>NC_136057.1:1160754036-1161324036 GCF_964261635.1 Lissotriton helveticus | reverse complement strand
TTTTTTCTCTATGGGATTTTTGAAAATTCTATGTCTAATAACTTTGCCGTTTGTGGACGGAATTGGCTGAAATTTTCAGGAAAATGGCACATTTTATTTCTGAGCAGCCCTTGAAAATTTGGGGGGGGTTCGTCAAGGGGGGGCCGAGAAAAAAGGGGGGTCCCAAAACGTGTTTTTAACATTGAGTTTTCCATAGGGCGGTTGGCCTCACTTTTAGCCCGAACGGCTCAATGGATTTGCACGAAACTTGGCAAAATTGTAGGGACTGGTAGCCCGATGTGCCTTTTGTAGGTCTCAATATATGTGCTCCAGTGGATTTTGAGAAATTAACGTTTAAAAAAAGATATATATCTGTAACAGCGGACCTGGCAGCGTCCCAGGACGCGTACTTTTCGCACAACGGAGCTTTGTGAAGCGAAGCTGATTGGTTCTCCGGCGTCTGTCAACATTCCAAAAAGTCCGTAGCGGCCGCCATCTTGTCTCTCGGTAGGATCGAGAGACAAGAGGAAGTCAAAACAGAGGGGGAAATAACTATAAGGGGGCATAGTAGATCCTCGCTGACCCCCTAGGTTTGATGTGGAGGTTTTAAAAGGGCCCGCGGGGCAAAAAAAAAAAATAATAATAATAATCGAACGGCTGAATGGATTTGCACGAAACTTGGCAAAATATTAGGGACTGGTAGCCCGATGTGCCTTTGCTAGGTCTCAATATATGTGCTCCAGTGGATTTTGAGAAATTAACGTTCAAAAAAAGATATATATCTGTAACAGCGCCCCGCTTCGCGTAACGGAGGTTTGCGAAGCTGATTGGTCATTCTGTCACTGGGCTATAGTTGGGCTACATCTGGCTGATATTTGGGCTACATTTGTTTTTTTGTGTGTCTGGCGGCCATCTTTGGGCTACATTGGGCTACATTGGGCTTCATTGGGCTACATTGGGCTACATTTGGGCTCCAACATATATATAGGCCAATGTAGCCCAATATATATTTTTCAAAGTTAATTTTCGTAAAAACCACTGGAGCATATATCTTGAGACATAGCAAAGGCACATCGGGCTACCAGTCCCTACAATTTTGCCAAGTTTCGTGGAAATCCATTCAGCCGTTCGAGCTAAAAGTGAGTCCAACCGCCCTATGGAAATGAAGGAAATGAATGGGTAATTTGTAATTAGCAAATAGCTAATCGCAAACTAGGAATGGTAAAGAATCGCTATTTATTCCTTAAAGTTCGCTATTTAGGAAATGCAAAAAACTTTGATGATACATATGGCGGTTCATCTCTAACAAGATAAGAAGCATAGGGATACATTTATGATGACTGGCGCATCACCAGGGATGTGTTAGTCATTCTGTGCTGCTGTTCCGTCACCTATGGTGTGCTGCATTTACAATGCGGCGCATCATGGGGCAAAAACAGCACAGATGCGTGATGTATCTGTGCCGTAAAGGTGGCGCATTGCTGGAGTTGTATCGCAAGTGTGATGAAGCTCCAGCAAGGGTCGGGGGTGCCCCTGTCGCAGGGTTTCTGTTCTCACACAGAACTGTGGACAGAGGATTGGAACCTCGGCGAATTAGGGTGTCCCAAAACTCACGTTAGTAATCAAAAACTCCTTAGTAAGCTAGGTACAGTGTCACATTGGATATAACAAACTCTCAATGTTTAGACAATCCAGAATATGAACTTATAGTACCTCAGGATACGTGGAACTCATGAACAGTCGGTCGTTATATATTTCTTAGAAACCAGAACATGGAGTTAAGAAGAACACATGTGTATTTGAAATGTTTATTTACTAATGCCGTCTTCTCAGGCGTAGTATCTTAGATAATACAAGTACACATATTATCAGTAGCAAAATTACCAGCATAGTTACTAGTACATAAAAAGCGAATGGTGATAGTATGTTAACATGCTGTAAATGAATAAGAGTTAGTAACACTTATAAGCAGCCGCGGGCCGTGGAGGGAGTTACGGTGAGGCAGGGAGGCGGGGAGGGGGAGAAGCAGGGTGGAGAATACAAGTACACATATTATCAGTAGCAAAATTACCAGCATAGTTACTAGTACATAAAAAAAGAATGGTGACAGTATGTTAACATGCTGTAAATGAATAAGAGTTAGCAACACTTATAAGCAGCCGCGGGCCGTGGAGGGAGTTACGGTGGGGCAGGGAGGCGGGGAGGGGGAGGGGCAAGGTAGAGAGGGCTCCACCCTGCTTCTCCCCCTCCCCGCCTCCCTGCCTCACCGTAACTCCCTCCACGGCCCGCGGCTGCTTATATCTCACCCTCCCTAATACACATATTATATTATTTGCTAAGAAGGTCTCTTTGTGTTGGTTTAGGGCGTGCCCATACTTTAGTGTCTTAGATTTGAAGGAATCACATCAGCATACACCAGCTCTCTCTTCATGTGAACCGCATCAACTGTTGTGTATGTGTGTTCGGCAAAGCAATATAAAACCCGCCTCATGCCCAGAATTGGCAGAAGTTGCACTTATGTTATGAGTATGAAGTCGTGGAGATCAGACCTCATAACAATTCTGTATCGTGTTGTTCTTGAAACTTTAGCACTCGCTGTACAGATATAGTTTAACAAGCAAAGCAGATAGTAGAGCAATAACATATTATTCTCATGTAAACCACGATGAACTACTAGGTGGAAAGCTAAAGCAACAACTAAGTGTCGTGTGCAGAAGTTGCAAAAAAGGAAAAATGGCGTTTAAACCGGTAATGAGCCCATGCTAACTTAACACGGTGTAAAGATATCCAGCACCTAGATGACACCTCCCCATGATCCGGAAACGAACTGAATAAGATAATAGAAGTGCCATCTCATGAGAGCAGATTGCAAGTTTATATGTGGACGGTCCGCAAGGTAAAGCATTAAAAACTAGGAAAATTTATTGCTAAAGAAAAATAAAACAGCCAAGTACTTTATCGAGTCTTAAGCCAATAGGCAAGGTAAATAATAAAAACTTGACAAATAAGTCAATGAATTGTCAATGAAATGCTAGTACTCAGCATATCAAACATGAAAAAGGTCTATGACATAACTGTGTATGCAAAATAAGCTGCAACAGCCTCCAATAGGAAGTCACCGTCTTCATCCGAAAATAGTTCAGCCATCCAATTTAAAAGCGGAAAAGAACATACGTGCTCTCCCAGCACCGGATCCTCTATCACCATCAGAGGACAGCTCGGTGGGTTTTCAAGAAAGCTCTGTTCCAAGAAAGACTGTGCTGCCGCCAGTAAATTCCAGGGACCAAGTACTCCATGCATCAATGCCACAGCCATAATCCTTTCGCCAGGACAAACCAACTCGTGAGTAATGATAGGAGTCATCAGCTGATTAAAGTCGACGTCAGGAGAAACCGGTCCGCAGAGACACAAATCAATGGCCCAATCGAAATCACAGGTCAGGCAGTGAAATACAGGCTGGACACAGGTGAAGTAGGAGAATCGAAAAGATAATCCATATGCCGTGCTTAATATCGCCAACGGCATTGTGCCATAATAT
Organism: Lissotriton helveticus; assembly: GCF_964261635.1. Taxonomy (NCBI): domain Eukaryota; kingdom Metazoa; phylum Chordata; class Amphibia; order Caudata; family Salamandridae; genus Lissotriton; species Lissotriton helveticus. The sequence goes on along the minus strand of NC_136057.1, from coordinate 1,161,320,519 downwards.
TCTAGCATGCGATTGCGGAACAGTGTCAGCAGCTGCAGGGTGGGAGGTTGCATAGGAGGGACATCCATATTTAAAAATGTAAAAAAGCACAAGAGCGTCCGCTGGTAATGCAAGTAAAAATGCCAATCCACGAACCAGAGTGGAGAAAATAGAATGAAAGGAAGCAGGGATGACTCCAAAGATTTTCTCAAATGAAGTCACGAGACCACTGGTAACAACTTTAAAAAAGTGCGCCAGGGCCTTTGTGGAGGATGCGTTAAAGATAGTCGGAACCATCTTGCTGAAATTGAAAGGCAAATCTGAATTGAAAAGGGTCTGCACCTCTGTACGGGTGTTCGCTATGTGAAGCACGAAAGTTTCACGGGCCGAACTCAAGGCCACCTCTCTCTGAGACAAAAGAGCTCTTATTCTTGCCATGCCGTTGAAATCTGTCCCAAGGTTGGTATTTGTGGCCAGATTGAAAACTCCCTATGTTCATGTGTGGGAGGAAATAGAACATTTCTGCAGCAAATAACCCGTTCACTTACTGTTACGATAAAAGGAATACTTTTAATTAACTCAGAACAATCTTCATTATTGAGCATCAAATAACTACCATTTTCCAACAACTTGAACGTGGGGATGATAGCAGGAACTGGCGTGCCTTGCAACACGCAAGCCATATTTGGTCGGTGTTTGTTGCATGAACCGTGTAACTGTATGTGCCTACACATTAGTGAATGATCTGGCGTCTCAGTGCATTCCTCTCCATTCAGATAAACTTCTTGATCATCTTTGAAACATCTGTATGTGTATGGAAGCGACCAGACCTCATGAAGAAAAGCACTACCTAAAGGTTCATAACGACCTATTGGTATATATTTCATACAATTTGAAAACTTATATAAAGCAAAAGGCAGCGTTATTAAACCGTGGATAAGGCACGTTGCCAAAAAACCCGCAATCCTCTGCTGATGATGTCACTGAGCATGTCATGAATGATGTAATATGTGACATCATCAGCAGTGGATTACGGGTAATAGTATCTCTAGTTTACTCCCCTATAGCAGTCTTTCTTTTAACATAAGTGTCTGTTTCCTTCCCTTATACTTACTGTTTTTGGTTCGCTTCCGGTTCGCGTACTGGCGAGCGAACTGGGAAGCGAACTAAGAGAAATAGAGGTTGGCACAGTTCCAAATATTGTACCAATTTTTTAATAACGGGGAGGTAGTTCTGAAAATAACTTTTTTTTTTATTGTTTTTGTTGTTTTATATTTTTTTTATTATTTTTCGGAACATTTTTTTACTTTTTTTGAATTTTTCTGAACAGTTTTATATTTTTTGGGGTTTTTCTTGGAGGGGGCAATGAAAACGATTCATTGTAAAGGGCTCAACAGGAGCAACAAAACAAAAAAAGAAGTATTTATTATTTTGGGCGTTTCGTACAAACTTGCATATGATAGTCAATAGCTCTGTTGATCAGAGTGATGCTTCTTTCTCCGTAGGAAATGAATCCATCGCAAAATACGCAGATGTGTTTTACTTCACCAAATTTCATTTGTATATTTGGCACCATCTCCCTGCCCTCTGGTCCCGTTACTTCCGGTACAACAGATCTTCTGGCCATAATAGGGAGATTATCTAGGTCGTTCCGAAACTGTGCAGCACTGTAGTTGTTAGGATGCCACCTAGTCATATGGCGATGCATTGTGTAGTTTCCGAAACTGTATTTTTTCTCGGTTCCTCTGGACAGTCTATCTTGACATATAAGGCAAGTTACGTATCTTGCATTTACTTTTTTCTGACCTTTGGGAATTTTAAAAAATTGCCAAATGAAGTTTTCTTTCCGGTGAGACGTCCTGGGCTGCTCAGGCAAAAACTGCCTCTCTTCGTGCTCGTCGTCCTGTTCCTCTTCTTCCTCTTCTTGTTGAATTATAACTTGAGCAGGTGGTCCACTCTTCCTTGGATGTGGTGGAGGTGGTGGGGAAGCACCAGCTGAAGCTACTAAAGAAGCCATTGCTCAGTGATCACAAAGGGTCTTTCTCTCACAATGATGAAAGTCAGAGTGAGGAAAGAAGGAGGGATTTTCATCATTTGGGAAAAACAAGAGTTCTCAACCAATCAAAAGTGTTCATTTTAGATTATATGACCTAGTCTTACATCATTAGGAAACCAAAAGTGAAATGAACCAATGAAAAGTGTTATTACCAAGTCACATGACTTGCTGTGTTTACGTTAAGCGCTTTGCAGGGCCTCCCGGTTTGCTTCCAGAAACCTGCGCTTTGCGACTCGCTTCGCGTACCAGTTCGCTAACGTAGCACGTCATATGACGTATCACGCGACAACGTGAAACGTCATGCGGACGGGAGGCGTCACGATGTTGTTTTCTAACGCGGCACTTGCGGTAAAGAAACGTTTACCGGCTCGCGGTCTATTTCGCGGCATCAAGGTCAGCTAACGGGAAGCTTCCCGATTCGCGAAGCGGGAACGAAGAAAAAAAAATATTAAAAAAAAAAATTATTCATAAACATATAAAATATATTTTTGGATTTAAAGAAGAATACATTTTACAGCTACAGATATTAGCTGTTAAAAAACCAATGAAATTCACAGAAAAAACCATAGGTTATAGACCATATATAGTTAGGAATTAGCATTTACAAAACCTTGAAAATTCACTGAAAAAACCATAGGTTATAGACCATATATAGTTAGGAATTAGCATTTAGAAAACCTTATTTTACTCACACAAAACCATTGAAATTCCATATATAGTTAGTTGCACTAACTATATATCGCGCACCCGCAATCCACTGCTGATGATGTCACATATTACATCATTCATGACATGGTCAGTGACATCACTGATGACATCACTGATGACATCTCAAATGACATCACTGATGACATCATCTAGTGTCTGTGTGTTTTTGTAAAGTTTAAATACGTTTTACATATTGAAGAATGAGTGGATGTATGGAAGACTGAGTGTGTGTGTGGCTGGCTGGGAGGTGTGTGACTCTGTGCATATCAATGTGTACTTGTATCAGTGATTGTATAAGAGAGTAAGTATGTGTTAGTATATGTGTGAAAAGTATGGTGTTCTGTGTTTAACTATAGATGAGGAAATCGAAGTGTGATTGATTCTTCACAGGACTGACTAGGTGTATGAGTGCATATGATAGTGTTCTAATAATAACTGACTGTATGTATGAGTAATTGTATGGGTGAATGAGTGAATGTGTGTGTAGACGTACGAATCAGTGAGTGCGTATGTAGTAACTGGTATTGGTGTGTCATGATGTCATCAGTGATGTCATTTGAGATGTCATCAGTGATGTCATTTCAGATGTCATTAGTGATGTCATCAGTGATGTCACTGAAGTATGGTGTTCTGTGTTTAACTGTATAGATGAAGAAATGGAAGTGTGATTGATTCTTTACAGGACTGACTTGGTGTGTGAGTAACTCCATGGATGAGTGGCAGTGTGTGACTGTCTGCATAGGTGTATGAGTGCATATGATAGTGTTGTAATAATGAGTGACTGTATGTATGAGTGATTGTATGGGTGAATGAGTGAATGTGTGTGTAGACGTAGGAATCAGTGAGTGCGTATGTAGTAACTGGTATTGGTGTGTCATGATGTCATCAGTGATGTCATTTGAGATGTCATCAGTGATGTCATCAGTGATGTCATTTGAGATGTCATCAGTGATGTCATCAGTGATGTCACTGACCATGTCATGAATGATGTAATATGTGACATCATCAGCAGTGGATTGCGGGTGCGCGATATATAGTTAGTGCAACTAACTATATATGGAATTTCAATGGTTTTGTGTGAGTAAAATAAGGTTTTCTAAATGCTAATTCCTAACTATATATGGTCTATAACCTATGGTTTTTTCAGTGAATATATATATACACATATATATATGCACACATATATATATATATATATATATATATATATATATATATATATATATATATATATATATATATATATATATAACCTACGGGCGGTCGCCAGTAGGTAGTTATAGTTAGGACCTAGCTACCATAGGACATCCGCAACATTCTATTGGGAATAACTTTGGCACCGGTGGAGGAATTTGAGTGTAATTTTCCAAAATTTAGGCCAGCTCCGCTCCGCTTTTTCCCTGGAAGTTTCGGGGGGATTCATCATGTGCGGGCCGAGAAAAAAGGGGGGTCCCAAAACGTGTTTTCCCCATGTTAATTTCCATAGGACGAATAGACAAGGCTAAAGCCCAAACCGCTGAATGGAATTACACCAAACTTTGCAAAATTGTAGGGACTGGTACGCAGATGTGCCTTTTCTATATTTGGTGAAAATTGCTCCAGTGTTTTTTACGAAAATTAACTTAAAAAAATGTATATATCTATATGCACGCTTCGAGTGCTTACCGGTATGCGTACCAGGGAGCGTACCCGGCACGACACGGAAGTACGCGAGCAGAAAGCTGATTGGCTCTCGGGTGTCTGTCAACATTCTAAACAGTCCGGAGAGTCCGCCATCTTGTGTCTTGGTAGAATCGAGACAGAAGAGGTGAAAAAATAAAGGGGGAAATGATGAAAAGGGGGCAGGGTAGATACCCCCTGACCCCCTAGGTTTTCTGAGGGGGGCCTAGAAGGGCCCTGAAGGGCAAAAAAACTTTTTTTTTTTTTAAATTTCGCGGGGTAAGCGCTGGGTGCGTTCCCGTGTACGCTTCCAGGTACGCATACCCTGAGCGTACCACAGGGAAAAACTGTGAAAAAAAATAGTGTAAAATAGGAATTTGGAGTGCTTAGAGGTAGGGTAGCTCTAAAAATAGCTGTTGTGTCATGTGGGTGATTTAAGTACCTACAAGTAGTTACTGATGCAGAGTCTAAAATTCAACAGAAAGACTCTGTTCCCCTCATCCGAGAAATGTACAACGTCTCCTCTGTAGATATCTTGCATGTTGTAACGCAAGTTATTGTGGTATATGGAACGCATACCTTAGTCTCTCAGGAAAGCAGAAACAGATCTTTTTGGGACCCCCTGATAAGGTCTGGGGGGTCAGGGGCACTCTACCCTGCCCCATTTTCACGTTCTTAACTATTACATGTCACTCTCTTCTGAAACTACACAAAATGGCGGAGATAGGTTGCATCAGAGACAGACAGTGAGAGAAAGGAGGCAGGAGATGAAGAAGAGATGTCAAATATACATTGGTGGGAGAAGGGAAGTAAATATGAGTAAACTTACTATGTAACATAAAAATGTTGCACTCTATACTATAAGTCTCACTTTATACTACAATCACTTTGCTACTACCTCATAAATTAGAAATAAAAATGAATAATATCTCAAACAATTTTTAATTTCTAAATATTAATTTATTGTTCTAAATTGTTATAATTTAAAAGAACTTGTAACATGTCCTCAGCAGGAATTTCCTCTTCAATCACATCATCAGGAATGTCCTCATGAAAAGTTTGCAATGATGATTCTTGGAACTCTATGGTCTCCAAACATTCGATAAATTCGCCGTCAAGAGACTGATCCCAAATATCACTCATGTCATCTCCTCCAAGAGAAAATATTTCATTATTGGTGCTGTCAATATCCGGGACATTTAGAATCTCAATAAATGTAGTGGGAAATTCAAAAGAGATTTCAACGGTCTCTTCATTGTGATCCATTTTATTTTGAAATTTCTTGCTGTAAATTGCAGAAAAAAATAATCACTTTCATTTATCGCTTTTAGTAATACATAATATAAAACTAGCTGTATCAAGTATTTAGTTCTTTAAAATGAATGTGCACAATAAAAAAAATATATATATAATTATATCAGTAGAGTTAGGGCACTGTAGGGGTCAAGTTGACAAAGGTACTTCTGAGTTTTTAACGGTGAACTTTTCTTTGGGCAGTGTATAGTATCAGGCAGGAACTAGAAATATAAAGCACTGCATGCGATGAAGCCTATCTCAATCCATAACTATAACAGAAGTACTGTAAATAACTAAGAGAAATCATTTTTCAAATTATCTTAAAGTGTACAACATAGTTCTCCTTACAAATTAACAACTCACCTTTTTGAAAGTAGGAGAAGAGTTAGTACTATGTAAATCTTACACCTGAAATTGAACACCAAAAATTCCTCACAAATGTACCTCAGACAGTAGTATCACAAAATGGCCGTGTTTTCCTCTCATTTTGAGATATATACATAACCAATCTAACTTCATCACACACAAATTCAAAACCAAAGTAACATTTTAATTGGTTCTAAATTTCAACACTTTCAAATGTGTTTTCCCCATGCAATTTTCCATAGGACATTTAGACACGGCTACAGCCCGAACGGCTGAACGGAATTACACCAAACTTTGCAAAATTGTAGGGACTGGTACACAGAAGTGCCTTTTCCATGTTTGTTTAAAATTGCTCCAGTGGTATTTATGAAAAGTAACTTCAAAAACACATATATATCTATATGCGCGCTTCGAGCACCTACCGGTACGCGTACTGGGGAGCGAACCCGGCACGCCACGGAAGTGCACGAGGGGAAAGCTGATTGGCTCTCAAGTGTCTGTCAACATTCCAAACAGTCCGGAGAGTCTGCCATCTTGTGTCTCGGTAGAATCGAGACACAAGAGGTGTTAAAAAGAAGGGGGAAAGGATTAAAAGGGGGCAGGGTAGACACCCCATACCCCCTAGGTTTTCTGAGGGGGGCCTAGAAGGACCCTGAAGGGCAATAAAACATTTTTTATTTTTTTATTCTCGCAGGGTAAGCGCTGGGTGCGTTCCCATGTACGCTTCCCGGTACGCGTACCCTGAGCGCACCACGGGGTAAAATAGTGAAAAAAATTTGAGCAAAATAATAATTTAGAGTGCTTAGAGGTCGGGTAGCTCTGAAAAGAGCTGTTGTGTTATGTGGATGTTTTTTGTACCTACAAGTAGGTACCGATGCAGAGTCTAAAATTCAAGAGGAAGACTCTATTCCCCTCATCTGTAAAATGTACACTATCTCTCCTATAGATGCCTTGCATGTTGTAACGGAGGTTGTTGTGGTATATGGAACCCATACCATAGTCTCTGAGGAAAGCAGAAACCGATTTATTCACATGTTTCCTTGCTTTCTCAATCTGTGGACAAAATTGGTTGGACCAGTTCCATTTTTGCCTTTGGCATATATTAGAATATACCAAGGCAGTTTTTTGGAAAAAGTGACATCAATTGCCCAAAGATGTCCTTTAAAAGCATTTCCAGACCTACCCCAGTCAAAGTGCCCAGGTCATTTCCACCACAGTGCACAATTATGAGGTCAGGGTGTGGTAGATGCATAAAGGATTTTACCAATGATATCAATTGGTGACATCTCAATCCTCTCTTGCCAATCCACATAATATCCACATTTGGTAAATTAAGGTTGTGAATACCTCTGTTAGCTGCATATTTTTCACTCCAGTGAACAAAGCTATGACCCACAATCCAGACTTTAGGCATCTTCAAGGTAGATGTGGTTGTATTCAGATGAGTTGTGGAAAAAAAATGGCAGTTTGAAAGTAGGAGTTATGAAAAAAAAGTGGTTGAGATTCAGTGCACTTGAAAGAGAAGAAATGATTGGTGATTTTTAAAATTCTCCACTGAAAGAAACATTGCACATGATTAGCTATTATATTGAGAGGTCAAACACTCTTGCTGGATTTATTTGCAACATAATATTATGAACTTTTCACCTGTGTGCTGAGTTTGTGGGAGTTACCATGGTAACAGGCTGAATGAGCACTGAGGGGATGGGTGAATATTATGTGAGTTTGAAAGTGTTGAAATGTAGAACCAATTAAAATGTTAGTTTGGTTTGAAATAGTGTGGGAAGAATTTTTATTGGTTAACTCCAGGAATATGTGTGAAGAATTACAGGGAATCAGGGCCATTTCTGGTTGCAGTGTTTGAGGTGCATTTCAGAGATTCTGCTTAAGAAAATCTGGTGTGTGTGACTGACACTGTTCTAAATCTTCTAAAGCATGTTTAATGGTGAGTTATGATTCATTTAATATAGATAGACTGCTGTATGCACTATGGGGAAGATTAAGAAGCATATTGGGCTTGTTTATTCTTGCATTGTGTCTCATGTTTCTATGTAATGCTGGCAAAACAATATATGGTGCATATTGGAAATGTATTTTGGAAATGAGTCAGGTTTCTGCCTTGTAATGTAGTGATTATTTAAATGGGTTGTGCTCTGTGTGTAAAACGATTTACTATGCTACATGTTTTTTGATAAAAGTAAGATGGTGATTGATGGTGAGATGGTATGAGCACAGACACACATATTGCATGCAGAGACAGACATGGTAGATTACATGTAACATCCTGGTCATGTGCCTAAGATCAAACTGTGAGTCAAGCTTGATTTTAAATGAATCTGGATGAATAATTTGCTTAGTTGATGTGTTTAAAAATATGGGAATACATGTATTCTTGAAGTCAGTTAGGCTTTAGGATATGTAGTAGTAGAGAATCTTAGGCAGCATGTCTGTTAGGCCTCTGACTTCACAAATAGGCTCTAAGCTGTGCAATAAAGATCCAGGGTGTGCTGTTGAAATGAAAAAGGAATGCTATGTCTTGCTTATATATATATGTGGTCTGTCTTTTGCCAGTAGAGACAGTGAAATAGTATGGGCAGAGACACACATATTGCATGCAGAGACAAACATGGTAGATTACATGTAACATCCTGGTCATGTGCCTAAGATCACACTGTGAGTCGAGCTTGATTTTAAATGAATCTGGATGAATAATTTGCTTAGTTGATGTGTTTAAAAATATTGGAATACATGTATTCTTGAAGTCAGTTAGGCTTTAGGATTTGTACTAGTAGGGAATCTTAGGCAGCATGTCTGTTAGGCCTCTTACTTCACAAATAGGCTCTAAGCTGTGCAATAAAGATCCAGGGTGTGCCGTTGAAATGAAAAAGTAATGTTATGTCTTGCTTATATATATGTGGTCTGTTTTTTGCCAGTAGAGATAGTGAAATAGTATGAGCAGAGACACACATATTGCATGCAGAGACAGACATGGTAGATTATATGTAACATTCTGGTCATGTGCCTAAGATCACACTGTGAGTCAAGCTTGATTTTAAATGTATCTGGTTGAATAATTTGCTTAGTTGATGTGTTTAAAAATATGGGAATACATGTATTCTTGAAGTCAGTTAGGCTTTAGGATATGTAGTAGTAGAGAATCTTAGGCAGCATGTCTGTTAGGCCTCTTACTTCACAAATAGGCTCCAAGCTGTGCAATAAAGATCCAGGGTGTGCCGTTGAAATTAAAAAGGAATGTTATGTCTTGCTTAGATATATGTAGTCTGTTTTTTGCCAGTAGAGACAGTGAAATAGTATGAGCAGAGACACACTTATTGCATCCAGAGACAGACATGGTAGATTACATGTAACATCCTGGTCATGTGCCTAAGATCACACTGTGAGTCAAGCTTGATTTTAAATGAATCTGGATGAATGATTTGCTTAGTTGATGTGTTTAAAAATTTGGGAATACATGTATTATTGAAGTCAGTTAGGCTTTAGGATATGTGGTAGTAGAGAATCTTAGGCAGCATGTCTGTTAGGCCTCTTACTTCACAAATAGGCTCTAAGCTGTGCAATAAAGATCCAGGGTGTGCCGTTGAAATGAAAACGAAATGTTATGTCTTGCTTATATATATGTGGTCTGTTTTTTGCCAGTAGAGACAGTGAAATAGTATGAGCAGAGACACACATATTGCATGCAGAGACAGACATGGTAGATTACATATAACATCCTGGTCATGTGCCTAAGATCACACTGTGAGTCAAGCTTGATTTTAAATGAATCTGTATGAATAATTTGCTTAGTTGATGTGTTTAAAAATATGGGAATACATGTATTTTTGAAGTCAGTTAGGCTTTAGGATATGTAGTAGTAGGGAATCTTAGGCAGCATGTCTGTTAGGCCTCTTACTTCACAAATAGGCTCTAGGCTGTGCAATAAAGATCCAGGGTGTTTCGTTGAAATGAAAAAGGAATGTTATGTCTTGGTTATATATATGTGGTCTGTTTTTTGCCAGTAGAGATAGTGAAATAGTATGAGCAGAGACACACATATTGCAGGCAGAGACAGACATGGTAGATTACATGTAACATCCTGGTCATGTGCCTAAGATCACACTGTGAGTCAAGCTTGATTTTAAATGAATCTGGATGAATAATTTGCTTAGTTGATGTGTTTAAAAGTATGGGAATACATGTATTCTTGAAGTCAGTTAGGCTTTAGGATATGTAGTAGTAGAGAATCTTAGGCAGCATGTCTGTTAGGCCTCTTCCTTCACAAATAGGCTGTAAGCTGTGCAATAAAGATCCAGGGTGTGCCGTTGAAATGAAAAAGAAATGTTATGTCTTGCTTATATATATGTGGTCTGTTTTTTGCCAGTAGAGACAGTGAAATAGTATGAGCAGAGACACACATATTGCATGCAGAGACAGACATGGTAGATTACATGAAACATCCTGGTCATGTGCTTAAGATCACACTGTGAGTCAAGCTTGATTTTAAATGAATCTGGGTGAATAATTTGCTTAGTCGATGTGTTTAAAAATTTGGGAATACATGTATTCTTGAAGTCAGTTAGGCTTTAGGATATGTACTAGTAGGGAATCTTAGGCAGCATGTCTGTTAGGCCTCTTACTTCACAAATAGGCTCTAAGCTGTGCAATAAAGATCCAGGGTGTTTCGTTGAAATGAAAAAGGAATGTTATGTCTTGCTTATATATATGTGGTCTGTTTTTTGCCAGTAGAGATAGTGAAATAGTATGAGCAGAGACACACATATTGCATGCAGAGACAGACATGGTAGATTACCTGTAACATCCTGGTCATGTGCCTAAGATCACACTGTGAGTCAAGCTTGATTTTAAATCAATCTGGATGAATAATTTGCTTAGTTGATGTGTTTAAAAATATGGGAATACATGTATTCTTGAAGTCAGTTAGGCTTTAGGATATGTACTAGTAGGGAATCTTAGGCAGCATGTCTGTTAGGCCTCTTACTTCACAAATAGGCTCTAAGCTGTGCAATAAAGATCCAGGGTGTGCCGTTGAAATGAAAAAGGAATGTTATGACTTGCTTATATATATGTGGTCTGTTTTTTGCCAGTAGAGACAGTGAAATTGTATGAGCAGAGACACACATATTGCATGCAGAGACAGACATGGTAGATTACATGTAATATCCTGGTCATGTGCCTAAGATCACACTGTGAGTCAAGCTAGATTTTCGGAAATGCGTTTAAAGTTAAAATACGGTTATTTAAAATCAAAAATACTGCTTTTATGAGTATGCCAGTGAATGTCTTGCATTATTATTTACTTTAAATACATACTTATATTTTTTCCGCTCGCGGGAATAGCGTTAACGCTACGTTTACTGGTGCGTTTATGGGTGCGCGTACCCTGAGCGCTCCGGGGTTAAAAAATAAAAAAAACAAAAACAGGAAAAATACATTGAATAATTAATGTTTGAAAAATATACTTTATTTAAATAATTATATAAAAATTATAATAATTAATAGCAATAAAAAATAGCTATTACAAAAACTGAATAATTCACTTTAAAAACCATAGGTTACAAACTCGTTATAGTTAGGAATTAGCTTTTAAAAAACCTTTGAAATTCACTGAAAAAACCATAGGTTTCACACCAGTTATAGTTAGCTGAACATTTCACTCATACAAAACCATTGAAATTTCCACGTTATAGTTAGTTGGACTCACTATAACTGCTGATGATGTCACATATTACATCATTCCTGACATGGTCAGTGACATCACTGATGACATCACTGATGACATCTCAAATGACATCACTGATGACATCATCCAGTGACTGTGTCTTTCTGTAAAGTTTAAATATGTTTTACATATTCAAGAATGAGTGGGTGTATAAGTTTCTGGATGAAGGATTTAGTTGGTGCGTGACTGACTGTATGAGTGAGTGATTAAATGTGTCTTACTGAATGCATGGGTTAGTGACTAAACTGTCTGAATGTGTGCATCAGTATGTCTGTTGTTGTGTAAGCTGCTGCATGTGTTGATCAATAGCTATATAAGTGGCTATATGGGTTATTGATTGGTTGCGCAAGTATTTGTATGTGAGTCTGAGTGTGTGTGTGGGTGGCTGTGAGGTGTGTGCATAGATGTGTGACCAGTTGATTCACTAGGTGTATGGGTTCAAGAGTGCATGTGGAAACAGCTGTATGGGCGGTTCACTGTGTGCATGGCTGTGTGGGTGAGTGAATGGATATCTCAGTGCTACATGTCCAAGTAAGTACATATGTAAAACACAGTGCTTGTGAGAATTGGCATATATAAATGACTGTACATGAGAGCCAGTGTTTGTGTGAGTGGCTGTATGGATCAATGTGTACTTGTATCAGTGATTCTATAAAAGAGTAAGTATGTGTTAGTATATGTTTTTATTTTTGAGGTGTTGTCTGTATAACTGTATAGATGAGGAAATGGGAGTGTGATTGATTATTTGCATGACTGACTAGATGTGTGAGTAACTCCATGGATGAGTGGCAGTGTGTGAGTGTCTGTATAGGTGTATGAGTGCATATGATAGTGTTGTATTGATGAGTGTCTGTATGTATGAGTGATTGTATGGGTGAATGTGTGGATGTGTGTGTAGACCTAGGAACCAGTGAGTGAGTGCATATGTAGTTACTGGTATTGGTGTGTCAATGGTTTCAGCAATGGTAGTTTGTATTTAATACTGGGTGTATCAAAGGTTAGATTAGAGTGTGAGGAGGTGCATCGTATTATCACATGGATGAGGTCATCAGTGATGTCATCAGTGATGTCATTTGATATGTCATCAGTGATGTCATCAGTGATGTCACTGACCATGTCATGAATGATCTAATATGTGACATCATCACCAGTGGATTGCGGGGCGCGAGTTATAGTGAGTCCAACTAGCTATAACGTGGGAATTTCAATGGTTTTGTATGAGTGAAATGTTCAGCTAACTATAACTGGTATGAAACCTATGGTTTTTTCAGTGAATATATATATATATATATTCACTGAAAAAAACATAGGTTTCTTTTACTCAAGCTGCAACTCCAGGCCGAGGTGAGTTATGGGTATTCTTCACTGCCTTCATTCCGTACAGTGCATCGGAACCTTAGAACAGAGTCAATTACCAGGTAGCTTTGAAGTAGTGAGGAAGCCTTTATTTGCGACCGATATACCTGCAGGGTGCTGGAGACTGACACTGGGCAGCTGCTGATTGTTTGACTTTAAAGAAACAGCAACATTTGAGCTTAGGTATTTTCTGTTCATGCTGGATTTTCACCTAGGAGCTTGTCTGTGACTGTGTACTTGCAAGGGACAGCAGGGCCGCTACCTGTGTATAACCTTAAGTCAGCAACAACATGCCCTTAGGCCACCCCTAGAAAGGCCACCTCTCCCCATTCATAAAGCCCTGAATGCAGTGCTCATTATAACCTTATGTTGTGACATAATACGGAATAGTGTTTTTAACTTCGGGAAAATGTAACAGTTCATATCCAGACACCTTGCAGGCGGCAGCCCTTTTTCCTTTTGCATTACTAAAATCTAAACAGTGGCAATAGTCACAAATACAAAATGTTCTATATTATTTTACTAATAGCACTTAAGGAGCTGCAGCATCCCTCCTATGCCCTAATACATGGAAGCTAATTTGGCCACAAAGACGTTTTAGAACTCTTTTCTGACAATGCACTCTTCTGTTCTATTTCAAAGAACAACGCAGCCACAATGCACTTTGGCCACAGATGGTGTGGCTTTCATTAATTTTCTAAATTGTAAGACACATTTGTGTGTTTTTTTAATTTGATTTAAAAACATTTAAAAAGGCAATTACCAATATACAGGCTTAGTGTGATTTTCCTTAATTATTCAGTTGCAAGTTAACAGTTTGATTGTTACAAAATGTATTGAATCATTAAACGTTTAAAATTTTAAAAGGACAAAATGCAAAACGTGTTCTCAAATCAAGCAGAGCGTATTTGGCTGTTTCTAGTGTCCTAGTGTATTATTGTGTGTAGTGCATTTTGTACTTTTGTGTTTATTAACTTTCTAATGTTGCATTTTCTATACAGGAAAACAAAACAGGATGGTATCAACATTCAAATGATTTTGGTCCATTGTCTTTTCTTCTATGCACCCTGTCAGATAAAGACCTCTGTATAGTCTGTTGTCAATTGTATTCTGTGCTGGTTGGGGTTTTACAGCTACATCATTGTGTATTACCTTCATGTTAGGGAGCAAAAGAGACTGTTGTATGTTGGGAACATTATTTTAAGGGCTAAGGCTAAGGGGTACCAGTTGGGGTAAGAACTGTTCGGTTTATGCCTATTCACAATGCACTTGTGAGAGTAAATCCCTTTCTACAGGCTTGTTCCTACTCCATCTGTCCTTTTACTCATCCCAAGCCTCATCTTGCTACTATGACCTCCCTAATAACCCTTTCGAGATTCTCCCCTCCTCTATCCTTCCCTCAACCCATCCCAAACCTCATATTATAACTATGATCTCCTAAATAACACTTTCTAGACGCTTCCCTTTTCTATCTCTCCGTTATCCCATTCAATTAAATTAACAGACTCACATGTCCATTGCTCAAATTAACAGATATTTCCCTATATTAACCCACCACTAATACTTTTTGGGTTCCGGAGTCGCATGCTACATACCAAAAAGTGCTATGACATGTCGTCAGTGGGGGAAGAGTTGTATAAATACAATTACAATATTGGGCATATTACAGGAGTGAATGATGTGCATAAATCAGTAACAGGTTTTGCATCTGCCAGGGAGGTGCATATTGTGCCTCCAACAGAGTCCAATATATTCTTAATGTGATAGATGCCTTCATAGTGGACTCCTACCTCTGAGCTCTATATTATCATATACCCTACTGTCTTTTAGTAATAGACTGGTCCGGGCCAGTTTAGGGTCAAGTCTGGGGAGCCACAAAATACAACATAAGTAGATAGTCATAACAGAATTAGTTTGGAGTCAGGACTTTAATGGTCAGAAAAAGTTCATTATCTTTGGTTCCAAAAGTCATGACATCGAGTCTCTTTTGAGGTTTTGCCTTGATTTTATTAGTATATTCTTTCGAAGGAGCTTGAAAACCAACATGTATCAAGTCAACCATCATATTACTATGGTAGGAATTCAGATGAGGTATTAAATGTGGCTTTCAGCCATGCCAGTTGAGGATGTGGGTTGAGCCAATAGAGTAAGTGGGTGGAGCCAGAAAATTAAGTGGGTGGAGCCAGGGGACATGGGTGTGGCCTCCTACAAAAATATGAGCACCTGGACTTCATATTTTACAAATTAAGCACTGGGGGTTGGTGATGTGTGTGTCAAAGTTCCCGCTGCAGTTATCTGGGACAGGCTCAGTGGCAGCAATGACAAGATAAGGAAGTGCAAGGCATGGAAGATCCCAGCTACATCTCGCTGGTGTTCAGCCGTGGCAGCCATACTTCCAGCCAGCATCGACTCCATGGTCTCCATTGTCCTGCGCATCTGTGCCAACTCTGTGTTGTCTTTGCTGGTGCCTGTCTGACTGGACAGTTCTTGTAGCCGAGTAATGGCCCCAGCAATGTCAGTCAAGAATTGTCGGGCAGCATGGTGCGGACAGTGAGTGTCTGTTAGTGACTGTAAGTGGTCCCTGATGGGACTCAGACACCCACATATGGCATCGAGTTTGGCTGCCACAAGCTCGAAACCCATCCACAGCTGATCAGCAATCTCCTCCCGGCAACGCAGCACACGGCGTTGGAATTCAATGTATTGGTCAGGGAGGTCCTGGTGGGCGGCCCTGGTGGTGTGTGTTTCCTGCTGTGTGGTCTGTGCAGGGGGTGGGGGTTACCTCGAGGCCCCTGGGCTGCCCTGCCCCTGGGGTGGGGTGCAGAGGCTGTCCATTAGCCGTTGGAGGGTGTCTGAGCATATGTGCAGGTGATGAGATTTGTGGTCTGCTCTCCAGTAGGTGTTGATGGTCCCTCTGCAATGTAAAAACTTGGCAGATGCAGATTAACTGAGTGTCCCATGTATGTTGACGCTTTGTAGATGTTTACATCTGGTGGCTCAGTGGACTAATGCGTCCATTGCAGGGGCCTGTGTTCGACCTCATGTTCACAGGCGGGTCCACTCAGCCTTTCATCCATCTGAGGTCGATAAAATGAGTACCATTGAGTTGGGTAACAATAAATATCTGTTATTCAGCGCTAAGACGCCTACGGGTAATCATGCGCTTTACAAATACACCTGTTATGTTATGTTATGTTACATACATACTGCATGACAATGTACATTGTGACTGTTGTGGTGGAGCTGGCTATTTGATGGCAGACAGTGTAAATTTCAACTACATGACGGATGTGTGGTCGTACTCGTATATTATCATCTTGCATTGTCATGCAATGCCAGATGTGAATGGCCAGTTACTACGAACAAGCGACACCAGTTGTTTCCTCTGTCCTGTAGTGTACGTTTTGCACTTTGTACCACATTGCTGTCAATGTTGATGTGCTGTGATTGCTATGTGTGTGTGCTGTATTGTGGGAAAGTTGCCCCTGCAGCTCAGAATTCGCGGACCCTCATTCCTTTCTAGGCGGTGTGCATTTGACTTGTGTGCTTTTCGGGGGCTGGGATGTTTGCAACCTGGGTCATTTGTGCTCTTGGACAGACTTTGTGGTCTTGTGCATTGTTTGTCTGCTGATGTGTTATGGACGTCATGAGTTGTAGGTGCACATGGATGTGTCAGAGTGTGACCTGCTCCTTCACGGAAGTGGTCCACACTGGTCCACCTCAATGTCGACATGTGCACTGTAGGAGAGTAGGATCTGCTTCTTATGGTTACCCTCAATTTTTGCTGATGTTTCACTGTTTTTTTACTTTAGTCTGGCTGGGGCCCTGCTATGCAGGACCCCAGCCTAGCTGCTTTCTCTCTGAATTAATTCCATGTACGTTAGGTACACTCCAGTTTGGTTACTGGGGTACCCTTATGAGTCCCTAGTATATGGTACCTTAGGTACCAAGGGCATAGGTACTCCACAGGCCTACCAGGGGCTGCAGCATATATATTATGCCACCCCTGGGAAGCCTTCCAAAATGACACCACAGGACTGCTACTGCAGCCCGGCTAAGGTGGTGCATGCACCCCTTCCTTAGATATAGGTCATCTATATCTGCCTTAAATCACTACACATATAAACCTATCAGTCACCCCTATGGCAGGCCTTATCAATCCTGAAGGCAGGGTGCTGGGTTTTGTGTGAGAGGGCACCCATGCATGAGCAGGGCCCCTCTGCAGCCTTCGGAATCTATTCTCTGGGGCTGTTCTGTGATGCAGCCAGTTCATATACTCTTAAGTGCATTAGAACCTCGCGGTAAATGCTAACTTTGGAATGGCTGCAAGGAAACATGTCGTGTTTGGTGTGAAAAACTTTGGAAGCATACCCCCCAGCCAGTCCTGGTGGCGGGGGTATGATTCCACCCTTCTAGAGGGAGAGACATGTACACACAGGTACACCCGGTACCAGTTTAAAAGAGCACTGGTATCACAAAATGGATGCCACAGCCACTGACACGAGTCTGGCCTCCTGCTGCTGGACGAAACTCCGGCAGGGAAGACCTGGACAATAGGTTTTCTGTCACATGGAAGTGTAAAGACCTCCCAAACAGGCTTTAGTGTATTGGGGCTGGGTGGGAGCACTCCAAGAGTGCTTTGAAGTCTGCACTGGGGGCACATTTAGTGTTCCTGTGCATAGCCCAGTTCAAACCAGTTGCAGGCTCTACCAGCCCCTGCTCTGGTGCGAAACTGGACAAAGGAAATGGGTGTAGTCACCCCTCTTTCCAAACCCTCCCATAGGTGGGCCACCAGAGTATGTCCAACCCCTTCCTTGGGTATAAGAAAGGAACCCCTGACTACAGGACTTTAGATTACACCTGGACGAAACTCTGCTTCTGGAATCCCGGAACTTCGACGATCTACACGACTAGATGACTGAAGAATCTCCCTTGGAGTAAAGGAGTTACTCCCCTGCTTGGCAGGCACCAAAGATGCATCTGCTACGTTTGCATCCCCAATGCTCCCGACAGACTTTGAAGTATTTGCAACATAGAAGGTGGGTTTCCAGACTTCCCAGAGGCTGAACAGAGTCCCCAGCAAAGCTGAGATCTGAAGCCCTCGTGGGTACTATGGAATCGGAACCCTGGACACCGTGCACATTTGCAAGTGCATTAGCTTCTCGAAGTTCCTTGAGGCTGTGTATTGGGTTACTTGTAGCCCTGACCCTGAGCACCTTTTTCACTGAAGATTTCTGGCCTATACTCCACAAGTGTTCCGTGAGCCGGCCTTTGTGTTTTAGCTTGAGGTACCTTCGCGATCCCTGTTCCATTTACTGGTGGGTCCCTTAGAAGGCAACTTTGACTTTCATTGGGCTTCTCTGATTGCTCCAGATGTGCCCTGAATCTCCACCACTTGGTGAGTCCCTTGGACCTTGCTGGTCAGCACTGAAGCATCTTTTCTCTTTCTGCATGGGTTGCTGTTGCCAAGGCTTGTTAGGTCCAATCCGGTCACCGACGCAGCAGCACTCGACATCCTTTGTGAGAAAGCTCGAATCCAGCTTCTAGTTTTCTTTGACCCCTCCTGGTCCTCGTGGCTGCAGAGTAAAGCTTGACCTCTTCACACCTGAAACACCCAACATCAGTGGGCATTCGTCTATCGTACCCCTGGTCACTGGCAAGTGTCCCAGACTCTGTCCCCTCTGCTTTCAGGTTTCTCGCATCTTCGATCCAGGCTTGGATCACACCAGAGACTTTCCTCCTCGATGGCAGTAGCACTTTGCAGCAGATCGCCATTGAAATCAACAACGATTCCCGACACCAAAAGACACTTATGCACCTGGCTTCCCTGGGTGAGGTAACTTGAGTAATCCGGTGCTCTTGTGGGTGTTGGCCCTAGAACCCCTTAAGTCTAAAGGGGTTAGCTCAAAGTCCTCTCCTAAGTGTCCTTAATCTATAAATATCCAACTGCAACTTTCCCCATAGACGCTAACGTTGATTCGCGACTGTGTTCTCACACTGCACGCACCCCCTGTGGGCCCCCTCTGTCACTACCTTGGGTGGTTCCTTGTGGTCCCAGCGATTCTACAGGCTCAAAGCCTTGTGTCTAGTCAAATCATTGTTCTTATACCACTTTCTTAATATGTGGTTGGGTTCGCCCCTAGGGCCTAACGTATATTATGCTAATTTACTATGATATATTAAGAGTAACATATGTGCTTTGACCTCTAGCCTCATAAAGAGACTAGCAGAGTGTGTTTAGTATTTTATATATATATACCTGGTGTGGTTCTCCTTTCATTTAGCCATTCAAGAGATTATAGACTGGTAAAACAAGCTGCTTTACATTCCTTCAAGACTTAGCCTGAAGGCTGCTCTCCATAGCTACCACTAGGATAGCTTTAAAATAAGGTATTCTTTAACCTACCACCTCAAAGGGGTTATTTGGGCTGGTGCAAGGTGCCCGCTATAACTAGTGGACAGCATATGCCAGGCCAACTTCTCACATGCACCATGTCAATTATTGTGACTGCAGCCTTGCTTTCGGTCATGCAGTGTCACTTGCATAGTCAGTGTGGCTCACAGAGCCGCTGCTTTTCAGGATTATGCACATGTGCATGGGTGGGTTGTGGCATTGGTGATATGGAGGTGGCCCCTTTGTGCACATTGTGGCAGGGGCCTACTTGGTGTTTCTATGTGTGCTGCAGTTTGTCACGGGTATCAGGGACATGTTCCACTATCATTGTGCATGTGCAGTGTGCTACACATGTTTGTGCAAGTGTGCCATTGTGCCCATCTCCCCCGTCCCCCCAGTCCCTGGTGGTTACTCACCCTGTTGCTGTTGGGTGAGGTCATATCGAGCTGTGTCAAGACTCCCAACTCCTTGCACCGTCTCCACACCGGTGACTGTGGCCATCATTTCCTCCAGCTCATCCAGCTCCTACTGTGGCGCAGGACTCCCACCTTCAGTCACCTGGGCTGCCTTCCTGTTGGTGGCGAGTTTCTGTTTGATCCGGCCTTGCACGTCATGCTTGCGCCACTTGTCTTGACCTCCTCCATTGACCTCCAGGACACTCCGACTGCATTGACGTTTTGATGATGGACTGCCATATTTCCGTTTGTGTTGCCAATGATGCTATGGAGGTGTCAAAGAGTTGTTGGTAGTGTTTGGTCACCTCCTTGATGATGATAATCAGGTCTTCCTGCGGACTGAACCCCATATTCCTCTTCTACTTGCCCTTCCCCGAACACGGGGTTCCTGGCTGGTCCTCCGTGGGGCTTGTAGGGCTCGGGTTGTTCTTTGCACTCGGTCCGAGTGCATCCATGGTGCTACGCAGTTGGCTTTGGTGTGGTTTTTTTGGTTGCTTTTATAGTGCTTTTTCCCGCATGACGCATGGGAATTGCAGGCATGTCGCTGGTCGACACTGATTTTTGTATCGCGATTTGGGGCAACGCAACTTTTTGGGCATTTGTGTATCGCATTTTTTGTGCATCGAGCTGATTTTAACACAGTCATTTGGCACATTATCCTGCTGCTATCGCATGGTGCCACCGGGTTGGGAATTGAACGTTAAAACGTTGGTATTTTGTCGCAATATTGTCTGCGATATGCAAAGTTGCGTTATGCTAAATTTGCGATGTTCGTCACAGTTCTTGAGAATATCCCCAAGATATTTAATGACTTAGAAGGCCAGAGGCTCACAGCTGGTCATCAAAGTTGTCAGCTAATAAGGCACAGAGACGTCCTTGAACTAGGAACACACAAAAATAATATGAAGTCTTTGAAATCCTCTGAATCTGTAAGTATATTTACATTATATAACTCTTGTTTGGACCCCCATTTCTTTATATATTCTGACAATTTCTTACCTTCTGTCCATCTTATCCTCTGAAAAAGTTGTACTACTGAATAGCAACACCAACAATATCAAAATTCATAAACATTGCGAACTGAATATTGAGGGACAAAATATCGAAAAGTAAGTGCATATAGAGAAGCATAGATTTACAATTCTTAACTCAACATGTGTGTACCTTAAAGAAGTATGTATTGTATAAGTACATAGATGTGGAGTTAGGTATGTGAGATATAGACTCACTTACCTGTCAATTGTTTTTTTGTCGTCGATATTCTGTCCCCCTGATATTGTATTGTTATTCTATTTTCAGGGTGCACACAGCTGAAAGTTTGTTTCTTGCCTCTTGATCTGTTTTCATTTTATTTTGCAAATTACATTTATTTCACACCCTTGGCTGTCTTTCATGTGCATTGGCCAAAAGTGACTGACAGAGAACCTAATTAACATTTTAAAATACTTGATAGATTTTTTTATCCAGATTTAATTGATTTTCAAAGTATTTATATCACTTATCTTAAATATTAGTGTCAGTCATGCATTCTTGTCTTCATGCAAGTTGGTTCTTTCAACAGTTACTTAAACTATCCCTTCCATCCCCTCCCCCCCTGCGTTGCACTCGCTTTTGGATAGCCCCCTATTCAGGTAGTTTTTGCACATCCCGGGCTTCTTCATGACCCCTGCCATTACGATTCTGCATATAGCAGACAGGGTGCCCTCAGCCGGCCTATTCTCTATTCTGTCTGGCCTTGTTCTCCCCCTCTCCTGACAGGCATTGTGGGTTGTGATGATTCCACCCTCTCCTCTTCATGTCCATTGGCTATTTTCCCCTACCAGCCGTTCCCATGCTCTTGCCCCATCTGTTACCTATTCCTCGTCTCCTCTCTGAGAAGTAGCCTTTCTTCTGTCTCTGCCCATTTTCCCAACTCCTTTTTCCATTTCCCTATTCTTGGTCCCCCTGGTTTCTTCCAATTCCTAACAATCCCTCTTTTGGCCAGAACATATGCAAGGTCCTGAAATGTCCCCGTCATATTCGTCTTGCCTGTATGCAGGAACCCCACAACAAGGAATGCTCTGGTGTTTATGGAATCGCTCTATCAATGAAATCTACTACGGTCAGCTTTATCTACTCCCAGAACGCGCATAATGTAGGGCAATGACAGGACATGTGCATTATATATGCTTCCCGTCCTGGGGCAGGCTGCATTCTCCACTCCGAAACATCTTCTACTTCGCATTGGTGTAAGGTATGCCCTATGGAGGACATAATAGTTTATCAGTTTAAACATTTCTTTCTAGATACTTTGGGGGTCCTTTCTGCTATGGTCTCCCAGTCCATCTGAGGGATGGGCCTTCCCAGGTCATCTCCCACTGCAATCTTTGTAGCTCCAAGGGTTTCTGCACATCTTGGCGGATCACCTTATAAAGGCAAGAAACTGTTTTAATCCGTCCTGCTGAGAGTGCGACATATCTACCTCCATCTAACACTCGGGGCTCTGTGGTGCTCATGCCCCAATGCTTCCACATGCTCAGTGTGACAGATCTGTGTATTAGAAGTAGCTTCCTTGCAGGTTATATTCAGCCTGTAACTCCTCAAACGGGAGATGCTCATAGTCTCTGTAGAGATCTCCCACTACTCTCATTCCTACCTCCTCTCAGGCTTCTCGTCCCACCCAACGCTACCCTCCTTGGGAGGTGCCGAAGCAGGCCCAAACGCAGATGAGGAGAATAGGGCACTCTGCTACCAAACCGCCTCAGATACCTTGTCCAGCATCTTGTCACCACCTTGACTTCATTTGTATCCCTGCAGTGCTCCGTTGCAACTTTAATAATATCTTCACCAGTGTCTGAGCAGACAGTGCAAACGGGCACTGTGCTCTCTCCGGGTTCATCGCAGCAGCTAGCCACTGGATCGTCCAGTTCAACTGTGCTACTAAAAATATGCTTCAAAGTATGGGACTGCGTGTCTCCCCTCTGCTGTGGCACGTTGCATCGTGGCCAGTGCCACCCATATGCAACCTGCTCCCCATATGAAGGATGTAATCACTGAGTTCACATCTCTAAATATCCCTTGGGGGACCCACAGCGGAAGTGCTCCAAAGAAGTATAGTATCCCTGGTAATACCACCATCTTCAATGTGGCTACTCGTGGCCAATAGTGGGAGGGACTTCCAGAAGTCCAGAGAGGATCAAATTGAGTGTATTCTCTTAATCATATTGCCCTCCAAAAGCTCAGCGGGCCATGATATACTCTAACCCCTAGAAATGTCAGACAGCTGGGTTCCCATTGGGGGGCATCTAGGTCTATTAATGGGGGTCTATTAGGCACCATAGGGAACAACCTTGATTTCTGTCTATTGACCTTGAGTCAGCAAGCTAGTGGCTCCTTAGCAAAAGCAAATAGCAGGGGGACAGTGGACATCCCTGCCTCGTCCCTGATTCCACTGTCTGTCTGGAGGAAATAGTCTTCCCCATACGCACACTGACCACTGGGTTTGTGTGGAGCACAGGTACCCATGCGAAGAAGCCCACCCTAGGCCCATCACAGCCATCACTTCATATGAGAAGTGCCATTCAAGAATATCAAAGGCCATCTCAATGTCTACAGTGTACAATACTGCTTCAGGCTTATTATAGTTATCTGCGTCCATAATAGTTAGATGTTGTCATATGTTTATGGTTGTGTTCCTCCCTGGTATAAATCCGGCCTGGTCCGAGTGCCCCAACTTTGGCATGTCCAGTCACAGCTGAGTTGCTAGTATCTTACTCAAGATCTTGTAATCCATGTTCAGCATGGATAATGGCCTGTACACCATTTGGTCATATGCCGGTTTTCCCAGCTTCAGCAATGGAACTATGAGGGCTTCTCTGGTGTTTTCCGGCAGTATCCCTGTTTTCTGTGCTTCAGCATACAACGTGAGGGGCCATTTCTTCCACATATGTGGCGTAGCATTGTGCCGACAACCCATCTCCTCCCAGGTCTTCGGTCTCTTCACAGGCTAAGGGTCTCCACTCTATTGCACTGTGCCATGCTCTTATGTAGCCCAGCATAATACATAGTGAGGATATTATTAATCTTCTCCTGAGTGTATTGTCTAGTGCCCTCCACATTGTCCAAATCCACCACTGGGCATCCCTTGGATTTGCTAGTCATGTTAATAGGGACCCCAATTTATCCCTCTCTGCCTGTGTTCGCTCCTGGTAGCACTTATAGTCATAGCACTTGAGCCTTTCATTCTGCCTCACCACCTCCTCTTTAGCCTCCTGTACAGTTTGCTGTAGCTCTGGGTGGCCTGGGTGTCTGCGCTCTAACCCTTGGAGAGTTTTGTCAGCCTCGACAACTTCACTGTGGAGTGTACGCCTGACCCTGTAGCTTCGCCTATAGATTGGCCTCGTAGTATTACATTAAAGGCATCTCACTCTACCTGTGGGGAAGAGGCTGTCCCTTCATTCTCAATGAAGTATTGGGGGATTCACCCCTAATCCCTCTCGAAATACTTGGTCTTCTAGGATGTCTGGCTGGAGTCTCCAGGTGGGGCTCGCAGGTCTAGTTTGCACCCATTTAAAACATATTAGCACTGGATTGTGCGTGACACATATTCTGCAGTGTGCACCAGGCACCGTACATCTGCTGTGCATAGCATTTTGTCTAATCTTGTGTGCTGCTCTGGTACTGCTGAGTAGTAAGAGTATCCCTGCCCCTAGGGTAGAGCATTCTCTATGAGTCCAGCAGTCCCCATTAATGTCGCCAGTTATTAAATGCCTGTGACGCTCGCACTGTCTGGGAATCTCATAGCAGGGTATGGGACTTATCCAGATGTACATCCCCCATGCTGTTAAAGTTTGCCCCCACGATCGTAGTGCCAGTCAGGTATGGAGCCAGGAGATGGTTTCGTTGATTAAATAAAGCAGGTTTGTCAGTGAAGGGGGAATATACACTCACTATGCTCAAGTTGCGGCCCTCCAGCCATCCTCATATGGCCACAAAGCGGCCCACTGGGTCTACTTGGGAGTCTATGAGTGGGAAGGGGACCCCTGCCTGGATCCATATCATAGCCCCTCGTGCATAGGCTGAGTATTTGGTAAAGTAAGCTTGTCCCCACCAGCA
Organism: Lissotriton helveticus; assembly: GCF_964261635.1. Taxonomy (NCBI): domain Eukaryota; kingdom Metazoa; phylum Chordata; class Amphibia; order Caudata; family Salamandridae; genus Lissotriton; species Lissotriton helveticus. Next base: position 1,161,295,416 of record NC_136057.1, on the reverse strand, counting down.
CCAATGCAGCGCTATCCCTTCTTTCTGCGTAAGGTACATTTCTTGAAGCAGGGCTATTTGAAGACCCACCTTTGGAGGTAGGAAAATACCTTATAACTCTTTGCCATTGTATGCTTCCATCTAATGTTCCAAGTCATGCATTTTTATGGTTGTGTGCCTGCCATCAGTTGTCGTATCAAGAATGGGGAGTAGGCATCCCTGTCCTCCCCACTGTCTCTGTCGCCTTAACCTGACCTGGCTTTCTTTGGTCTGCAGTAGGTTCTGTATGTGATGCAAATCAGGTCCCTCCCTTTGCATAAACTGTAATCAATTCCCCCAAATCCCACTCCCCAGGACAAGTAGGTGAATGTCTCCCATCCAAACTGCTAACTTAGTCCAGCACATGGTTGCTTGCAGATTGTTCAGTCCGAGGGTGTGGCGTATTGCTCCTTCACCTCCCTTGTCCACCACCCAGCTCACACATACCAGAAAGTCCTCACCAGGCCACCCCCATAGCAACCCCAGTACATTATCTCTGGGCCAGCTGCATCAAATGTTCCCAAGAGTCTCTACTCAGCTACTATATCACCTTATCCCTCAACTAATGTCATCAGCAGTCTGCGGTGCCACATCTGGGAGTACTGTGCTCAGGGCCTCAGACTAGCAGGAGCCCTGTTTGGAGTCTGTCTCCATCACTGCATCGCTGTATTCGGATTGTCCCTTCCCCTTCCCGCTGATCAACGCTACCAGCTTCATCACCTTTTGTCTTTCTATTCGGGCCTCTTTCTTTGTTGGGGCCAATGTGTCTCTCTTAGTTCTGCTTGGGCGGGGAAAGTCTGTGTGCCTTCTTTCCTTGAGCGCTGCGTGGGTTGGTCCTGTACCCGCTTGCATCTCCAGCCTTTCCCAGGTCTCTTGCAGAGTTCAGAAGAACTCAGTTCCCTCTGTCATGGTCACTTGCAATCGGGCCTGATAGAGCATTGCATATTCATAGTTCAGCTGGCAGAGTATTTGCTTCATGCTCTAGAAGGAGACTCGTTGTCTCTGCGCTTCTCTTGAGAAATCCGGAAAATATTACTGATGCATTTTTCCACTTGATTCCCCCTTTTCAGCTCCTGGGCTGATATATGGTCCCTTTCTTTGTAGTAGAGCAGTTTTCCTATCACTACTCATGGAGGGGCTCCAGGTACAGGTGGCATAACCGGTACTCAATGGGCTCTCTCTATTGCATTGAACTCTGATAGTCCTTCCGGCGCTACTTCCGTGCCTATCCAGTTCTCCAGGTAGTCTACCATGTTGGCGCCTTCCACTTTCTCAGGTAGTCCTACTACCCAAATATTATTTCTGCGAGTCCTGTGTTTGGCATCGTCCACTCACAGTTCAACTGTGTGCACTTTTATTTCGATGGTAGCCAACAGCTGTTTCATAGCTGCTATTTCTGGAGAGGCATCTGCCAGCTGGCGCTCGTTTGATGACACTCTTTCAGTCAGTCGCCTGTGATCTTCTCTGACCATGCCCAGGTCCACACCTATGGAATGTATCTTGGCCTCCAATCAGTCACCGGAGAAAGTTATAGCCTGCAGGATGTCCTGCAGTGTTGGATCCTGTGGGCGCTCCGCTTGAGATTTAGGATCTTCATTCTCATCCGTCATTTCTTCAGCGGAGGCTTCATCTTTGTCTTGTTTCTTTGGGACTTTCCCCATCTTTTCCTCCAGATCTGTATTGTTCTTTGTACCCCTCCTATTTGGTGCATTTTGACCAGGGGTCTCTGCACTCCAAAGGGTATGTGATATTTACTATTGCACCCTGCCAGTCCCACTTTCCTGCCCAGAGTTTTGCTATGTCAGGGCTCGGGTGGCGTGCATCACTGTTGGTGCAGTTCATGGCTTAATCCATATGGGGAGCGCCTCTGGTGGCCCCCGGTTCTGTACTCATTCCGTAAATATGTTTGGAGGTTTGTGGCCTATTACTGCCACCCATTAAGGCTGTGATTATTGACCTTGTCCCTGTCCAGCGCATTCCTCGATGTCATCTTCTGGTCTGCTTATGATATCCTACCCTCCTGCTACCAAGGGACCCCCATAGTAGGGCTGGCGCACAATCTTCAGTAGGTCTAATTAGCTCTTTATTCTGTCTTCGATGACACTCTCTTTTACAAACTCTGGCTTTGCAGTCCCCGGGCTTTGCATCTTCTTTTTGATCCCCCCGAAGGTTTACGCATAGGTTGGGCTCTCAGTTCTCTCTCTTAGGTTGCAGTTAGCCTTTGCAGCATTGGGCCTCCTTGACCATTTTCCTCCAGGGTACTCTATCCAAGGCTGCTCCAGGCCTTCAGTGCTGACACTGATGCTCTGTTAGCGTCAGTCTGCTTCAGCATTTTTGTGCAGGCCTAGCTGTCTCAACTCTCATGTCTGCTCGCGCAGTCCACTATACCTCACAGTCTGATCTTCCACCTTTCGTCATTCTTTCGGACTACGTCTCAGTGCTTTACTCGGTGTTTAAGAGAGCCCTTCGGCACTCCCCCAACTGCTCTGGTCTTGGGGGTTTGTTCTCAAGTGCTGCAGAGGTATCCCTTCTCTTTGGCACAATTTCTCAACTTGCAGGCTACACCATCTCAGGCCTGCTCCTCTGACACTCCCTCTCTGCCCTCATGCAGCCAGGCTGTCTCATCTCCTGGGGTTGCTGCGGCACAGCTCCTTGCTTCCCTCTTATACCTGTCTCACTTCTCCAGCCTATGCCCCTAACTCTGCCTCACCTTTATGGCAGCACTAGTCGGAGGGGGGTCTCACGCCCTGGTTCCAGGATCGGCCCCTTACCAGGGTCTCAGTCTGTCCAGGGGGCCACACTACCAGTCCACCCTGTCAGCAGCCGTCCCCCCCTCTGCTGAGTTCGCTGCTGCTTCATCCCCCTGCTCTGTGGTTTCTTCCATGTTTCACACTTTTCAGACCCGCAGTGCTCAGGTCAGATATTTTAATTATGTCCAGTCTCCCTCCTGGGTGCAGGGGTGCTTGGCCGGCCTGGGCCTTACCTGATGATGCTTGCAATGTTGATTCCGTACAGGACAAGCCTACTTGAGCACAGGATCATAGTTTCTGGGGAACCTGTCAGTCCTACATTGATGCGCCTGTTCCCCTGCTGCAGTTTCTCTGTGCAGCCCTCTATGGCAGCTCTGTAATACCCCGGGGGTGGTCTGCCTCTCCGATGCATTGTGAGCCCACCTCGGGACCGCCATCCCAGGTGTATCACTTTCTTCCTTTGGGGGATCCCCTTGCAGCCTGGGTCTCGGCCACTGCCTGAAGGGCTGCTTGTCTCGTGAAGGGCTGTCTTGCGGCTTCTTGGGAGTGCAGTCACAGAGGCGCCTCCTCTTGTTCTCTGTCACTTGCCTTCTACTTCTCTTCCTGCAATGCCTGGAATATGGGCATCACTTCATCCCGTCTCTGGGCGCCATTTCAGCACTGGTGGTTCCTCACCGTCCTCCCCCTCTCTTCCAGCATTGTAGAGCAGCCATTGGTATACCATTCTAGAGGGGTCGCCATCAGCATGTGGAGCTCCGCTCACAGCTACCTCAGTTTTACCTCCTCTTTTCTGGCTTGCAGCCCTATGAGCCACCATGTCTGCAGCTCCTTGCCCTTTCCTCAGGGCACTACCATCTTGGGATACTCAAGGTTGCAGCACGCAGATTATTTACTTCATCCCCTTCCGTCCCTCATTCTTGTGCCTTGTCACCCCTATGCAGCCTCCTTTGCATCCAGCTGGAGATTGCTCTCCGGAGCAGAATGTCAGTCGGGGAAAGTCAGGATGGAGCTGGATGGCAGCCGGCTGAACCGAGCTCTAGAGCTGAGCTGCTCACTCCATCAGCATCAGGCTATGCCCCCTTAAAACACTTGATAGATGACTGTTAGATTTCAATAGTTGGTTGAAAGAATACATCAACAGCTCAGCTAAGATGTTTTTTTTCTGCTATTAAGACAAGATGTCTCACAGGAAATGCTGAATTCCACTGAAGCCAAACTGACAAGAAATCAGTAGCATGGCTGAAATGTGCCATCCTCTGTTATACAAGTTTTGCAGCCACCCTTTATGCTATGATTATTAACTCCTAGAGCCGAACTTTGGAGTGGAAGAGAATGCAGGATCTGGTCCTATTCATATATTCAATTCTGGGACAAAGTATGCAGTAAGGGTGAGTGGGACAGAGGATAGATGAATACATTGGGCCTGATTATGAGATCAAGTAGTCAGACCGCCAGACAGAATTGTGGTGGTCGGAACACCACCCGATGAGCATGCAGCAGTCTGACCACTGTATTTCTATTTGACCGGTTGGCTGGCGGGCGGAAACTCATAGGAATCACAGCGGGGGCATGCTTTAGCCTTGGAAAAGGGGCGCAGCACATGCTGCCAGGATGCAACACCTCCTGCCTGTCCGTGGGACATGCACGATGTCATGTATGGCACCACACGGTAAACGGAAGTGAGTGGAGGAACTAAATGTGCCCCCGGGGGCACTCTCTATTGCCCTACTGATCAAATTCTGACAAACTTTTCATTGCAGGAATCCCACATGAAAAGGCTGTTGGAAAGGGATATCGAAATCCCGACTGTAGTGCCTGCCTCAGCTGGGACGCCATTCTGGGACGCTCCTCCGACCTCAGCACCTATGGGATCTATGATCCTGGTGGAGGCACCAGTTTTGCATCTGACAGTTGTGGGTCTGACCACCAGTATCATAATATGGCAGTTGGATCGAAGGGATGTTGGCGATTGGACAACCACTGACGGACTTCGGCAGTCCGACTGCCTACATCATAATATGGTCCATTGTTTGAATAATGAGAATTCAGTGTAGGCAAGAGGTGTAATGTGGTTTAAGGGGAACACAGTGGATGAGATGGCACTGTGAGGGGTGAACGGAAAATGGGTGAGGGCAGAGGATAGATGTTAACACTCAGGGGAAGATTTACAAGCCCCGTGCGCCGCTGGTGCATCACGTTGCGTGAAGCACTGGCAGCGCAACCTGCTGCATGATATTTACAAGCACACGTAAAACCACCCTGAATGTAGTGTGTTTATCTAGGTACCTGAATCGATATTCCTATTCTTTGCCCTTGTCCGGTTATAAATCAATAATATCCTTACAACGGCATAGAAACCCTTTTCATAATTCAGTCATAGCCCATGCTGTCACATTAAGCAAGCCTACTCCTCGAGCCCCCTAGAAAGCACACCGAGTTCTTAAACAAATCCAAACCTCCAGCAACCTGGGAAATCCCCACTGCTTTGTTTTGATTTCGTCCGAGAACTCCTGTAAAGCACTGTAAGAACGACCAGTTCTTAGTGACATCTTTATTGACGTCTTAGGTCCAGCCTTACGTCAAACCCGGCACCTTTCAGGTATAAATATACCAACGTTGCCTTAAGCAAACACACGGTGGTGATGAATCTGGAGCAGCTACTACTTGCCCGAGAGCCCAGCTGATGCAAGAGCCCACGGACGCTGCCCCTCCCTTTTGACGCGCTGAGAAAGCGCTGTCTTTTCTCTTGCCGAGAAATCCAGCCTCCGGCGTTTCCAGCTTACCCTTGCGGGTTTGAGTTTGAGTTGGGATTTATAAAGCGCGTAGCTACCCTCGGGCATCCCAGCGCTGACAAGACCTTGTATCCAGGGGAGAAGAGAGGGAGTGAAATGGGATGAAATTACGGGAAGAGCCAGGTTTTCAATTGTTTCCGAAAGATGAGGAGGTTGTGTTCACTCCTCATGGCCAATGGGAGGGTGTTTCAGAGTCTTGGGGCATTGTAGGAAAACAAGCGGCCTCCAGATCTGGCCTTTCTTATCCTTGGGATGCTGGCAAGGGCAAAGGAGTCAGATCTTAGTTGTCTGTAGGACTGATGGGGTTTCATCAGAGGTTTGAGAATTGGGGGGCCTTTATCGTGCAATATCTTGTGGGAGATGCATAGGGTCTTGAAGATAATTCGCTCCTTCACTGGGAGCCAGTGAAGGCTTTTGAGAGCTGGTTTCGCCGAGCATCTTGCTTTAGTTCCCGTTAGGATTCTGGCCGCCGCGTTCTGAGCCACCTGTAGTCTATGAACAACTGAAGCAGGGGCCCCCAGGTACAAGATGTTGCCATAGTCCAATCTGGAGTTGACCAGCCCCTGCATCAGTAGCTTCCTCGACTGAAAGGGGATCAAGAGTCCTGAGAGAGAGATACCAGCCCTCCTGCCTTCTAATACCCAGGTACTGAACTGACTAAACCCTTACAGAGAATTCTTGAGTCAGATTCTTGGCAAAACAAACGTAACTAAAACTGCTACTTACTTACTCCTTCCCACGTATTAGGCTTAGGTCAGGTACACCGGGGTAGGCGTAGTTAGAATCACCAGTTGAGTACGATTAGTCAATGTATATATGTATGTATCTATTTTATCCATTTTAAAGTATCATATGGCTAAGAAACCATATCAATGCTTTTACCGTATTATTTCATAATCCTGCTTTTACTGTATACACTTTACTTAACTATAAGTATTGCAATTGTAGCAATTCATTTCTCTTGTATGAGGAAAGAGACTGCTCAATAAATACCACCTTTTATTGAAAACGCCCGTCTATCTTTTTCTCTGCAATCTGGTGAATCTAAGTACGCACTTATTGACTGAGTGACATAGCTGTCTTTTGTTTTCACACGACTCTAGAGATATACTCTTAATCAGGGAGAGCAAAGTTGTCATGTTTTATGGATGTCAGAAACTAAATCCCTTCTTGTCTATCCAGGGAGGTTAAACTCCTCCTCGCTTATTCGAGAAAGTTTCTAGTGAACTCTGAGCTAGCTGGCAAAAAAACTTAAGTCTAATATAGTCAGTAGAGAACTAGTTAACCTCAGTCCTACGTCTACACTACTGAAGATATTATTCCAATGTGTAGAGCCTATTGGGACTATAGGAACTACACTACATGGCGCCCATCGTTTGGTAAGGCGATAAATCTAACGCAAGACGTTAGAGTAACTCAGTCGTGCTTTTTCACACAGACCCTTTTTCCCGTAAATACTCCAAAAGACGTCTGGAGTGGGTAAAAGGTTAAAAATCCGCCGGAACTTAGTAGGAAGAAATTTCTATGTATAGTTTTTGGTTTATTCAACGTTGAAGGATACAGTGTTCCAAAATATTGTGCACCTAATCTTTGCTTCCTTGAAACTTCATCTGCAACAAAAACCTTTCTGTCAGTAAAAATGTCAGAAACTGAAGAAGAGAGGGAGACAGCTAGAATAGCAGCTCGTCTCCTAGAGGATGACAATAGTCTCCTACAGACTGACCCGGATGCAATACACATCCCGGTCAACATAAGAAAAACAATAACTATTAAACTTATAGAAAGTTTGTGGTATATAAATAAATAATACCGGATCTAGGTTTGACTGGACATAGCAATAACAGATAGCTCAATAAATAAGAGTCAAGATTCGAGGTAGTAGGAGTTTGCAGGTTTAATACAGCATAAGGACAGGAACAGGACAACCTGCACGGGAACAGGATGGCAGGGCCCTGCAGGGGGGACAGGGAATGAGCGCGCTAACTTTAATAACAATGTACAACATATATATACTAAAACAATTGCATTACAGTGAATACAGTAGGCGGAGGAGTGGGTGTGGTCAATAGCAGTCGCGAAAGATAAGGGTGAAAGTAGGTGTAACAGGAGGCGTATACATAGACATGTGATGTAAACGTAACAGAATATGTCATAAATGGGGCGGAAACATGGAGGGGGCTACCTAAGGAGCCGGGACCTCTAACCTAATAGTGCGCGCAAGCTGGCAATGACGTGTTACTAGGAGAAGCTGGGGGCTATGAACTCTGCACTAGGAGTAAAGACTGAAGTCTGGAGAGTCAGGGCGACATGTACCTAAACCCTATCTAGTATCTGATGTTTAGAGAACATGTTGATAGAAACTAAAAGTTATCGGGGTAAAGGCTAACAGACTCTAAGACTGGGGCATGCATTATTCTACATGTAGTGCGTGTTGAGGAATATTAAATGACCATTAATACAGTATTTCTCCTACATGGAGACGTAAAGGCTAGACGATGACTGAAACTATTGATGCAATTCAGTAGCTTAGGAATGCAAAGAAGGAGGGCTGGACTGATAACTAGAATCATAACATACTCTTGGCAGACTAGCAGGCAGAGCCAGGCTGAGCCGGGCACTGTGAGGCAGGAAGTAAGTGAAGGGTCAGGAATACAGGTGGGGGCTGTATCGCTCCTCAGTGAGGGTTCAGGAGACAGGAGCTGAATCTGGTGTCCGGGCCCTTTTGAGGCCTAGAAACGGGGACTTTACAATGAAATAACGTGCACACTGGGAAACGTGGCAACGTAACCTTACATAGGCCTGATACTCGTAGCTTTCACGAGAACTGGAAACTGGCATACTAGAGATGGACACAACTGTAATTGCGTCTTTAATCGATCATGGGGAATACATATGCATATTAATCATGCACACATAACATAAGATGGGGAACACGTAGGGACACAGAACATGGCAAAATTTACTTTTCCACATTCCCTCCTTGTCACTACGTTTCCATCAGGAAACATCAATATTCATGATACCATCTACTATTTCATACAGTATCATTTGCTCGTCTCGAATTTTCTTGGAACTGGATTTAGAACGGGACTCGGGACTAGGAATACAAGAGGTAGCACAAATGCCGCAAATCGCAGGGCCACATTGTATACAGAGGCAGCAACTGAATATGATCGCTACTGCAATACCTAGAAAGAATAACACTTTCCATCCCCAGGCGGAAATTATATTCCAGAACCAACCGGACCATGTCCAGGTGCCTGGATTTTGGTGTAACAGATGGGCAATTCTATGGAGTCTGGTTATAGCTGAATAAACAGACGGCGCGTTATTAGGAATGAAAATGCAGCAACTAGATCCGATGACTCTACATGCCCCGCCCCTATCGGCCAGTATGACGTCAAGGACGAGACGTTTCTGGAGCACGACAATTCTCATAAAGGATTGCTCTTCGGTTAAGTTACCTAGAGCAGAGGTAGTCTCAATCACTACTGCTTCAAGTGTTCTGGTTAATCTACGTATCAGTTTACTATTCACGACAGTACCTAAGTAGGGAAAGACACCTTTATTGATATCTATGTATTGTTCTAGAGCGGTTTCAGTATAATCAACAATCGGGAGGTCTCTCTTGTGTCTAGTATGTACTAGGTGGGAGTTCCTATGATAGTCAGGTGGGGCTAGAAAAACTGGTGGCAGTAGGAAGGCAATGTAACAGGTTCCCTCCCAATCGAGGGGCAGACGAACATATGCGGTCTGACCACAAACAAAATAAGAATGACGTGAAGCTTTGAAAATAGATTTCCTACTGTCACTATACTTGATAATAGTAGTACAATCACTATGACCTACATGTACGGAACCATTCTTTCGGACACATAATTCACCTTTGACTGGTAATACTGACATAGAGGGTAAGTCTGGAGTAGAATCAGACTGAACATTCAGGACCATGAAATTCGAAGAATAATTACCCAAATTATAAACTTCATTTTCTAGATCTAACCCTGTTCTGTGGGGAAGACCTTGCTTGTCTGGAAAACATGTACTGTTAAGAAAAGACATATCTGTTGAGGATGACGTTAACGTGGACCATGCTCCACACGAACCATTATGTGAAAATGGATAAGGAAAGAGTGGCAGAACTCCCTTCGGTGTCTGGAAAGGGGGGAGTCGACCACACACCCAACAATTAGTGGCATTGCTGGTCTGGTGTGAATAATGTAACATGCGGATAAAGGAATTATTACGCATAGCAAGACGATAAGAGAGTTCATGGGGAGGTAGATCACTAAACGTGTGCTCTACTGTAACATTAGAGGACTTATTTTCATGAGAAACTGGAAAACACAAATAAAATGCATAACCTGTGCAGGTAAACATAAGGCTGAGATAAAGCAGAAAACAGAAAATAATAATGCAACTTTTAGAGTTCTCACTAACTCTCTCTCTGTGGGGGTCTATTATATACATGTCAGAAACCGGTCTAACCGTTTCACCTAGGGGAGGACTTAGACAATCAAACTGGCTGACTTATTTTACTAGACCTTAATTTTAGCTTATACTCCTGCTGCGGAGTTTTCTCTAACAGGGAGGGATTTGTATCATTGTCTTTTGCGGGACAGTCCTTGAGAATAGTACTTTGGCAATCCTTAAAATCCTCGGAAATGTTCTTGGAAACAGTCTTTAGTCCATAAAATTTCTTTACGTGAGACAGATGGACCCAGCCCTTCCTGCCTTCCAGCTTGACGGCAGTATGGGTGGCCAGGAGGACTTGCTTGGGCTCCTTCCAGCGGGGCTCCAGCGGACTTGAACGATCAAAGTTCCTTACAAGAACCAAACTTCCAGGAACGATTTCATGCGGTGCCACCTCGGTATTGTCTGGAAATGCGGCGGCAACCTGTGAACGACAAGAGTGTAGGGCAGACATCAAGGAAGCTAGGTAATCTGTCAGCATATTACTTGAAACATCGGTAATACTTCGGGGTCTAGGTGTACCCCACATATTAGGGGGGCGGCCGAATACGACCTCGTACGGGGACAGACCTGATCTGGAATGTGCGACCATGCGCATATAAAACAGAGCGACTGGCAGAGCTACTAACCAGTCCACACCTTTCTCTTTACATATTTTGGCGATGCGGATTTTCAGGGTCTGATTATGTCTCTCTACGAGACCGGCTGCTTCAGGATGGCGTACACAATGGAACTTCCACTGGTACCCTAACAAAAGGGAAATATGTTTCATGAGCTCAGATGAGAATGGCTGGCCGTTGTCAGAATATACGACCCTAGGGAGTCCATAGCGGGGGAAGAATTCACGCACCAACTGCTTGGCAGTGGTCGCGGCTGTGTAATCTGGGACTGGATATGCTTCTGTCCACCTGGACAAAGCGCATACAACTACAAGGACATACTTGAAACCTCGACATCGCTCCATCTGAATATAATCCATCTGGAGGACTTCAAAAGGGTGGTCAGGGGGCTGGAATCCACCGTGTTCCACCGGGACACTTTTACCTGGATTGAATTGACAACATATCATACAAGTATGGACTTTCTGCTTGGCTGCAGCTCGTAAATGCTTATTGAACCAAATGTTCTGGATACTGTCTAACATAGCTTTTTCTCCTAAGTGTGCTGGACTATGTGCGGTATTGATAATGACTTGAACCATAGAGTCGGGGAGAAACCATGTGGCTCTACCCTTCGTTACCCATCCCTGATCTGTCTGGACCCCTCCTTGTTCGGACCATTTCTTGATTTCATCGGGAGTAGCATGGAACTGGATATCTATGACATCTTGAGTGGGGTCCTTAACTGTCATACAGGTAGTCAGATCTGGAGTGTGTGTCTGTGTCGGATTAACTGAAATGTCTGGAGTCAGTGCTGTAAGCTTGGCTGTGCGATCTGCTAGATCATTACCTTGGGAAACAATGTCTGTAACTTTCGTATGTGCTTTACATTTCATGATAGCAATAGATGTCGGTAAGTGTATGGCATCTAACAGAGCTTGAATAAGGAGACCATGCTGAATCTTGGTTCCATGAGAAGTCATGAAACCTCTCTCCTGCCAGAGCACTCCAAAGTCGTGTACGACTCCGAATGCGTAGCGTGAATCTGTGTAAATATTAACTTTCAGGTTCTTGGCGTGTATGCAGGCTTGTGTCAGAGCAACTAGCTCTGCTGCTTGAGCAGACAGGGTGTCAATACGGTGTGTTTCTATAACTTCAGTGTCAGTAGTCACTGCATACGCGGCTACTAGTTCTCCTGTACTTGTTCTCATACATGAACCATCCACATAAAGTGTCAGGTCGGGATCTGGTAATGGAATATCTGTCAGATCTTGTCTTGGCTTAGTCATAGTATTAACTACTTCCACACAGTCGTGTGTGGCAGGATTCGAAATAACTGACGGTAACAGTGTAGCAGGATTTAGAACGTTGCAGCGTCTGATTTCTATGTGTGGCTGGAACAGTGTCAGTTCATAACCTGTTAAACGTGCAATTGTCAAGTGTTGAGTCTGTGTTCGGTTTAAAAGAACTTCCACAGAGTGTGGAACTTGTACTGTCAAGGAATGTCCTAATACTATGGAATCACTTTGTCTGATAGCTAGTGCTGTGGCTGCAACTGACTTGAGGCACGCAGGCAGAGCCTGGGCTACAGGATCTAATGTGCTCGAAAAATAAGCACAGGGCTTGTATTGTCCTGCTTGATCTTGTGTGAGAACAGATAATGCTGTACCTTCACGTTCAGTGACAAAAAGTGTAAAAGGCTTACTGTAGTTCGGTGTAGCTAAAACAGGAGCTTGGCATAAGGCTTTCTTTAATTCATTAAAAGCAAGTGTATGTTCAGATGTCCAAGGGAGGACAGTCGATACGGCTGCCTCCTGTGTCGTTAACTGTATCAGTGGCTTGGCTAGGAATGCATACTGAGGAATCCATTGTCTGCAGTAAGAAGTAAGGCCGATAAAAGCACGTACCTCCTTCTGGGTCTTGGGCTGAGGAAGACTCGCTATTAACTGGATACGGTCTGGTGTCAACTGCCTACCCCACTTGGACAGTAAGTGGCCTAAGTAGATCACTTGCTGGACACAGAATTGAAGCTTTGAAGGGGACACCTTGTGCCCCATCTCGGCAAGGAAATACAAGACTGTAAGTGATGCTCGCTCGCAAGCACGTTCAGAACGGGCTGTGATCAGTAGATCATCGACATACTGGAGCAGGGCAGTGTCTGTTGGCATGTGAATGTTGTCTAGTTGTCTCTTAAGTGCTTGACTGTAAATGCTAGGACTTTCCGTGAAACCTTGAGGAGCTCGGGTGAACATATAGCTCCTTCCATTTAAACAAAATCCGAAAAGAAACTGGCTGTCTGGATGAATGGGGACACTGAAAAACGCGTTCTTGAGGTCTATGACTGTAAAAAATGAGGCTTCGGAATCAATGGCTGTCAATAGGGAAGAGATATCTGGGACAACGGGGTACTGGGGAATAATACATTTATTGAGTTCTCGAAGGTCAATCACTAATCGATATACTGGGGGTGCATTTGGATCAGAACGTTTCATGACTGGAATGATCGGAGAATTACATACATTGGAGTCAGTTTCTACAACTACTCCTTGAGCCATAAGCTCGTCAATAATTTTGAATAAGGCTGTTACAGCCTCAGGTGGCAATCTGTACTGTCTGATTCGTGGTAACACTACACCTGGCTTGAGAGTCACACGATGGGGTGTGATTTGCATATAACCTACATCAGTTGGACCTTGCGCCCATAGATGCTGCGGAACATTAGACAATCTCGAATCAAAATCTCGTAATACATAGTGACCCTTGAAGTCACGTAAAAACAAGCGTATTCCCTCGGGGGAACAACATATGACTGCACCTAATTCTTTCAGTGTTTTAATACCTAACAGATTTTCTGGACATGACTTCGTAAGTAATAGATCAGTAGTTCGGGACAATGGACCTACTTCTAGAGTAACTGGCTTAGATATCTCGTTTACAATAGGCTTTCCTGAAAATCCAAGGGAAACATTTCTAGAGCCTGAGAGCGGAGCCCCTGGAACTTCGGCAAGACTTATAGTGGTCCTACTTGTCCCTGTATCAATCAGAAACTTTCTGTCTTCCCCTAGTACTTGACTATGAACATAGGGACCTTCTTGATCTACAGGAATCTCGATGAGAGGCAAGCCTACCTCCCTCTCTAGGCTGTTTCATGAATACTGTTGATACTCTGGATACTCAGACTGGGCATACTGGTACATTTGCTGTGTAACATGTTGTGTTGCAGCAATAGGCTGCGGTGCTGGAACTGTCTGTTGTGCATTCTGTGGCTGAGAAGTCTGTGAAACTTGTTCTTGTCTAGGCGGACATGGTCTTTCTTTAGTCTTACCGGTAGCTATATTGTGTTTCAGAACTGCACACTCGTTTATGAAATGACCTGGCTGTTTACAATAATTACATGTCCCTTTAACGGGAGCTGCAGGATGACTGGCTTGATTCGGACCCCTCTTCTGACTGTCTTGAGGAACAGATTGTGCAACTAGTACTTTCATTTTCGTGTCTTTCATACGTTTTCTCTCGTGTTCTTGCTCTTCTCTGATTCTATTCTGGTGATATTGGAGCATCTGTAACATCTGGGACGGGGTACTAGCTTGCCATGTACTTTCGACTTTCAAAACTCGATTCTTAACTTGTGGACTTGAATTCTCGACTAATTTAGTAACAAAAAGATGAGGGTATGACTCGCTACTCGTCTTCAAGCCACTGTTTATAATAAAGCATTTCTCAAATCTAGAATAAAAATCACTAGTGTCTTCGTCTTGTTTCTGTTTACAGGCTGAGATTGCATCCCAGTCTTCCTTTTTAGTGGCTAATAATCTGGGCAAAACTTGTATTAACAATTCTGGTAATTCTTTACATTTCTCTCCAAGACCGGTACCTGGTACTCGTATCTTATCTTCAGCTTCTAGAACTGCCCAATCGATCTTTTTCTCTCCCACCTCCCATTCTTTTTCCTTGAGTTTTTCATATACCCCTGCGGGCAACAGGACCTTTAGCATTTTAATAATATCTGGATACGTGTATTCTCCCATACGGAGCATGTCTTTTAATTCTCGGTGGAACCCTGCTGGATCTTTGTCATGGCAGGGAATTAATTTCTTCATTTCTAAGAGTTCCATCTTTGTAATTGGGGTGTAAACAAATACTCTTTGCATTTCACCATCTGCTGTCTTGACTGGGTGTACTTCTCGTAACGGATTCTGTCTATCTATGTAAAACGGTTTACTTTCTGGAGGTGAGACATGAACAAAATGCGGGTTCAAAAACATACTATATTTATGGCGCTGTTCTAGAATGACACTAATTAAATCGGTACCTAAACCTTTCCATCTATACTGGAGTAACTCGTTCAGGACATCATGTAACGGACCTGGATCAGAATGTTGACCCTCATACAATGTGATGAGGTGCTGAATCATATACATACCCACCAGTCGTTGCTCGGCTGGGGGCAATTTCAGAAACATTTGTGCCACTATTTCGTCTGGAAAAGTGGTAGAATCAGTAGTCCACCGGACTGCTGATCGGACTAGTTCCTGTTCATGCATAGTACTTAATTCACTATAACCGATTCGTGATTTCAAAATGTGATCGGTAGCTTGAAATACTTGTTCTAGAGAACCTTGTTCTGGTGCTGGATGATGAAAGACTTTCTTGTGTTCTAGGCGTAAATGGCGGTCTGGAAATCTAGATTTTCCTACATACGCTATTCTGGCGGGATTCTCGTCGTCTACCTCTTCAGTAGAAGAGTCATTTTCTTTCTCGCTTACTTGTGCTGCTTTACGTTGTTCGTGTAACTTTATTATTTCCTTACGAATTCTCTTGTACATACTCTCTATACTACTGATAGTTCTGTGTTTACCCTCGGCTATATTATCACTCCACCTTGTCAGGATTCTCATTTCGGCCGGATCTTTGGTCGGATAATCTTGTTCCCTTATTAAACAATTAATCAGAAACTTTAATATCATGAGCTGGATCTCAGCTTTCCTTTGAGACATGGCTTCGCCAATACTTTCTGGATCATCCCCTGTACGGATGAAACGATATATTCTGTCTAGATCTTCTTTCATATTCGGTAGGGTGTCCAAATACCCGGTCACCCGTCTTACACGATTGGAATATATAACCGTACTATCATCACCTGTGACTGGATCATAGCGGCATTCAGTAAGAGCTCGTCGGATATCTGCAACGGACTTATATTTGGGCGTACGCTGTAACGCACTTTCATATAACTCGACTAATGTTACACGTTGGTGTGGTGGCGGGGTACCAGGAGGACCTCCTCCTGCGGCCCCTATACTGGAATCGTCGACTGATACTCTTCGTGCTGGCAGAGTGGGAAATTGTAATGTAGGCTGGACCGGGGGTACCGTAACAGGTACTCCGGTGACTGGAGGAGCAGGAATTACATGATTTACAGGGACTGGCGGAACAGGATTTGCATATTCTGGAACCGTGTCGTCCAAGTAGGACGAGATGAAAATATCGGCTGCGGTCGGTTTGTGACGTAGCTTGGTCGGAACTAATGGTGGCGGAAAATTACTGGATGCCTCCGGGGTCGCTTTTGGCAAGCCCTCGGCAAAAAGAGGATACATACCCTTAATGAGGGCATTCCTCTGTCTATCTGACTGTTCGGTTTTAACTCGTTCACCTATCTCGATTAATTCCCTTTCTTGGGCTCGTTCTAAGGATTCTCTACTTAATTCTGACTTTCTGATTTCTTTTTTGGTTCTTTTATGAGATTCTTTACGCCATAACTCGATGGCATCTTTCTGTGACTGTCTGGCTTTCTTTTTCCATAATGCTTCTTCTACTCGCATGATGCACTCGGCATCCCACGTACCTGATACGGGCCATCTATACTTTTCTTCTAATTCTTTGGTGTACTCTACCCATAAATCTAGATATAATATGGCACTTATGCCATGCTTCTGATACATAAAGTGACCTGGACTGTCCCTAGGCGGGACCGGAACTGCTGCTTCTAACAGACCTTTTCTGGTTTTTAACTGACGTAGTTTAGAAAATAAAGGCATGACTGAACTGTAATCTAGACACAATACAATACAAAATGAACACGATAATTACACCACTCCCATACCACGACATTAAAATACATGAAGAACATTTAAAATAACAGTTCTGACAAAATACTACCTGGAATACTGGAAACAGAACACATGAATTTTCTCGAGAACAGAACTGGCTAGAACAGAGACTAGATGCACTGCTGAAACAGTACGAAACTTACCGGTCTCATAAAGAGACACGTCAGGACCCGCATCCACCGAAGTGGACACTTCGTTTTGGGTCTGTGTACCACCAAAACCCACGGACCAGAGACAATTAGATTGACCCTGTCTAGATACTACCCTAGCAACGGTACTCACCGGGCAGCAAGAAAGGAAGGCCTCGGACTGGACTGGACTGCTTCGACGCCGGACGGACGAACTTCGGACTTCTGTTACGGGTGGGCCTCCGAATACCTCAGACCTTGGACTCTCGGCTTGGGCTCTGGTCGGGACTCGCCGCGTTCCTCCACCGCCTCGTCTGGATGCTGGACCGCAACCTCCGTCTCCTCCGTGGGCTTGAGGGATACTTGAAGCAGAAATATCTGCCGGTGCGCAGAAGAGTTCCGTCACGGCTGCAGAGGGTCAGGGGGCATACGTGGCTTCACCGGCGTGTGGGGAAAGGGCAAGTTCCTGTTCGGGCACCATTATGTGGTATATAAATAAATAATACCGGATCTAGGTTTGACTGGACATAGCAATAACAGATAGCTCAATAAATAAGAGTCAAGATTCGAGGTAGTAGGAGTTTGCAGGTTTAATACAGCATAAGGACAAGAACAGGACAACCTGCACGGGAACAGGATGGCAGGGCCCTGCAGGGGGGACAGGGAATGAGCGCGCTAACTTTAATAACAATGTACAACATATATATATACTAAAACAATTGCATTACAGTGAATACAGTAGGCGGAGCAGTGGGTGTGGTCAATAGCAGTCGCGAAAGATAAGGGTGAAAGTAGGTGTAACAGGAGGCGTATACATAGACATGTGATGTAAACGTAACAGAATATGTCATAAATGGGGCGGAAACATGGAGGGGGCTACCTAAGGAGCCGGGACCTCTAACCTAATAGTGCGCGCAAGCTGGCAATGACGTGTTACTAGGAGAAGCTGGGGGCTATGAACTCTGCGCTAGGAGTAAAGACTGAAGTCTGGAGAGTCAGGGCGACATGTACCTAAACCCTATCTAGTATCTGATGTTTAGAGAACATGTTGATAGAAACTAAAAGTTATCGGGGTAAAGGCTAACAGACTCTAAGACTGGGGCATGCATTATTCTACATGTAGTGCGTGTTGAGGAATATTAAATGACCATTAATACAGTATTTCTCCTACATGGAGACGTAAAGGCTAGACGATGACTGAAACTATTGATGCAATTCAGTAGCTTAGGAATGCAAAGAAGGAGGGCTGGACTGATAACTAGAATCATAACATACTCTTGGCAGACTAGCAGGCAGAGCCAGGCTGAGCCGGGCACTGTGAGGCAGGAAGTAAGTGAAGGGTCAGGAATACAGGTGGGGGCTGTATCGCTCCTTAGTGAGGGTTCAGGAGACAGGAGCTGAATCTGGTGTCCGGGCCCTTTTGAGGCCTAGAAACGGGGACTTTACAATGAAATAACGTGCACACTGGGAAACGTGGCAACGTAACCTTACATAGGCCTGATACTCGTAGCTTTCACGAGAACTGGAAACTGGCATACTAGAGATGGACACAACTGTAATTGCGTCTTTAATCGATCATGGGGAATACATATGCATATTAATCATGCACACGTAACATAAGATGGGGAACACGTAGGAACACAGAACATGGCAAAATTTACTTTTCCACAAGTTGACTAACATCGAGAGGTGGTACAGTCATATTCGTAATTGAGGCACATGAATATCGGCAGACAGAGTTATTCTATTCATGGATAAACTTTCCAGCAGCAAACGCTGTCACACATGAGTTCCACTATTACAAAATAGAGGAACCACCGGATGAGTACACCCCTTTCGAGGAGGTGGAAATCCCATTAAAATACCAAGAGCACCTGCTCTGGTTTAAAGGCGCCCTAAAACATAATAATCACATCACCAGGCTCGGTCCACTAGGTAGACCAGGAGCAACGTGGCCGGTTCTAGCCAGCTACACACCAAATCCCGACATCGAAAAAATGTCAGTACCAAAACTTTTAGCACAGTTAAAACAACTGATTAAAATACATAGACAATTAGTCCAATATGTAATGTGGACTTCAACAGTCCAACCAGCTATTAACCTTCCACAGCTGACCCCTCATCAGGGGAACACAAACAAAATTACACCACAGAACATATAATCATGTCTGGGTAAAGTACCCGCAAAACGGGAACAAATTCCATTCTGGTTAGCACAAAAAATCACTCAAATAGAGGCAGTATTGCCGGATACTACCCCTACTGTGAAACACAGAATTCTGACTATCTGCCTTCCAATGGGGATCGCACCACATGTGGAGGACTGTGACACTTAGGGCACAGTCTTTGCTTCCATTTACACAAAAACACATGGTGTTCCGTCCATGGCGGTAATACCGGATGTGCTAAGACAGATTCAAAATGAATACGGTCCAGAAGCTGCTTTAACTCTGGGTATGAAATTACTGAAAGACTTCAAGCAGGTCTCGGCTATATTACTAGCCAACATAAAAGGAGAAGCAGCATCTGTGGCGATCGTCAGAAATTGAAAGGATCAGATATAGCAGAACAACCATTTGAACTGGCCAGAATCATAGAAAAATCCTATGAAGAACTAGGAAGAGATAGTTTGGGTGGGAAACCAATAAAACCCCAACTAACTGAAAATCCTGAAAAAATATTTGTTAAAAATAATTTAAACACTCCAAAAAAGAACTGGGATGGAAATAAACAATCCACTCCCAAAGAAAAAAGATTCCAGTCCAGAGGAAAGTCTCCTCGGCGGAGAGAAAGATCTCCGGACCAAGGACACAAGTTTCCCCAGAGGGAGCCCTCTGAGAAAAGATACAACCTTAGAAATAGGGATAATTTGAAGAAACCTGATAGATATCAAGATGTTGATACACGTCCCTCTCGATCTTTTCAGACTTCCTCGCAGAAATCGGAAAGAAGAGGACGGTCAGAACACAGGGAAGAGCACGTCAAGTCCAAAGACAAGGAACCCTCTCATCAAAGTAAACAATTACAATTTCCAAAAAAGAAGGTAGCCAGTATTAAAATAATCAAACATGCCGAGGATCCTGAGGACACAGCTGAAAAACGGAGAGTGGGCTCAGACAATGCTAGACAGCGCAGCAGAAGTGAGCATAGCTCGCAAGATCCTGATGAATCATCTGGAGACAGTGGACACGAATGAATACATTCAGGTGGAAACTGCAGACACCAGAGTTAGCAAACCTCATAAAATATACAAAATAACATTACGTATAGAGGGAGATAAGACTAGGAAAATAAGCAGTCTATTTTGGGATAACCTCTCAAAAGGCTATGACATCCTTTTAGCTGAAAAAGACTGGCCACCGGAGTTTGTCAGAGAGTGCCCTCATGGCGAAGAAATGATTATGCCTGCCTTCTCAAATCACATTCCAATTCATAAAAAATATACACTTGCAAGAAAGTGGGCAGTAGCCCAAGCACCTGCATTATATAAAAAACATGTTGGATGGGATGAGGACTCTCCTCCTCACAAAATCCAGTTAAAATGTCAACCAACTGCAAAGAGGCAGTACCCAATTAAGCAAGAAGCTAAAAAACAGGTTAGGGAGATCTTAGATCAACTTGAATACCAGGGGGTGATTGAAACTTGCACCTCACAAATGAACAATCCTTTGTTTCCTGTCTCCAAGCCAGACGATTCATATTGTCTAGTTTTGGACTACAGACATCTAGACTCATGTTGCAAAACGTTTGCAGTACAAAACTCACATAGTGCAGCACTAATGAATAACATTGTGCGCAAAAAATACAAAACAACATTAGACATCTCTAATGGATTCTTTTGTCAAAACATAGCACCTGAAAGCAGGTATTTGACCGCTTTCTCAATAATGGGCTTGCAGAAAAAAATTTGTCGACTCCCACAGGGGTTCAAGAACAGCTCAGGATTATTCTCAGCAAGAGTAACAGAGGTACTACAAATGTATGATGATGAGGCATTATCTTATGTCGATGACATCTATCTAACAGATGATGACTTGGATACTCACTTGAAAAGAGTGAACACCATAATACTTGGGTTCGCAGCAGAGGGTTACAAATTCAACTTTAAAAAGTCACGAATTGCCCATCTAACTGTCCTGTTTTTAGGATATGAATTATCAAGTGAAGGCAAAAGCCTGGCAGACAATTTCTTAGAGAAATGTGCTGTAATCCAAGCACCAAGAACGTTGAAAAACTTACAATCAATTCTAGGTTTCATGAATTTCGGAAGAACTTACATTCTAAATTATGCAGAGAGGGTTAAACCTCTCTATGAACTAATAAAACCAGATTTTAAAACAATCAATTGGACTCAAAAACACACAGAAATTTTTAGATCATTGCAAACAGACATGTTAGCTAAAACAAAATTGCAAACACGCGATAAAACACGCAACCTTGTGATCCGGGTCATCCCAGGAAAATGCGGATTCACATACCTAACCTCTAATGAGGGGGAAACGGTACCAATAGCATACAAATCACATTTGTACACAAAAGCTGAAATGAAATTTAGCTCAACTGAAAAAATTCTAACCGCGGTTCAGACTGCGGTAGCAAAAGAAAGAGCCCTAGCACAAGGTAAACGAATAATCATCATTACACCAGTACCAGCTCTAGAAGCGGTAACAAAGGCAAGCATTCCAAATGCTAAAGCACTACATCCGAGATGGATACTATGGGTTAATTATCTTGCTGCAACAGACGTGGTCTACGAATTTGATCCTAATTTAAAAACACAAGAATTTCTCCAATATGAATTTGAATGTCCTCTGCCGACCGAAATCTTGCCTCTTGAATACTACGGCTGTATAATATATACAGACGGATCAGCACAGCCTGTAGTTGGGGGTAAACAAACTTACAGTGCTGCGTGCGCGATTGTTAAAGGTCGTTGGCACGAAGGAAAATTTAGACCACTGGTCACTAAAACACAATCTCTAGGAGATTGTACAGCTCAGCGAGCTGAACTAATAGCATTTAAGATGGCGCTTGAAAATACTGATCGCGAATTCCCCACACTCATAGTGTGCGATTCATATTATTGCGTTCAGTATTATAATGAATACTTGCAGAATTGGGTTCTAAATGGTTTCAAAGATGCAAAGGGTGGAACAATCAAGCATAAAACGCTTTGGGAACAAGTAGTTCTTTTACAAAAGGAACTACAAAAGACTCACGTGATACATACACTGAGTCATCAACGTGATGGCGTTCACGTTGCAGGGAATTCATTGGCTGATGAGGTCGCGAAGGCAGCTGTGCAAACGGCTTCCGTAGCTGCTATCACCCGGTCAAAAACAAAAATAGACAGCGAGATATTGCAAACTATCAGCGCTACAGTAAAAAATACGATAAAAACACTCCCGAAAGGCTTTTCAGTAAAGTACTCATACATAACTGATGCGAATAACGTTCCATTTGCTCGAATCCCTGGAGTGGGGGATAGGGCAATTCCAAACATGGAACATAGGTTAGGACTAATTATAGCAGCACACGAAGGGCTCGCCTCTGCACACGCTGGTGTCTCGGCCACAGTATCATTATTAAAACAGAGATACTGGTGGCCACAAATGAGAAGACAAACTAGGAACTATGTTCTAGATTGTGAAATATGCCAAAAAATGAAAGTTTCGATGGTAAAAAGACCAGCACAGACGCCCCTTCTGATCTCAGAGAAACCATTAGCATGTGTTTACCTGGACCACTGTGGTCCCTTAAAAAGGGATGGCAACTATAAATACATCATGGTCGCAGTAGACTCCTGCACGAGATTCATTTGGATGTAGCCCCAGCGCTCGGCTGACGCCAGAACGGTTATAAAAGATTTGCGAGTCTTTATCGGCACATATGCAATTGGCATGCCACACTCTGACCAGGGTCCTGCTTTTAGCTCTCGAGCTTATAAGGAGGCCATGACCAGCATGGGCATTGCATTGCGGTACTCTTGTCCCTTCCATCCTGAGGGAAACGGGATTGTAGAAAGAAAAAACCGAGACATAAAGCAATCTATAACGGCAAAGGTATTAGGTTCGGGGGTTGGGTGGGTCAAACATCTAATAAGTGTCCAACGTAGTCTTAACAATCTGCCAAGAAATTCTCTAAAAGGTTTCAGTCCGTACAAACTATTGTTCGGGACTAGAATGCATATTCAGGATCTCGATAGTCAGACTTAAGTGGTAGAAAGAAAATGCTTTGATATCAAAGATCGTTTGGCTATTTTACAGGACTTAAATGAAACAAGAAAAGACCTGAGCAACATAAAATTGAAACAACAGCCAACAGCCACTGAAGAGAAACCACCTGTCTCAGCAAGGCCTGTCTGGATTCCAAAGATTGGGGATCTGGTCAGGGAGAAAATCGCGGTGAAGAAGGAATTTGGGCCTTCTTACAGAAAAGCAGTACCTGTCTTAGCTGTCAACGGAACAAGATCAGTTGTACTACCGCCCCTTGCTGGTAAAAAGGAGAACCGAGTTGTATCCATCGACCTGGTTAAACCACAATCATGTGGCCAATAATAAGTAGTAGGCCAAGTGGACTCCCAAGAAATAGCAGAACACCAAAGTTTGCTACAAATCAAGAGGTTCAAACTGAGAGACTAATCACATTTGATAAACCTACAGTGAATCAACAAGGACTATGCAACAAAGCCATGGAACTTATGCCTCTTAAAACCCAAATTGCAACAATTCGTCAAGAAACACCTGTCTACAACGATGTAGCCACAGACTATGCTAATGAAACAAAGAAAAATCCAGAAGCAATTCCAACAATTGACAGAACTGCATCAGGCTACTTCATCAATTTCGATGACTTTTCTGAGGATCCGAGCGAACCTGAGGAACAGCCAACAACAACAAAAACTTTTAAAGACAAAACTAAAGAATTCTTTCATCAACTACAAGAAACCTATCTGATTTCCCCATGGATTGAATTTTGGGTGGTGCTAGGTGTACTTTTCCTCCTGCTTTGGCTCATCATGGTGCTATGCTTGGGACACTTCATTGAGGGAAAATATATTACAATGGACACAGCAAGCGAGAATATCAACCTGGTCCTAAAGCCACACAAGTCTTCACACATCGAGAAAAGAGAACTTTCTTCAGTAAACTTCACAGCCAATCCGATACCCGGTGGGGTAGCATGGGACAAAACAGATTACGAAATATATGGCCCGGTCGAGCTCTTGAAGTATCCTTATCAATTTAAGGTTTCATTAAGTGACTTTGTAAAACCGAGCACATTCTCTGATGATTGGGACTTTGAAAGTATTAATGATATGATGTCAGACTTAGTTATGTCTGCAAAATTTACAGAACATGATTATTTACAAGGTTCATCAAATTATGAACAGATGTACTGCTACAATCACTATGCTAACCATTATTTGCATAAATCTGCTCAACCTAGAAATGTTTTAAATTATAATCAATGGGAACATTGTGCAACTCCACCAAAAGGTAGTTCAAAAACATTTTATGAGAAATTCCCATACTTCTCAGGGTTTAACACAAGTGAAGCAGAAACGTTTTATTTCAAACTGTTAAATAAGACAGGAATGAAAACCATGCTGACAAATACAATATTAATCTATTCAGACATTTTTTTTGAAAAAATGAACACATTTGGTTTTGATTTTTGGAAAAATAACATTGAAACAAAAACCATCTGGGGTACCAAAGATTGGCAAGTGCAAGGTATAGATTCATTATTCAGAGCCTGCATGATCCCAGAACAAATTATATTTTTGAATGACACAATTCAACAAACAACCTGTCTAGGCCTAGCCAAAATTAAAGACTTGTACAAACCGTCTATTCCAAAGCCAACACCTGACAGTAATAGCACTACAGATGTTGAGATAGACGTATCCCTTATTTTAAACCAAAACATAACACATCCTGATTGGAAAAAATGGGTGATCTGGCCCACAGACACAAATAACTGTCAAGATAGATTCCTGAACAAAATACAGGGGTTCAAATTGACCAGGCCAGACCCTAGATACTCCCAGAGAGAACATCCAGGGATAGTAACAACATACAGTGTAGGAAAACTCTGCCTCGAATGGCTACAGACATCCACACTGGTAGAAATTAAGCAACACTTAACTTTACTTAAAGAAGGTGCTGACTTGCGTGATTTCATTATGGGACCACGCAAACAGCGTCAAAAACGTTTCATAGCGGCCTCTATATATGCAGCTTATAACGAAGCTTGGAAAGAAACTCAAATTGAAACAGCAGAGAAAATACGGGAAATTGACCGTATTAATTTGGAAAAATCACTTTCTATTGTGGACAATGGGTTAATGACTCTGTCTTCCAGAATATATTCACTGGACAGTATTGTATCATCTGCAATCAATATAATAGAGCAGGACTTACTAATGTTACAACATGGTCAGTCCCAATTGCGTTCTATTGTACAGCTTGGCTGGATGTTCCAAAATCTGCGTTCAGGCTACGTGCCTTGGCGTTTAATCAACACAACGTCACTATGCTCTATCTTTAACCTTACTAATATACAAATCAGCTTGGCACAAAAAGGAGCAGAATATACAATTCTGAGCATTGAAAAACTTGAGAGATTACCATTGACAATGTCAGAAGGACCTGTCATTGAATGGATAATACACGGAATAATACCTATTCCGATAACAACTTTCCAATTTCGATACTGCCAAAAGTATATACAGGCAGGACAGTATGAAAGGTTGGGTAAAGGATACATTAAGGAAATTACCTTACACACACACATGTTATAGTGAAAAAGGACAGAATGTATTTCTTAGTGCTAATAATTGTGAAAAATCACTAAGTGGTATACTTCTGTGTCAGGGTATAAATCTACATGGGGCCTGTGAGGGGACTTCAAATAACCTTTCATGTCACCAGCTTGGCACACCTGCAACTCGAATAGAGCCATTCTTTAGACGGCTTTCGAACGGGAGCTACATTCTAATAGTGGACCACAGATGTTGTGGCTTGGTGCCAGGAAAAGCTTATCTAGTAAGCGTTTCTTCCATGGTCACTTGTTGTATGAAAGTATTGTATCCGAACGACACTCCAGACAGGGAGGGAAAAATTTGGCCCAGTTTGAAAATCTCTTCTATTCGAATTGATACTTTAAGCAGAATGAAGTCTGTTCTTCTACAGACGCCTGTGCCCTTGACGTCATCAAAAGAAATGTATGATCTCCAAATTGCAAGGACAACGGCAGAGATACATAACCTACAAATTGCCCCTTACACTTCGCAGAAATGCTAAACCAAATCTTAAACATTTCAGATACGAATGGTATCCAGAGTGTATTTAAGACAATTATTTCGGGACTGTTGTCACCTTTTAAAGCAGTCCTGGGTATCTTTCCTAATTTTGTCCATTCGATCTTTGGCGGCCTTCCACTCCTGTTGGGACTCGTAGCAGGCATTTTATTTTTTGATACTCCTGCTTCGTTATGGCAAGCCATATCACAGACAAGACTCCAGCAACAATGGAAGAAACGATCCTAGCTATACGCTATCGGGACCGCATAACTAAAGTCCTTGGATTAGCCCGGCTAAGAGATCTGAATATGACCTGGTTTCTTTAATTCAGACCCATCTGGCAGAATTGTATCTTACCTGTATTAAGATGTATGCTGTGCGGAGAAGATTGCGTGTTAGACATCTGTCTCACACTACAATCAGAAGTACCATTGGATACAGATACTTTGCTTAGTCCTGTAACGGCTCATGCATCGTGTTGTCCCCAGAGGTTACCCATCCTGATGACGGCATTCGTGGAAACTTCACCACTGCGATTAAAGGGTAGTGGAGTGCAAGATGAGAGCAGCATCAACTAGGTACGACCTTCTGTGAGCAATGCTGATCAATACATCGATGATAGCAATCATTCTCACGACTGCACAGTTGCGGCATTTTCCAACTTGGTCTAACTTTCACCTGAAGCGGTAAACTGCTTTTTTGAAAGTCTGTCTGAAATGATGTTCTCCCCTGAACAAAAAGAATAACTTTTAAGTAAACGAGCACTCAGCGTTCCCTGAACTCTGAATTTGGCCTTCAGCTTTGAAAAACAAAAGCTTCTGGAAATATTTGGAACTGTTTTGACTTCTTCCCTTGAAAAACGAAATAATTTTTTTCCCTGATTCCAAAATATTTACCTTTTTTTTGGCACTCATCCGCTGCTTAAAGTAGAACTATTCTTAGAGAACAGAGCTTCTATTTTTAGGAACTCTAGAGACAATATATTACCTCAGCCTCTAGCATATTTACAAAAAACTGTATTTATATGTGATGAAATGGTCTCGCACTTTTCTTTTCTGTATTAAGAGCCATTTCTTGTGTAAATTTTCGCAAAATCATTCCGCTGATATATGCATCCTATTTTTTGAATGATTACTTTGCTTGAAATACTGTACCTATACTCATTTTTCGTGTATTTCGCATATGCCATTTCAGATGCAAAAAAAAAATGTATTTTGGGGTGGATCGGTATACACATGCACCGTTAGATATGTTTACTATTGCTTAGTTTAGTAATTATGGACATGAATTCGTGGAGTGGGTGTAGTGTGTTTATCTAGGTACCTGAATCGATATTCCTATTCTTTGCCCTTGTCCAGGTATAAATCAATAATATCCCTACAACGGCATAGAAACCCTTTTCATAATTCAGTCATAGCGCATGCTGTCACATTAAGCAAGCCTACTCCTCCAGCCCCCTAGAAAGCACACCGAGTTCTTAAACAAATCCAAGCCTCCAGCAACCTGGGAAATCCCCGCTGCTTTGTTTTGATTTCGTCCGAGAACTCCTGTAAAGCACTGTAAGAACGACCAGTTCTTAGTGACATCTTTATTGACGTCTTATGTCCAGCCTTACGTCAAACCCGGCACCTTTCAGGTATAAATATACCAACGTTGCCTTAAGCAAACACACGGTGGTGATGAATCTGGAGCAGCTACTACTTGCCCGAGAGCCCAGCTGATGCGAGAGCCCACGGACGCTGACCCTCCCTTTTGACGCGCTGAGAAAGACGCTGTCTTTTCTCTTGCCGAGAAATCCAGCCTCCGGCGTTTCCAGCTTAGCCTTGCGGGTGACTGGGATACCGAGTCCTGAGAGAGAGATACCAGCCCTCCTGCCTTCTAATACCCAGGTACTGAACTGACTAAACCCTTGCAGAGAATTCTTGAGTCAGATTCTTGGCAAAACAAACTTAACTAAAACTGCTACTTACTTACTCCTTACCACGTATTAGGCTTAGGTCAGGTACACCGGGGTAGGCGTAGTTAGAAGCACCAGTTGAGTACGATTAGTCAATATATATATGTATGTATCTATTTTATCCATTTTAAAGTATCATATGGCTAAGAAACCATATCATTGCTTTTACAGTATTATTTCATAATCCTGCTTTTCCTGTATGCACTTTACTTAACTATAAGTATTGCAATTGTAGCAATTCATTTCTCTTGTATGAGGAAAGAGACTGCTCAATAAATAACACCTTTTATTGAAAACGCCCGTCTCTCTTTTTCTCTGCAATCTGGTGAAACTAAGTACGCACTTATTGACTGAGTGAAATAGCTGTCATTTGTTTTCACACGACTCTAGAGATATACTCTTAATCAGGGAGAGCAAAGTTGTCATGTTTTATGGTTGTCAGAAACTAAATCCCTTCTTGTCTATCCAGGGAGGTTAAACTCCTCCTCGCTTATTCGAGAAAGTTTCTAGTGAACTCTGAGCTAGCTGGCAAAAAAACTTAAGTCTAATATAGTCAGTAGAGACCTAGTTAACCTCAGTCCTATGTCTAGACTACTGAAGATATTATTCCAATGCGCAGAGCCTATTGGGACTATAGGAACTACACTACAATGTCATGTATGGCACCATACGGTAAACGGAAGTGAGTGGAGGCACTAAATGTGCCCCCGGGGGCACTCTCTATTGCGCTACTGATCCTATTCTGAAAAACTTTTCATTGCAGGAATCCCACCATGAAAAGGCTGTTGGAAAGGGATATTGAAATCCCGACTGTAGTGCCTGCCTCAGCTGGGACGCCATTCTGGGACGCTCCTCCGACCTCAGCACCTATGGGATCTATGATCCTGGTGGAGGCACCAGTTTTGCATCTGACAGTTGTGGGTCTGACCACCAGTATCATAATATGGCAGTTGGATCGAAGGGATGTTGGCGATTGGACAACCACTGACGGACTTTCGGCAGTCCGACTGCCTACATCATAATATGGTCCATTGTTTGAATAATGAGAATTCAGTGTAGGCAAGAAGTGTAATGTGGTTTAAGGGGAACACAGTGGATGAGATGGCACTGTGAGGGTGAACTGAAAATGGGTGAGGGCAGAGGATAGATGTTAACATTCACGTTGCGTGAAGCACCGGCAGCGCAACCTGCTGCATGATATTTACAAGCACACGTAAAACCACCCTGAATGACTTTACCTGTTTGTGTAAATATTGCCTCTTTTCTCGTAACACTTTGTGTGTTAGGGGCATGACACACGTGTTGTTGTGGATGTTCCCATGCAACACCCATGTCCACTGATTCATTTCAAGATTTACAAGCATTCGTAAATCTGGAAATGTGTCAGAATGCTACGCCATCCTAGGTGTGGCATAGCAAGGTGCCGCAAGGAGAAATTTTTTCATTTCTCCCTGTTCTTTCCTCTTTCATTGTGTTCTGCGTTCTACAGCAAGCAATGGAAGAAGAAATCACCACAATTGGGTGCCCCTTCCTGCACAAAAACAATCTCCCCACGATGAAGGCATCCTTGCACCATAGTGCAAGCTTGCCTGCACCAGCGCATGACAGCTGTCTGTGCGCCAGCACAGGGGGAACCACAGAGATGCAACATATTGTTGTAAATATGTTGCATCCCTGTGCTTCAAATCTAATGCAGCGCTGCGCAGCAAAATGACTTCTGGCACTGCGCTGCTTTAGTTTCTTGTAAATCTGCCCCACAGTACTTTAACAGGAATAAAGCAGGGAATAAAGAGCGTAATGCTGTTATTGTGGGTGAGAAAGTGTGGTTTGTTTGAAGGGAACAGAGGATGTGTGAGCATAATTGGGTGTGAGTTTGTAGAGAGTGCATACAGAGACATAGAAAGGCAAATAGTTTAGAGAAGATTGAGTGACAGAAGGTGAAATCCCAGAGGAAATTGGGGAATATAGATTGAGTGGGGCTGGCATAGTTTGCATGAATCATGGTAAACTGGGCTAGTAGCCAAAGCACACACTAAGGGAATACAGAAAGAATGAAGGTGTGCAATGAAGATGGCATAGGGAGTATTGGGGAAAGTAAGTAACAAGGTTTAGGGAGTGCTTGCATTGTGACTCGGGAAACACTGTGTACATGATTACATTGATGTTTGAAGTTTGCGTCCTGATCATGGTTAAAGAAAATATCAAACTATCAACAATACTATAGAAAGCAGTCATAGATATTTAGGGAAAATATTTGCTTAAAACAACTTATTGGTAATATAAAGAAAACAGCCATGTATACACCTTGAAGGGTTGTCTCATTCATAAAAAGATGGTATTAGGTACACTAACAGGCCAGAGTACTTCGAAGGACCCAAGCTAATGGAGAAAACATCTAGTACTGCACAAGGCACTGGGTCCTAATTGTTACTAGTTCTAACTAACACACTTATGATTATATAGAACATTACACAGATTACTCAAAACCATATTGTCATCCCTATAAGCAATGAACTTTAGGATCAACATCAATTTCAGCCTAATGTTCAACTTCTCCCCCTTGTTTAACTTTGGCCACATTCTCTTCCTTACATCACCGACCAGTAGCAGGAGGTTTCCCTCACTTCCTTTTACTACTAAAAGCAGTCCAAAAATCAACATCAATAAACAATATGACTTAACATAACCACATCTTTAAATAACAATACACTTCCAGACAGAGTAACAACACTGTTTACTTTGTGATCCCATTGATAAAGTCAAAGGTAAAGTTATATGGAACGTTACCAGTGGTATTATTTGTTGTGTCATCCATTGCACCATATTTGCGGTCACAAGCAGCCCAATTGGGGGCACTCAGCAGTATTCATGTTGAAGTCACTTGTTCTTGTTTGTGAGGCTAATCATAATTGAACAATTTTAAGGGTTTTCAATTTTATTTCATAACCTTATTTGTGTTTCTAGAGATTTTCTCAGCTTTGTAAACATACATTAGTATGTTATGAATAAAAGAAACCATATCTTACCCGTAACAATTTTTTTTCAGGAAATCTTTTAAGTTTGATATAATACTAGCTTACCCATCGCGCGTTGCTGCGATCTCCGAAGAAAGGAAATTCAAGGAAACTCGTTATGATAACATTCAATTCACATTGTGTCATTTTTATTGAAACTTATTCATTTTAATATGGAAAACATTTCAAAGTGTCGTTTTAATTCTATTTATTTATTCGAGTGCTTGTGGATACACGATTTTTTGTTTTTCCGTCTGGTGCGTACATCAGTATTCGAAGGATTATGAGGGCCCTGGGGGGCTGATATTTAATAATAATTTATGTCAGAAACCTTCGCGGAGTGTACTCAACAACTTTCAAAAGTTTCCTGGCGATCGGATGAATGCTGTTTTAATTTTATTTATTTATTTGAGTGCTTGTGGATACACGATTTTTTGTTTTTCTGTTTTGTGCGTACATCAGTATTCGAAAGATTATGAGGGCCCTGGGGGGCCGATATTTAAAAATTATTTATGCCAGAAACCTTCGCGGGATTGTACTCAAGAACTTTCCAAAGTTTCATGGCGATCGGATGCATGCTGTATTAATTCTATTTATTTATTCGATTGCTGGTGGATACACGTTTTTTTGTTTTTCCGTCTTGTGCGTACATCAGTATTCAAAAGATTATGAGGGCCTTGGAGGGGCCGATATTTAAAAAAAGTTTATGCCAGAAATCTTCGCGGGAGTGTACTCAACAACTTCCCAAAGTTTCATGGCGATCGGATGAATGGTGTAGTAATGCATAAAGTATAAACAGACAGACCGACAGTCAGACATACATTCGTTTTAATATATATAGACTAGCTTACCCGTCGCGCGTTGCTGCGATCTCCGAAGAAAGGAAATTCAAGGAAACTCGTTATGATAACATTCAATTTACATTGTGTCATTTTTATTGAAACATATTAATTTTTTAATTTTTTTTTAACAGAGTTTTATATAGCGCGAACTAGACCCGAACTGAATTGGGTATCAGAGCGCTTTACATAGCACCAGTTACGTTACATGAGGACATGCATTCATTTTAGGCACGGGGAGATTAAGTGATTTGCCCAGAATCACAGGAGGTTTTTGGCGTCGTTACCGAGACTCGAACCCAGATCCCCAGGTCCAAGGTCGAGCACCCTAGCCGTTAGGCCAGCTCCTCTCCTTTTAATTTGGAAAACATTTCAAAATGTCGTTTTAATTCTATTTATTTATTCGAGTGCTTGTGGATACACGGTTTTTTGTTTTTCCGTCTGGTGCGTACATCAGTATTCGAAAGATTATGAGGGCCCTGGGGGGCCAATATTTTAAAAAATGTATGCCAGAAACCTTTGCGGGAATGTACTCAACAACTACCCAAAGTTTCCTGGCGATCGGATGAATGCTGTTTAAATTCTATTTATTTATTCGAGTGCTTGTGGATACACGATGTTTTGTTTTTCCGTCTTTTGCGTACATCAGTCTTCGAAGGATTATGAGGGCCCTGGTGGGCCGATATTTAAAATAAAATTATGCCAGAAACCTTCGCAGGAGTGTACTCAACAACTTCCCAAAGTTTCCCGGCGATCGGATTAAGGCTCTTTTAATTCTATTTATTTATTCGAGTGCTTGTGGATACACAGTTTTTTGTTTTTCCGTCTTGTGCATACATCAGTATTCGAAAGATTATGAGGGCCCTGGGGGGCCGATATTAAAAAAATATTTATGCCAGAAACCTTCATGGGAGTGTACTCAACAACTTCCCAAAGTTTCATGGCGATCGGATGAATGGTGTTTTAATTCTATTTATTTATTCGAGTGCTTGAGCATACACGATTTGTTGTTTTTCTGTCTGGTGCGTACATCAGTAATTGAAAGATTATGAGGGCCCTGGGGGCCGATATTTAAACAAAATTTATGCCAGAAACCTTCGCGAGAGTGTACTCAACAACTTCCCAAAGTTTCATGGCGATCGGATGAATGGTGTAGTAATGCATAAAGGACAAATAGACAGACAGACATACATTCATTTTTATATATATAGACTAGCTTACCTGTCGCGCGTTGCTGCAATCTCAGAAGAAAGGAAATTCAAGGAAACTTGCTATGATAACATTCAATTTACATTGTGTCATTTTTATTGAAACTTATTCATTTTAATATGGAAAACATTTCAAAGTGTCGTTTAATTCTATTTATTTATTTGAGTGCTTGTGGATACATAAATGGAAAAATTCTGTATTCAAAAGATTATGAGGGCCCTGGGGGGATGCTATTTAAAAATAAATATGCCATAAACCTTCGCAGGAGTGTACTCAACACCTTCCCAAAGTTTCATGGCGATCGGATGAATGGTGTAGTAATGCATATGCCAGAAACCTTCACGGGAGTGTACTCAACAACTTCCCAAAGTTTCTTGGCGATCGGATGAATGGTGTAGTAATGCATATGCCAGAAACCTCCGTCGGAGTGTACTCAACTACTTCCCAAAGTTTCATGCCAATCGGATGAATGGTGTAGTAATGCATAAAGTACAAACAGACAGATAGACATACAGACTGACATACATTCGTTTTTATATATATAGATAATATGTTCCTCCTTATATACAAACAACATTTGGCTGCAAAGCCTGGTGAATGCTAGAGCCAGCACTCAAATGCCCCACTCAACTTCAACTCCACACAGAACCTGGCAGTGGGCAAGGAAGTTGGCAACATAGCCTAATCTTCAGCCTCTCACTGCACCACACTCCTGTGTTCCCAGAAACTTAGGCTCACAAACTGTGCATGGCCTTTGACCATGTAGAGCAGGCTGAGCACAGTCCCTGCTCCATGCCAAGCATCCTTAATCATCTGCAAATGCGGTTAGGCAGTTGTGCATGATCTTCGGCCTTGTGAAGTTTGCTTAGGTGTATGGTCAGGCTTATTGTCATCACTGACATTCTATTGATGCACATAATAACAAAACACAAAAATATCGGAAATTAAATATTGAAAACATAAATATCGATTTCCTATACTTAACAAGTAAAACCACAAATATCGAGAACACAAATATCATTGTTAAAATATTGATTTTTACTTACATCAAAAACACAAATATCATTACCAAAAGTATAGTTTCCTTTAAACAGGCATATCATACGTCCAAAATATCGATTCACACAAAATGGACTATAATATTATCATCAAAATGATGAAATTGTCATTATTAAATATAACAAAATCACTTCTTACATAAAACAATTATTTGAAATAAACCTAAACATTTTATACCTATGTTTAACTTAAATATAAATATATGACATCATAAAAAAGCATAACAATACAACCCAAAACAAATATTAGCATTAATTACAAACATTCAGACAACAACCTATATGTATATATATATATATATATATATATATATATATATATATATATATATATATATATATATATATATCTGGAACTCCGAAATTCAGCAAACACGACTGCAGGCCAAATAACGAAACGGACCCATTTAGGATGATTTAAACGCTCTTTATTCTTTTCTGTGCACCCTCACGATCGCCATGACGCGTTTCGGGCCCTGAAGCCCTTGATCACATGACATGATCAAAATACACCCAGTGATTTGTAGTGCCGGATTAGTCACATGGTTCCAAGCCTATAGAAATAAAGAAAATACTTCAGCCTAGACCGGACTGTTTGACAAACCAACATTTACATTTCATTTATGTTAATTTAAAACCTTATTTCATCGTCATAATAGTTTATCCCATGGATTGTGCAAAATTTCGCAATAAATACAATAAATACTTAAAATAAATATTTATACATGTGCAAAATTACAATACACCTATATACAAAGATCTTAGTAGATCACTGTACAAAACTTTCTGTGCAAAATAGCAGAAAAATAAAGTGCATTGTGCAAATTTTCCAAAAGGGTCTATTATTTTGTAAGGTTTAAAATAATTCTGCCCAAGTGGGCATTGTCAATATAATTCCGGACCACTGCTTCTACATTGCTAAGATTTTTATCTTGTTTTATCCACGCACCACAAAAGGAAATAATAAAATAGTGTGATTGTTCCCTAATTATGTGTTTTATACTGTTATTTTAAAATCTGGCAGTACTTGATGACATAGCATGTTTTGACGTTCCAATGCCCCTGATTCACTTATACAATTCTACTGTCTGATTTATATATCTCGCTTATGTTGTTATTCCAAATGTAAGCAAGTATATAAATCTTCAGTCGCATTAAGGCCAGACGGTGTCTTGGTGTCAAGTTCAAGGATGTACCGGGTTTCCAAAACTCTTAATCGTGCTTCTCTATTTCCACCCCGGCGTAACGGCAGCACCATGTCTATTGCAAAATACCTCAGGCAGTTTACATCTCCCTTGTGGCATAGATTGACATGCCTAGCCACAGGGTAGGCTTCATCCTTATTGATTACCGCCCTCATATGCTGCAATATGCGCTTGTGGACTTGCAATTTCGTGCTATCAACGTAGCAAAGTCCACAGACGCATTCCAAGACATAGATGACAAAATCTGACTTGCAGGTTATTTTCTTGGAAATAGGAATTTCCGTCTCACTGAACGGAGAACTGTACGATGTTTTGTTCTTTCCTATGGTGCACGCCTTGCACACTGCACATTTGAGGAAACCCCTGCTTTTGCCCAGCCAGTTACCTTTAGTTGGTATCTCCGGGCTACTACTGACTAGCATATCATTCATGGATCTAGCACGGCTGTATGTAATAGCCGGAAAGACTGCCATTGTTTTGCCAATCACAGGATCCCCTGTGATTATATGCCAGTTTTTCTTAACAATGTTCTGTATCTGTCTATGCTGGCAACTATAACCCAAAATAAGTCTTGGTTGTCCCTCTGCTTTTTTTGACACTGTGGGTTCTACCCCTATTGATGTTATTGGGGATATTACAGCCATGTTAGCCCTTTCTATCGCTTCAGACACCACACTTTCTGTGTAGCCCCTCTGTAGGAACCTTGCCTTGCTTTCTTTCTGTGCTGTGTAACAGGCTGTATCCGTGCTACAGATTCTTCTAATCCTCAGCATCTCCCCATAGGGGATGCTGCGGATTAGATGGTTGGGGTGCTGACTAGAGGCATGGAGGATTGTATTGCCTGCAGTTTCTTTTCGGTGTAATTTCGTCTGCAGTCTCCCATCCTCTACATAAACCTCTACATCAAGAAAATTAACTTTACTTTCACTGATGGTACCTGTGAAGTGTAAATTCAATTCATTCTGATTGATATTGCTAATGAACTGCTCCACCTCACCCACTGTCCCCTTCCAGATTATAAACAAGTCGTCTATGAATCTGTACCACGATACTATTTTACTAGACATGATTTCACTAAAGGCATTGCCTAGGACCTGCTCCTCCCACAGCCCCATGTGTAAACATGAGTAACTGGGGGAGAAGCAGGCCCCCATTGCTACTCCCCGCAATTGCTGGAACATTTGGTTTTGGAAGAGAAAATAGTTGTTATTGAGACACATTTCCAACATCTCCACCAACATGATGTTATGTTCCAGCATACACATAGGTCTTTTACTGAGAAAATGTTTCACTGCCCTCACTCCATCAACATGGTTGATGCTTGTGTAGAGGGCAGTGACATCCAGTGTGACCAATAGATATTCTGTAGTCCACACCACGGATTTGATTTTTTGCAAAAAGTCCATGGTGTCTCTGATGTATGATGGCAGGGATTTCACAAAATCTTGGAGGAAGTGATCAATGTACCTGGACACTTTTTCAAATGTCCCCCCACACGCTGAAATTATGGGCCTCCCAGGTGGCTTGGCACTGTCCTTGTGGATCTTGGGGATCAGGTAAAACACTGGAGTTATGGGATGATTAGTCTTTAAAAATTTCAACTCATCCCCACTTAGAAGACCTTGTCCTCTCCACGCGTATAATTTTGAGTTCAACCTGTCCCACGCATGTTTAAATGCCGATCGATCACACCTGTTGTAGCACAGTCTATCGCCTAATTGTTTTAGTGCCTCCTCCAGATACAGGGACAGGGGCCAGAGGACGATATTGCCCCCCTTGTCCGATTGCCTAATCACAGTATATATATATACTTGAAGATGAAGGATCACAAGAAAAGAGTCACTTCTTTCTTGGATATATATATATATATATATATATATATTCACTGAAAAAACCATAGGTTATAGACCATATATAGTTAGGAATTAGCATTTAAAAAACCTTATTTTACTCACACAAAACCATTGAAATTCCATATATAGTTAGTTGTACTAACTATATATCGCGCACCCGCAATCCACTGCTGATCATGTCACATATTACATCATTCATGACATGGTCAGTGACATCACTGATGACATCACTGATGACATCTCAAATGACATCACTGATGACAACATCCAGTGACTGTATTTTTCTGTAAAGTTAAAATATGTCTTGAGTGGATGTATAAGTGTCTGGATGAAGGATTTAGTAGGTGCATGACTGACTGTATGAGTGAGTGATTAAATGTGTCTCACTGAGTGCATGGGTTAGTGACTAAACTGTCTTAATTTGTGCATCATTATGTGTGTTGTTCTGAAAACTGCTGCATGTGTTGTTCAGTAGCTATATGAGTAACTATATGGGTTATTGATTGGTTGCCCAAGTATTTGTATGGGAGACTGAGTGTGTGTGTGGGTGGCTGGGAGGTGTATGACTCTGTGCATAGATGTGTGAGCAGTTGATTCACTAGATGTATGGGTTCAAAAGTGCATGTGGAAACAGCTGTATGGGCGGTTGACTGTGTGCATCAGTGTATTGGTGAGTGAATGGATATCTCAGTGCTACATGTCAAAGTAAGTACATATGTAAAACACAGTACATGTGAGACTTGACATATATAAATGACTGTGCATAAGAGCCAGTGAATGTGTGAGTGGCTGTATGCATCATTGTGAACTTGTATCCAGGATTGTATAAGAGAGTAAATATGTTTTAGTATATGTTTGAATAAGTAAGGTGTGTATAACTGTATAGTTGGGAAAATGGAGGTGTGATTGATTGTTTGCATGACTGACTAGGTGTGTGTGTAACTTCATGGATGAATGACAATCTGTGAGTCTGTGTTTACACTGAGTGTATCTAAGGTTATATTAGAGTCTGAAGAGGTTCATCGTATTATCACATGAATGATGTCATCAGTGATGTGATCAGTAATGTCAAATGAGATGTCATCAGTGATGTCATCAGTGATGTCATTTGAGATGTCATCAGTGATGTCATCAGTGATGTCATTTGAGATGTCATCAGTGATGTCATCAGTGATGTCACTGACCATGTCATGAATGATGTAATATGTGACATGATCAGCAGTGGATTGCGGGTGCGCGATATATAGTTAGTACAACTAACTATATATGGAATTTCAATGGTTTTGTGTGAGTAAAATAAGGTTTTTTAAATGCTAATTCCTAACTATATATGGTCTATAACCTATGGTTTTTTCAGTGAATTTTCAAGGTTTTGTAAATGCTAATTCCTAACTATATATGGTCTATAACCTATGGTTTTTTCAGTGAATTTCAATGGTTTTTTAATAGCAAATATCATAAGCTGTCGAATGTCAAGTACGTGGTAAGTAAAAACATTTTCGTGTTTATGCACACTGATCTGCTTTGAATGCTGCCCCCCCCCCTCATTTCTATTAAGAGTACTCTCTCTTTGCAGATAGTGAAGGGTAGTTAATGCAGGCCTTTGCCCCCGTTGTAATCCGTCGTGCCTGCTTCTCTCTCCATTTCATTGATTGTTCTCTTTGGTTCATTCTCTATTTACAAACAAGCACAGAGTCGCAATACTCTGTTTAGTCTTTGCAGATAGCGAAAAATCGTGTAAAAAAACAAAAGGAATCGAGCAAAATCAGTAGGCCACTAATGGGATCTCTTTTTGACCTGGCTAAAATAGAAACATTAGGAACAACCTGTTGAAAATAGCAATGTGTATGTACATAAGCGGCGTTCATTTGTGTTCACAGTACCCCTTGTTGATTGTTTGAATCGAGCATTGAATTGTTCGAAGTTGGTTCTCTTAAGGATCTTCTCTGCCTGCAAACGAGGAAGAATAGGAATATTCTCTCTCCCTTTGCAGATAGTGAAAGGTAGGTAACGCAAACCTTTAACACGTCGTGCCTATTTCGTTCCTCATTGATTGATTGTTTGCCCGAACATTGACTGTTTGGGAATTGGTTCTTTTTGGAGGTATTCCCTGTTTGCAAATAAACGTAGGAAAATCTTTGCAAGTAGTGAAAGGGTAGGTAATGCGGACCTTTGTCCCCCGTTGTAATCTGTCATGCCTATCTACTCCCCACTGATTGATGCACCTGTTTCACCCGGACCATTTACTAGAGATAGGTCATCTGGCCCGACCAGAGAGCACCCCTAGTGAAAAGGACATATGCAATAATAACGAAGTGATCACTGTATCGTGTTAACAGAAACTTTAGCATGAAACAACCTGGAAAGAAAGGAATAGGAAAACGAAAATCAGTAGGCCACTGATGAACTTTTTATTAAATAACAAACAAAGAAACGATAACAATACGTAATGATAAAACCTATTATTGTCCTAGAAACAAGAAACGTTAGAAGTAAGCCCGTAATAAGAAACCTGAAAACAGTAAGAGAAACCAAGTGTGACATTGCAACGGCCACAAGGCAACGAGGCTTCATCGCCCCTCACTGCCCCAAAACGTGTCTGTCCCACCGCCTGCCACGCCCAAATAACGGCAAACTGGGAAAGATACAAGTCAGCAGACATCCGCCCCATTCTGGAAACTTTATCGGGATTGTACTTGATTGAGTGTGATGTCACAAACATTTGTGCGGATCTAGATTGTGTTAAGGAATACAATAGGTTAAGAAGAGAGTATGAGCCACATTTGCCTCAATATCCTTTGTTTGAGAAACAGGTTTCCGGGTACGCCCAGCCGGAAGCAACACATATAAGGCGGGTCCTGCTGCCAACCGTCGGCCAGGAGATCATCACGTAGGGTGTAGCCGGAGGAGAGGCCGAGGCCAGCGGGACCCGGCCAGGGGGATTGCTACGACCACCCTGGAGAGTTGCAGGGGGGGGAATGTCCGTGTCCTCGACCCTCCCCTCTCTCTCCCAGTCCGGCCACCATCAACCAGAGGCCGAGGCCGACGGGATCCGGCCGCGGTGGCGGTAACCCTGGAGAATTGCAGGTTAGACCCTCTCTCTCCCAGTCTGGGCCAGCATCCATGGAGGGCCTGGGAGTGGAGAGGCCACTGCACGAAAGGCCCAGGAGAGGCACCACACGCCAAGGCCTGCCCCACCGGATGAGCCAAGGAACCCGTTCATGGGGCCAGAGCAAAGGGCGTCCGGCCGCCATCCACCGGAGGTCCGGCCCAAAGACGGACGGGACATTTCTTCTTTCTTTTATAATGGCTGCGACAACACTGGGGGGGGATGTCTTGCACATGCCTCCGACCCCCCCCCCCTCGTCCTCATCGCCTGGTCCGGCCATAACAAATGTCATGTTGTATAACTCCTATATATCCCTATATCGTGTTAAGTTAGCATAGGTACGTTTGAGATTTAAACGCCATTTTTCCTTTCTTGCAACTTCTGCACACGACCCTCATTTGTTGACTTAGCTTTCAACCTAGTAGTTTGCCGTGGTGAATGTGAGAATAATATGTTATTGCTCTGATATCTGCTTTGTTTAATATAACATGTCTGCACGGAGAGTGCTGAAGTTTCAGGAGCAAC
Organism: Lissotriton helveticus; assembly: GCF_964261635.1. Lineage (NCBI taxonomy): Eukaryota > Metazoa > Chordata > Amphibia > Caudata > Salamandridae > Lissotriton > Lissotriton helveticus. Next base: position 1,161,254,470 of record NC_136057.1, on the reverse strand, counting down.
ACGATATGGAATTGTTATGAGGTCTGATCTCCACGCCTTCATAGTCATAACACAAGTGCAGCCTTTGCCAACTTGGGCTTGAGGCGGGATTGATATTGCTTTGCACGAGAATTGTTAACACACTTGATGCGGTGCACATGCAGAGAGAGCTGGGGTATGCTGATGTGATTCCTTCATGCTAGGACACTAAGGTATGGGCCCGCCCTAAAACAACCCAAAGAGACCTTCTTAGATAATAATATAATATATGTGTTAGGGAGGGTGAGATATAAGTGTTGTTAACTCTTATTCATTACAGCATGTTAACATGCTGTCACCATTCGCTTTTTATGTCTTAGTAACTATGCTGATAATTTTGCTAACGATAATAAGTATACTTGTATTATCGAAGATACTGCGCCTGAGAAGACGGCATTAGTAAATAAACATTTCAAATGCACATGTGTCTTCTTTACTCCATGTTCTGGTTTGTAATGATAATATAACGAAAGAGTGTTCATGAGTCCCACGTACCCTGAGGTACTGTAAGTTCATGTTCTGGTTTGTCTAAACATTGGGTGTTTGATATGTCCAATGAGACACTGTAGCTAGCTCGGTAAGGGGTGAGTTGGTTGCTAAGGTAAGTTTTGGGACACCCTAATTTGCCGAGGTTCCACTCCTCTGTGCACAGTTCTGTGTGAGTACAGAAACCCTGCAACATGGCGCCCAACGGTTTCGGTGGTCTTATATCATGACACTCGAGTAGTTTATCATTCATGCCTTAACCCCTTCACATCCGTTTCCGGAAAACGGGGTGTTGGTGAAACCTACCTATTTTTTGAAATAGGTCTATATTCAAGCTTGATTCTTACTCAAACGGTTTCTTTGAATTACTACCCAGTTGTGCTACAAAGTATTCTTTGTGTTTTCTTGTTTCCAATTCTGTAATGGCGGCAGCGGTGGCTATTGCGCAGCATAGTCGCGTAGCGGTACGCAACCATCTTCAGACGTACCAAGTCCCAGTAGATGGGATGGCTGTGATTTTCGTGGTAAGTGCAGATCCGGCGTTTCCTTACGAGTTGTTTTACTCTTGGGTTACGTTTCCGGCTGTGGACGCTAATTCTGGTTTGTACCACTCCTACACCGCCTCGGATGTCCCGGCTGAATATACGCCATACAGGGCATTGGAAATACCTATTGATCATTGGCAGCATCGAGTTTGGTTTGATGGCGCCCTCCCCCACTCTTTGTCCCGTGCGAGGTTAGGTCCACTCTCAATTCCAGGTACTAATTGGCCTGCGCTGGGTGGCTTTACCCCGCACCCGAATCACGGGGCTTGTACCCTGGCAGAAATTCGCAGGCTGCATGTAGTTTCCATTTCCGTGATTCGTGCTTTAGTGCAATACATCGGTCGACATCTTCCTGGTGGTCCCCAGGGGGGTGCGGCCGCTCCCATGGAACGAGGCGGAATGCGTCTCAATCCTGTTATGGTAAATTCGGTTTTTGGTGCGCGTCCTGTTGACAACGATGACTTCCCATTCTGGCTAGCAGAGAAGTTTGATCAACTGGAAGCGGTTTTTCCGAATTCCACTCCTGCTGATAAACATAGAATGTTAACGATTACTCTCCCGAAGGATATTACTCCTGAACTTGCTGACTGTGACAGCTGGGGAAAAACATTTGCGGCAGTTTATACAAGGTGCTTCGGCACCCCGTCTATGACTGCCCTGCCTGAAATCGTTCGACGTGTTCAGAATGATCACGGTCCAGAGGCAGCGGTTGAATTGGGTATGCGCCTGTGTGGTTCTTTTGAGATTGTAAGTGATCTCATTCTCTCCAATGTTAAAGGAGATGCAGTTAACTTTCAGGTGTCGAATGCTTTGGCTGCTCTGCCCGATGCCGACAAACCCCGCCAGTTAGCAAAGATTGTGGTGGCCGCTTATAAAACGATTGGCCGCACAAGTAGAGGTCTGAAATATTTTCCAGTGAAGGAGAAAAAACAACCACTGGTACAATCTGCAGTGACAGATGCCCAGCCCAAGTCCAAGAAACAAAATTGGCCTAAGAAACAGACACAGGGGAAGCAGACAATGCAGACTCAGGGTTCTTTTCCTGCAATACAAGCTCCTGCGCCATCCGAAAAAGTTTATGATTTGCGCGACCGCGCGATGATTAAATCACCTGATCGTTTTCAGGGTTCTGATCAACGCTCTCCTCGTTCCTTTCAGGACACATCGGCCCAGAAAACCGGTGGAGGAGGAGGGGGTGGACGTGGACGTGGTGGCCAACAAGGACGTGGTCAGTCCCGCCAGACGGACGGCGCAGTGAAGCAGGAGGATTCTACGCCTAGGCGTCCGCAGTTTGCGAAAAAGAAAGTCGCAGCCTTAACAGCGCATCGATATGCCACAGATAGTGAGAACGCGGCTTCGGAATCTGACGTGGGCTCTGACCTTGCTGGACAGCGCGGCGGAGATAACAATAGTCAGAGAGGCGCTGCGTCCACTACTGAGGGTGACAGCGACTGAAGTCTACGTTGTGATAGAAACAGCGGATACGAGACTTGCTCCCCCTGAAAGACTATATGAAATTGTCCTGTTAATTGAAGGTGACATACAGCGTACCGTTAAAGGTGTATTTTGGGAGAATCTGTCTTCTACATATGATATTTTGCTTTCTGAGGCTGACTGGCCCCCACCTTTTGTGCTCGCGGCGCCGCGAGGGGAGGAGGTAATCCTACCCAGTTTCGCGAACACTGTCTCGAAAGAGCATGCGCAGCATTTTGCAGAAGAGTGGGCTCGGGCTCTCGCGCCGGCTCTGTACCGTAACCAATGTGGTTGGGATAAATTGTCGCCTTGCCACGAAATTCCGTTGCGGTCTCAGCCGCAGCCTCAACCTCAATATCCCATTCGGCGTGAAGCAAAATCTTCCGTCGCGGAAATCCTTGAACAATTGGAATATCAGGGAGTTATTGAAACGTGTGTGTCACCGATGAATAATCCCCTTTTTACTGTGAATAAACCTGACGGATCATATCGTTTGGTTTTGGATTACCGGCATTTGAACTCGCATTGCCGTAACTGTGCAGTACAGAATACCCACGGCTCTGCCCTAGTGGATAGTCTAGTGCGTAAGCGTTTCAAGACAACGCTTGACATATCCAATGGTTTTTATGCCCACAGACTGGACAGCTTTAGCTCCCAATGGACCAGTTTTACAAGCGCTGGAGTCCAAAAGCAATTCCGGCGTCTTCCAATGGGCTACAAGAATAGTCCTGGTGTATTTACCGCTCGAATTGTCTCTATTCTGGAGGCACTCGACCCTGATGCTTTTTCGTATGTGGATGACATATATCTCACAGACGACGATATTTGGGAGCATCTGTGTCGTGTAAATTCTCTTGTTTGCAACTTCGCAGACATGGGTTACAAATTCAACTTTGCAAAATCGCACATTGCTGAACACACAGTGTTGTTTTTGGGCTATGAGCTCAACAATGAAGGTAGAGGTTTGGCTCCTCACTTCTTGGAGAAGTGCGCACAATTGCGCGCACCAACAACACTGAAGAAATTACAATCCTTACTGGGCTTTTTGAATTTCGGCAGAACTTACATTCCGGAATATGCCCAGCGTGTCAAGCCTCTGTATGCTTTGATACAACCAACTTTCTCAAAATCATGCTGGCTGCCTGAGCATTCAGCCATTTTGCAATCCTTGCAGGCTGATCTGCTCGCTTCTAAATATTTACTGACTCGTGATAACCACACCAACCTGGTAATAAGAATAATTCCTGGGACGGTGGGTTTCACCTACCTCACTTTTAATGAAGGTGACACAGTACCTATTGCTTACAAGTCACACTTGTACACCTCGGCTGAGATGCGGTTTCCCACCATAGAAAAGGTTTTAACTGCTGTACAGATGGCAATTCTAAAAGAACGCGCTCTGTCACAGGGGAAACGCATGCTAGTGGTAACACCCTGTCCTCATTTAGAGGCAGTCACGAAAGCCAGTGTACCAAATTCAAAGGCTTTGCACCCTCGGTGGATTCAGTGGGCTGCGTCATTGTCATCCGCAGATGTCATGTTTATTTTTGACGCCTCCTTACGGTCACAGGAGTACTTGCAGTATGAATTCGTTCATCCTGCTCCTCTGGCGATGCGACCTTTGGAGGACTTCCATTGCATCATTTACACTGATGGGTCGGCGCAGGTTGCGCATGGCTCTAAACATGCCTACGTTTCCGCATGCGCCATTGTGGTCGGTGCTATGTTGAATGACGAGTTCATTTCCAGGGAGGTACACACGTTGCCCCTGGGCGATTGCACTGCACAATTGGCAGAGCTTCGTGCTCTATTACTAGCTTTGGAGTACGCAGATCCAAGTGTTACTACTCTAATTGTAAGTGATTCTTACTACTGTGTCCAGTCTTACAATGAAAACTTGTTCTTTTGGATTCAAAATGACTTTCGTGATTCCAAGGGTAGCACAATAAAACATAAAATGATCTGGGTTCGAGTGGCAGAGCTTAAGGCTATGTTGCCACTCGTTTATGTGATTCATACTCTCGGTCATCAGCGCGTGGGAGTACACGCTCTTGGCAACTCGCTTGCTGATGAAGCGGCGAAATCAGCAGTATCTACATACTTAGTTGCAGCAGTTACTAGGTCTAAAACCAAGATTGATAGCGACATCTTGGCAGCGGTTGCTGCCTCTGAGAAGGGAAGTAAACATCCTTCGGGATTCCCTTCGAAGTATAAATACCACTTAAGTCCCGAAAAGGTTCCTTTTGTGACAATTCCTGATGTTGGGGAACGGCTGATTCCCAACACGGATCGCAGAGCAGACTTGATTACAGCGGCTCATGAGGGTGTGGCGTCTGCGCATGCGGGCGTCTCGGCCACTGTAACTCAATTACAATTACGTTTCTGGTGGCGGGGACTGTACAAACAGACGCGTGATTATGTCCTTCTGTGTGACATATGCCAGCAGGTTAAACCTTCAACTGCTACGCGTCCGCCTCAGACACAGTTGTACATTTCTAATAAACCACTAGGCTGTGTTTATTTAGATCACTGCGGTCCATTTTCATCTGATACTGCGTATAAATACATCTTAGTAGCAGTTGACTCATGCACACGCTTTGTGTGGTTATGGCCACATCGCAGCGCTGATTCCCGGACTGTCATCAGAGATTTGCGTATCTTTATAGGGATTTTTGCCTGTGGTACCTTCCATTCGGATCAGGGTCCGGCTTTCGCCTCTAAGGCGTATAAGGATGCCATGACTTCGATGGGGGTCCAAGTCAAGTTTTCGTCACCCTACAGACCCGAGGGTAATAGTGTAGTTGAACGAATGAACCGTGATTTAAAGCAATCTTTGACAGCCCGAGTTATAGGCACTGGCAGAAACTGGCTGGCTCACCTATATGGCGTGCAGCGTGCTCTTAATAATCTCCCTAGAAGGTCTCTGGGTGGGCGGACCCCATACGAAATGCTCTTTGGCATCAAGATGTTCGTCCCTGACCTTGACGGTCTAGACTCGGTGGTTCGCGCCACTTCCTTTGACGCAGATGAACATTGCAATGTTTTACAGAATCTACAAAAGACCAGAGACACTCTTGCAAAGGAACATTTGCCCTCCACATCGGATGATGCGTTGCAGATCCCGGTAGTTGGCTGGCTACCCCAAGTTGGAGAACTGGTTCGAGAGAAGATCGACAACAAGAAAGAGTTTGGTCCCTCCTATCGAGCTCCGGTCCCAGTGCTTGGAGTGAAGGGCACAAGAACAGTCATTTTACCACCACTTCCGGGTCGTAAGGAAAACAGGTTTATTTCGATTGACAATGTCAAGATACACAGAGTGGCCGATTCTTCTTAGCATGACACCGGCTGTTTCCTGTCCTTCCATTGTGAGAAATTCAATTATGCCCACTGCTTCTAATAATGAACCTGAGGTGGCCATCGAATTACCTGCTGTTTCCAGTCCATTATTGAATAATTTACCAGGAACTAACCTTGATGAGACAGACTATACATACCCCACTGATTTGTCCATGCCTGACCTGCAAGCTCGTTTAGCCACGGAATCCAGATTTTCATTTGACTCTGCTTCCCTTGCCTCGAATAAACCCTCTAAAATTGCAGTATATGCTAGCCTGTTTAAAAAACATTTTTTGATACCTCCTTGGATATACATTTGGCTGGTCCTTTTTTCACTGTACCTTTTTATGTCAATTGGTTTTGTGTTTTATTTTTTCCGAATTATGAATGGACACTATGTCGAGGAGAGAACTTGCATTACTCATTTAAATGGAACTTTGGCCCCACTTTCCTCTTCACATTCTACACATAGATTAAAAAGAGACTTGACTTTGGTTAACATCACAGCGTGGCCTGTTCTGGATGGAATCGCGTGGGATGCAGTTCGTTTTCAGATTCATGGCCCAACGGAAGTCGTTAATGTCCCTAATGTACTAAGAGTTAATATGGGGGATGTGGTGAAACAAAACATTCGTTCTGATGATTGGGATGTTAATGCTGTGGAGAGTTTGTTTTCTGATTTGAAATATTATGCTGCTTTTGATGCTGAGGATTTATATTTAGAATCTGCTAATTATGGTGAATTGTTCTGTTACCAACATTATGGCAATCACTTCTTACACAAGACATCTTCCCGAAGGGATGCGGTTAATTTTACTCAGTGGGAACATTGCCCAGCACCAACACAAGGGAGTTCAGAAACGTTTCTTAAAAAGTATACTTATTTCACTGACTTTAATCAGTCCAATCCCGAGTCCTTTTATTTTAAATTTCACAAACAGTCACAGTCCAAGGTTCTACTTACAAATACAAAATTGTTATATTCAAAAGCCTTCCTGGATCAATTAGTTACTGGAGGGTATGAGTTATGGAAGGATACCATAGACCTTAAATCAGTTTGGGGCTCAAGGGCCTGGCAGGTACAAGGCACTGAGGCTTTGCACCGTGCATGTCTCATCCCAAATCATATGTGGTTTTTAAATGATACCATTTCCCAGACCACATGCTTTGGATTGGCTACATCTAAAAGGTTGAACACCCCGTCTTTCCCGGAGTTGGAGGAATATGAGAATTGGAGTAATTTTACTAAATTGTCCATTAGAGAAATACAGGCTCTGCTTCTGAATTCCTCCTTTAACATTTCCAGTATGAATCCCAAGGGTTGGCTGCTTTGGCACCGTAGTGCTGATTCTTGCCAAAAAAGATTTTTAAATATAACTGACGGTTTTAAGACTGTTAGATCTGATCCCCGTTTTGATTTGAGTCATACTGTCACCTCTTACTCTGTTGGCAAGTTGTGTCAAGCTTGGCTGAAACATTCAACTTTACCTGCGGTTAAGTATCACCTTTCCAAACTGAATGCAGACGTGGATTTGAATGATTTCATTAAGGGCCCAGCTAGTGGCAGGTCGAAAAGGTGGTTATATGGTGTTTACAATGAAATTTGGAAACTCTCACAGATTGAGGCTGCTTCACGCCTTAGGGCTATTGATCAGGCAAATCTTGAGAAAGTGCTTGCAGTGGTTGACAATAGCATTAACGTGCTTTCCTCTAGAATTTACACATTAGATAATATTGTGTCGTCTGTTGTTGATATTGTGCATGATGAAGTGTCTGTATTATACCATGGTCAAAATCAATTACGTTCAATCATGCAGTTTGCATGGACACTACAGACTCTAAAAATGGGTAAAGTTCCCTGGGGATACATGAACGTTTCTTCTTTATTTGCACCGTTTAATTTGACAGACAAACAACGCTTGCTTTCAATGCGTGATGCTTCCTTTTCTATGCTACATATTGAAAGGTTGGAATCTTTACCTTTTTCTGTGGCAGAATCCACTGCTGCTACGTGGCTTATCCACGGTTTAATAACACTGCCTTTTGCTTTATATAAGTTTTCAAATTGTATGAAATATGTGCCAATAGGTCGTTTTGAACCCTTAGGTAGTGGTTTTCTTCATGAGGTCTGGTCACTCCCATACACATACAGATGTTTCAAGGATGACCAAGAGGTTTATCTAACAGGGGATGAGTGTACTGAGACTCCAGATCATTCTTTAATGTGCAGACACATACAATTACACGGTTCATGTAACAAGGACCGCCCGAATATGGCTTGCGTTTTACAGGGCACGCCAGTTCCTGCTATCATCCCCACGTTTAAATTGTTAGAGAATGGTAGTTATTTAATGCTCAATAATGAAAACTGTTGTGGTTTAATTAAAGGTATAGCTTTCATAGTAACAGTTAGTGAGCGAGTTATTTGCTGCAGAAATGTTCTTTATCCTCCCACACGTGAACATAGGGAGTCTTCCATTTGGCCACAGATACCGACCTTGGGAGCAGAATTCAGCGGCATGGCTAGAATAAGAGCTCTATTGTCCCAGAAAGAGGTGGCCTTGAGCTCGGCCCGTGAAACTTTCGTGCTTCACATTGCTAACACCCGCACGGAGGTTCAGGCTCTTTTAAACACTGATTTGCCCTTGCATTTCGGAGCCATGGTCCGTTCTATCTTTAACGCATCCTCCACAACGGGCCTAGCACATTTTTTTAAGGTTGTTAGCGGTGGTCTCGTGACTTCCTTTGAGAAGATTTTTGGAGTCATCCCTGCTTTCTTCCATTCTATTTTTTCATCCTTATTTGGAGGGTTCCCGTTTTTACTTGCTTTAGCGGCTGGCGCATTGGTGGTTTTCTGCCTTTTTAAATATGGATGCCCTTCCTGTGCAAGTCCACGCACAGCTACTACTGACGCGGTTTCGCAACCGCATGCTTGATTATTATGGCACACTGCCGTTGGCGACTCTAAGCACGGCTTTTGGATTATCTTTTCGGTTCTCCTATTTCACCTGTGTCCAGCCTGTATTTCGCTGCCTGACCTGTGATTTCCTTTGGGCCATTGATTTGTGTCTCTGCGGACCTATATCTGCTGACGTCGATTTTGATCAACTGATGAGTCCTATCATTGCTCACGAGTTGGTTTGTTCTGACGAAAGGATTATGGCCTTGGCGGTGGCACATGGACTAATGGGTCCCTGGGATGTGTTGTCGGCAGCGCAAAGTTTCTTGGAACGAAGTTTTCTTGAAAACCCACCGAGCTGTCCTCTGATGGTTATAGAGGATCCGGTGCTGGAAGATCACGTATGTTCCTTTCATCTTTTAAATTGGATGGCTGAACTGTTTTCGGATGAGGACAGTGACTTCCTCCTGGAGGCTGTTGCAGCTTACTTTTCATATACAGTCTTATCATAGACACTGCCTCAAATTGGCATGCTGATTGATAGCATTTCCTTGATTTTATTGACTTTTGGTCAAGACATTTTATTTTTTGCTTGCCTATTGGCTTGAGCCACATTATATTTGTGGGCTATTTTTTAGCATTTGTTTTTATTATTGAATCTTTTATTCATGCTCGTTTATAAATGGATTCTGCTCTCATGTGATGGCACTTCTGTTACTTTATTTAGTCCGTTCTCGGATCATGGGGGGGTGTTGTATAACTCCTATATATCCCTATATCGTGTTAAGTTAGCATAGGTACGTTTGAGATTTAAACGCCATTTTTCCTTTCTTGCAACTTCTGCACACGACCCTCATTTGTTGACTTAGCTTTCAACCTAGTAGTTTGCCGTGGTGAATGTGAGAATAATATGTTATTGCTCTGATATCTGCTTTGTTTAATATAACATGTCTGCACGGAGAGTGCTGAAGTTTCAGGAGCAACACGATATGGAATTGTTATGAGGTCTGATCTCCACGCCTTCATAGTCATAACACAAGTGCAGCCTTTGCCAACTTGGGCTTGAGGCGGGATTGATATTGCTTTGCACGAGAATTGTTAACACACTTGATGCGGTGCACATGCAGAGAGAGCTGGGGTATGCTGATGTGATTCCTTCATGCTAGGACACTAAGGTATGGGCCCGCCCTAAAACAACCCAAAGAGACCTTCTTAGATAATAATATAATATATGTGTTAGGGAGGGTGAGATATAAGTGTTGTTAACTCTTATTCATTACAGCATGTTAACATGCTGTCACCATTCGCTTTTTATGTCTTAGTAACTATGCTGATAATTTTGCTAACGATAATAAGTATACTTGTATTATCGAAGATACTGCGCCTGAGAAGACGGCATTAGTAAATAAACATTTCAAATGCACATGTGTCTTCTTTACTCCATGTTCTGGTTTGTAATGATAATATAACGAAAGAGTGTTCATGAGTCCCACGTACCCTGAGGTACTGTAAGTTCATGTTCTGGTTTGTCTAAACATTGGGTGTTTGATATGTCCAATGAGACACTGTAGCTAGCTCGGTAAGGGGTGAGTTGGTTGCTAAGGTAAGTTTTGGGACACCCTAATTTGCCGAGGTTCCACTCCTCTGTGCACAGTTCTGTGTGAGTACAGAAACCCTGCAACAGTCAAGCGAGACGCCGTGGGGTGCACTGGGTGGGAGAGACGGTGCGAACAGGCCTCTCCCGCCTCCCCAGGTGGAGGCTTCCCAGCTGCACCCTCAGCGCTCCAGGCGCCCGGAAAAGGGTTCCTCCACTGTGGCGATGCTGCAACGTCTTGCCCGGCAGGGTGGAGCCCGTCCGCTCATTTGACCCCGCGATCGCCAGTAGCTACCGAACTCTCAAAATGGCGGTCGACCTGGCAAGAGCGGGCCCAGCATGAAGAAATGGCCCGGTCACTGGTTGACTCCACCACCGTAGTCCTCCACGACCTTGAAGATTCTAGAGGAGTCGCGGGAGTCCCCGACCCCCGCAGACACCCCCGATGGGGAATGACTGCCATGATCGCCCGTGGAGTGACGAAACTGTAGCCGCGGGACGTCGGCGCTCCCATGCTGGCGCCAGCCTCAGTTTGAATGACTAGAAACATGCAGACCTCAGTTCCGGTGAAAGCACAGTGTGACCCGGTAGGAAAAATTGTTGCACCCCCTCCCCTTTTTGACTGATGGTTCAAACCACCGATCCTTTCCTTTGCCCTTTTAACGGAACTTTGGACTGCCTCCCCCCCCCCGCGGCGCCCCACGCCGTTATTTGCTGGGCGGCAACTTACTAGACATCACCTTCGTGCCATCCAGACTTCAGCGCGTTCTGCTGCCTTGGAACTATTGGCACAACGGACCGCTACTGACAACCCACCCCCCGGGACGCCCCACGCCGGATACCCAAAACAGTGCGGCACCCAGGCAACATCTCCTGAATTTTCATAATTTGAAAGAACTAGTAACATGTCCTCATCAGGAATTTCCTCTTCAATCATCTCATCAGGAATCTCCTCATGAAAAGTCTGCAATGATGATTCTTGTAACTCTATGGTCTCCAAACATTCGATAAATTCGCCATCAAGAGATTGATCAAAAAAATCAATCAAGTCATCTCCTCCTTGTGAGAATATTTCATTATTGGTGCTGTCAATTTCAATAAATGTAGTGGATAATTCAAAAGAAATTGCCACGGTCTCTTCATTGTGAGCCATTTTATTTTGAAATTGCTTGCTGTAAATTGCAGAAAAAAATAATCACTTTCATTTATCGTTTTTAGTAATACATAATATAAAACTAACTTTATCAAGTATTTAGTATAACAGAAGGACTGTAAATAAATAACAGAAAACATTTTTCAAATTATCTTAAAGTGTACAACATAGTTCCCCTTACAAATTAACAACTCACCTTTTTAAAAGTAGGAGAAGTGTTAGTACTGTGTAAATCAAACACCAGAAATTGAGCACCAAAAATTCCTCACAAATATACCTCAGACAGTAGTATCACAAAATGGCTGTGGTTTCCTCTCATTTTAAATATATACATAACCAATTAACTTTCATTACACACAAATACAAAACCAAAGTAACATTTTAATTGGTTCTAAATTTCAACACTTTCAAATGTGTTTTCCCCATGCAATTTTCCATAGGACATTTAGATACGTCTACAGCCTGAATGGCTGAACGGAATTACACCAAACTTGGCAAAATGGTACATCAAACCTAAGAGGTCAGGGAGGATCTACTATGCCCCCTTATGGTCATTTGCCCCTTCGCTTTGGCCTCCTCTTGTCTCTCGATCCTACCGAGAGACAAGATGGCGGCCGCTACGGACTGTTTGGAATGTTTACAGACGCCGGAGAACCAATCAGCTTCGCAAAGCTCCGTAACGCGAAAAGTACGCGAAGCGGAGCGCTGTTACAGATATATATATTTTTTTGAACGTTAATTTCTCAAAATCCACTGGAGCACATATATTGAGACCTAGCAAAGGCACATCGGGCTACCAGTCCCTAATATTTTGCCAAGTTTCGTGCAAATCCATTCAGCCGTTCGATTATTATTATTTTTTATTTTTTTTGCCCCGCGGGGCCCTTTTAAAACCTCCACATCAAACCTAGGGGGTCAGGGAGGATCTACTATGCCCCCTTATGGTCATTTGCCCCTTCGCTTTGGCCTCCTCTTGTCTCTCGATCCTACCGAGAGACAAGATGGCGGCCGCTACGGACTGTTTGGAATGTTTACAGACGCCGGAGAACCAATCAGCTTCGCTTCACAAAGCTCCGTAACGCGAAAAGTACGCGAACTGGAGCGCTGCCCGGTCCGCTGTTACAGATATATATCTTTTTTTGAACGTTAATTTCTCAAAATCCACTGCAGCACATATATTGAGACCTAGCAAAGGCACATCGGGCTACCAGTCCCTACAATTTTGCCAAGTTTCGTGCAAATCCATTCAGCCGTTCGGGCTAAAAGTGAGGCCAACCGCCCTATTGAAAACTCAATGTTAAAAACACGTTTTGGGACCCCCCTTTTTTCTCAGCCCCCCCTTGACAACCCCCCCCCAAATTTTCAGTGGCTGCTCAGAAACAAAATGTTCCATTTTCCTGAAAAGTTCAGCCAATTCCGTCCACAAACGCCAAAGTTATTAGACATAGAATTTTCAAAAATCCCATAGAGAAAAAATCCTAACTATATATACCTACTGGCGACCGCCAGTAGGTAATATATATATATATAAATTACCTACTGCCGATAGCCAGTAGGTATATATAGTTTGGATTGTTTTCCATAGGGAAATCGCAACATTCTATTGGGAATAACTTTGGCGCCGGTTGAGGAATCTTCCTGAACTTTTCCTTAACTTTGCCTCGTGGTGCTCCGCTCCTTCCCTGAAAGTTTGGGGGGGATTCATCAAGCGGGGGCCGAGATGAAAGGGGGGGTCCCAAAACTTGTTTTCCCCATGTTAATTTCCATAGGGCGGTTGGACTCACTTTTAGCCCGAACGGCTGAATGGTTTTTCACCAAACTTGGCAAAATTGTAGGGACTGGTAGCCCGATGTGCCTTTGCTATGTCTCAAGCTATGTGCTCCAGTGGTTTTTACGAAAATTAACTTTGAAAAAATATATATTGGGCTACATTGGGCTATATATATGTTAGAGCCCAAATGTAGCCCAATGTAGCCCAATGTAGCCCAATCTAGCCCAAATATGGCCACCAGAGACAAAAAAAACAAATGTAGCCCAAATATCAGCCAGATGTAGCCCAACTATAGCCCAATGACAGAATGTCCCAGAGTGTTCTAAAGAACAACTAGAGCGCTAACAGTCTTACTTATGACAAAAGTATGGCACACCTGAAGTCATCTTGATTGAAATAAAGTGTTAACACTTAAAACATTTAATTTGCAAAGGAACAAAATGAGGGGGTTCATTTTGCCATAGAAATTATGATTAGTGCTGAAGAAAGAAAAATTAGGGCACATTTTGAGTGACTTCTCAAATCCTCTTATATTTCATTAAACAAATTCTGATATGCAGTTTCCCAAGATGGCCACCAGAGACAAAAGAGCCCAAATGTAGCCCAAATATTACCCAGATGTAGCCCAACCATAGCCCAATGACAGAATTTCCCAGAGTGTTCTAAAGAACAACTAGAACGCTAACAGTCTTACTTATGACAAAAGTATGGCACACCTGAAGTTATCTTGATTGGAATAAACTGGTAACACTTAATACATTTAATTTGAAAAGGAACAAAATGAGGGGTTTCATTTTGCCATAGAAATTTTATATTACCTACTGGCGATAGCCAGTAGGTATATATAGTTAGGATTGTTTTCCATGGGAAATCGCAACATTCTACTGGGAATAACTTTGGCGCCGGTTGAGGAATCTTCCTGACATTTTCCTTAACTTTGCCTTGCGGCGCTCTGCTCCTTCCCTGAAAGTTTGGGAGGGATTCGTCAAGCGGGGGCCGAGATAAAAGGGGGGTCGCAAAACATGTTTTCCCCATGTTAATTTCCATAGGGCGGTTGGACTCACTTTTAGCCCGAACGGCTGAATGGTTTTCCACCAAACTTAGCAAAATTGTAGGGACTGGTAGCCCGATGTGCCTTTGCTATGTCTCAAGATATGTGCTCCAGTGGTTTTTACGAAAACTAACTTTGAAAAAATTTATATTGGGCTACATTGGGCTATATATATGTTAGAGCCCAAATGTAGCCCAATGTAGCCCAATGTAGCCCAAATATGGCCACCAGAGACAAAAAAAACAAACGTAGCCCAAATATCAGCCAGATGTAGCCCAACTATAGCCCAATGACAGAATGTCCCAGAGTGTTCTAAAGAACAACTAGAGCGCTAACAGTCTTACTTATGACAAAAGTATGGCACACCTGAAGTCATCTTGATTGGAATAAAGTGTTAACACTTAAAACATTTAATTTGCAAAGGAACAAAATGAGGGGGTTCATTTTGCCATAGAAATTATGATAAGTGCTAAAGAAAGAAAAATTAGGGCACATTTTGAGTGACTTCTCAAATCCTCTTATATTTCATTAAACAAATTCTGATATGCAGTTTACCAAGATGGCCACCAGAGACAAAAGAGCCCAAATGTAGCCCAAATATCAGCCAGATGTAGCCCAACTATAGCCCAATGACAGAATGTCCCAGAGTGTTCTAAAGAACAACTAGAACGCTAACAGTCTTACTTATGACATAAGTATCTGCAAACACAACAATGATGGACAGAATGTGGATCAATGTCACACATTCACCCCAGTCCAAAGATCTGGGCCCAAATCCATCGTTTTTCCACTCCACACCACCCTGGGTTAGACAATGGCGATATGCAAATCAGCGCTGACCCTGTGCCCCATGGGAACAGTCCAGTCCGAACTACAAAAGCCATGTCCTTCCCAGAACGGAAACAAGCATCCGAGGACCGGCCCGGTTTCGAGGTAACACCTCTCTTCAGCCCGGCTAGCTTGATTCCAGTGGTGTGGAGTGCCTGGGACTCACGTCTGAGCATCCCCAGTACACTTAGAGCGGTAACTGCAAACACAACAATGATGGACAGAATGTGGATCAATGTCACACATTCACCCCAGTCCAAAGATCTGGGCCCAAATCCATCGTTTTTCCACTCCACACCACCCTGGGTTAGACAATGGCGATATGCAAATCAGCGCTGACCCTGTGCCCCATGGGAACAGTCCAGTCCGAACTACAAAAGCCATGTCCTTCCCAGAACGGAAACAAGCATCCGAGGACCGGCCCGGTTTCGAGGTAACACCTCTCTTCAGCCCGGCTAGCTTGATTCCAGTGGTGTGGAGTGCCTGGGACTCACGCCTGAGCATCCCCAGTACACTTAGAGCGGTAACTGCAAACACAACAATGATGGACAGAATGTGGATCAATGTCACACATTCACCCCAGTCCAAAGATCTGGGCCCAAATCCATCGTTTTTCCACTCCACACCACCCTGGGTTAGACAATGGCGATATGCAAATCAGCGCTGACCCTGTGCCCCATGGGAACAGTCCAGTCCGAACTACAAAAGCCATGTCCTTCCCAGAACGGAAACAAGCATCCGAGGACCGGCCCGGTTTCGAGGTAACACCTCTCTTCAGCCCGGCTAGCTTGATTCCAGTGGTGTGGAGTGCCTGGGACTCACTTCTGAGCATCCCCAGTACACTTAGAGCGGTAACTGCAAACACAACAACTAGAACGCTAACAGTCTTACTTATGACAAAAGTATGGTACACCTGAAGTCATCCTCATTGGAATAAAGTGGTAACACTTAATACATTTAATTTGAAAAGGAACAAATTGAGGGGTTTCATTTTGCCATAGAAATTATGATTAGTGCTAAAGAAAGAAAAATTAGGGCACATTTTGAGTGACTTCTCAAATTCTCTTAATTTCCATTAAAAAAATTCTGATATGCAGTCTCCCAAGATGGCAACCAGAGACAAAAGAGTCCAAATGTAGCCCAAATATCAGCCAGATGTAGCCCAACTATAGCCCAATGACAGAATGTCCCAGAGTGTTCTAAAGAACAACTACAACGCTAACAGTCTTACTTATGACAAAAGTATGGCATACCCGAAGTCATCTTGATTGGAATAAAGTGGTAACACTTAATACATTTAATTTGAAAAGGAACAAAATGAGGGGTTTCATTTTGCCATAGAAATTGTATATATATATATATATTCACTGAAAAAAAAACATAGGTTACACACCAGTTATAGTTAGGAATTAGCATTTAAAAAACCTTTGAAATTCACTGAAAAAACCATAGGTTTCACACCAGTTATAGTTCACTGGAAATTTTACTCACATAAAACCATTGAAATTCCCACGTTATAGTTAATTGGACTCACTATAACTTGCACGTCTGCAATGCACTGCTGATGACGTCACATATTACATCACTCATGCATATATTTAAATATTTAAACATTACTCGCTAACATATGTATTCACTAAGATACACTTAATAAGCCAGTTAACCAATCAATTTTTTTTTTTTAAAACACTGAAAAAACCATAGGTTTCAGGCCTTATATAGTTAGGAATTAGCATTTAAAAAACCTTTGAAATTCACTGAAAAAACCATAGGTTTCAGGCCTTATATAGTTAGGAATTAGCATTTAAAAAACCTTTGAAATTCTCTGAAAAAACCATAGGTTTCAGGCCTTATATAGTTAGGAATCAGCATTTAAAAAACCTTTGAAATTCACTGAAAAAACCATAGGTTTCAGGCCTTATATAGTTAGGAATTAGCATTTAAAAAAAACCTTTGAAATTCACTGAAAAAACCATAGGTTTCAGGAGTTATATAGTTAGGAATTAGTTATTAAAAAACCTTTGAAATTCCCTCAAAAAACTAAGTTTTAGTGGTGTTATAGGTAGCTGGACATTTTACTCATACAAAACCAATGAAATTGCTCCCATATAGTTAGTTGTACTAACTATATTTCGCGCACCCGCAATCCACTGCTGATGATGTCACATATTAGATCATTCATGTCATGGTCAGTGACATCACTGATGACATCTCAAATGACATCACTGATGACATCACTGATGACATCATCCACATGACAATCACATACACCTTTTCATACACTATTACAATTTTTCATCACTGTTTGTAAAATACAGAGTATCATATTTAAATCCATTGTCACAGCAATACAAGTATCTAAAAATCCACTCAGTGATTCATAGATGTATACACACATCTAATCACTTACCTATGGATTCACTCATACATGCTGTCAATGAACAATAGAACACTATCGAAAATACTTATACATCTATATCGACATTAAACAACAGCACGCATTCTATTCACATATGAAGTCATCCTACTCACTTATGCAAACAATGGATCATACTTACATATTTACTTAGCAAAACACTTATACAAACACCACTTCTTCTATTCATTTAGATAGTAAGTCATACTTAGTGAATTATAAAATCATTATTACAAGTATACAGTTATTCATACAGTCACTCACACAATCATTGTGTCTTATGTATACTTATTTATATACAACAACTGACACATACACTGCCTTTTATTTTTCTAGTTTGCTCATCACCACACCCATAAAGAGATTCCCTCACCCAAACTGTTAGAACATGTAGTTTTAACTTCATATATCTACTGATTCAACTATACACACATCTTTGGACAGTCACACACCCCCCACCGAACCACACACACTTTCACACTCCCATACAAATACTCAGTTAACTAATCAATAACTTATATAGACTTTCACATAGCTAGTAACCAACTGTAGAATCAGTTTACACAACAACTGACAAAGTGATACAGATATTCACACAGTTTAGTCACTATCCACTATATTTAGTGAGACATTATTAATTGGTCAAGTAAACAGTCAATTACACTGCTACTAAATCCTCCATCCAAATATTTATTTATATATATCCACTCATTCTTCAAGGTAAATTGCTATATATATATAATGCATATTTAAATAACGAAGCAAACCACATTCACTGGATGATGTCATCAGTGATGTCATCAGTGATGTCATTTGAGATTTCATCAGTGATGTCACTGACCATGTCATGAATGATCTAATATGTGACATCATCAGCAGTGGATTGCGGGTGCGCGAAATATAGTTAGTACAACTAACTATATAGGAGCAATTTCATTGGTTTTGTATGAGTAAAATGTCCAGCTAACTATAACACCACTAAAACTTAGTTTTTTGAGTGAATTTCAAAGGTTTTTTAAAAACTAATTCCTAACTATATACCTCCTGAAACTTATGGTTTTTTCAGTGAATATATATATATATATATATATATATATATATATATATATATATATATATAATAATAATAATAATAATAAAGGATTTTATAAAGCGCCTGGTGACGCCATCTCGGCGTGTCCCCGCGCTGTGGAGAGAGTAGCCGGAGACAAGTGAACGACCTAAAGGGTAAAAAGGTGGGTTTTTAAGAGTCTCCTAAATAAGGTCTCTGTCTCTGCCAATCTAATGTGTAGAGGAAGAAGGTTCCAATTTTTGGCCGCCAGCGCACGAAAGGAGCGCCCTCCCATTCTGGCTTTATTTATCCGGGGGGCACACAGAAGCCCGGTACCCTTGGAGCGCAATTCTCTGTTGGGCGTATAGGGGATTGCAAGATCCTTCAGATAATCAGGGGCTACCTGAGAGGTGATCCTGTAACATATGAGGAGCGCTTTAAACAAGATCCTCTTTTTTATAGGGAGCCAGTGAAGGGCCACTAGTGTAGGCTTGGAGGCAGCTCTTCTGGGAAGCCTAAGGACCAGTCGGGCCGCCGTGTTCTGGAGAACCTGTAGTTTTTTAATGTTCTTCTCAGTGGTCCCTAAGAGTAGAACATTACCGTAATCGATACGGGAGGTGACTAAAGCTTGGGTCATCGTGCGTCTGGCCTCTAAAGGAAGGAGGTCCAGGGTGCGATTTAAGGTCTTTAATACACCAAAACACTTCCCTGCTAGCTTCTGGACGTGGCTGTCATAGGAGAGTCTGGTATCAACCCATACACCCAGGTTCTTTGCTTCCTTGCACGGAGAAGGCATAGGACCTAAACAAGGAGGCCACCAGTCCAGGGTCCAACTAGCCGAGTTGCCCCCAATCACAAGCACCTCTGTTTTAGAGCCATTGAGCTTGAGGCAGTGTTGGTTCATCCAGCCTGCAAGCTCCTGCATGCACGTTTTGAAATTAGCAGCAGCCAAGGTGGGTGCCTGGGATAGGGAGATGAGGAGTTGGGTATCGTCGGCATAAGATACTAATTTTATGCCGTACGATTGAACCACCTCCGCCAGCGGGGCCATATAAAGGTTAAACAGGGTGGGGCTCAGGGCAGAGCCCTGAGGCACCCCCTGTTCTAGGGAAATGCTGTCTGAGAGGGAATTGCCTCTCTGAACCTGGAAGCTTCGGTCTATTAGGAAGGATTTAAGCCATCCCAATGCCGCCTTGGTGACCCCAGCCTGGTTTAGACACTGTAGCAAGATGGAGTGAGCTACAGTGTCAAACGCAGCGCTGAGGTCCAGCATTATGAGCGCCATCGTATGACCCTCATCAGCTCCTGCCCGAAGCGTTTCAGTAGCCCTCAGGAGGGCTGTCTCGGTGGAGTAATTGGTCCGGAAACCGGACTGGGAGCTATGCAGGGATTTGTTAGCTTCAAAGTGAGCCATGAGCTGTTTATTTGCAATTTTTTCGGTCACTTTAGCAAGATAAGGCAATAGAGAGATTGGTCTCAGGTTTTCCAAGGTGTCCTGACTTACATTAGGCTTCTTTTTGATTGGTAATACAATTGCCTTCTTCCAATCAAGCGGTAAGTGCGCTGAAGAGAAAGATAATTGAATTATGTGCCTAAAGTAGGGTTCTAGTACCTGTAAGCTCTCTCTGAGTACTTTCGGGGGGGCAGGGTCACGAGGGGAACCCGATTTGACGCTCTTGCAGATGTTTATAAGAGTATCAGAAGGGGGAACCGAAAAGTATTGGAGGCAAGACACAGTAGAATTAGCAACAGCGCTTTCTGTAAAATCACGGCCGGATAGCAGCTTGTCAGAAAAACTGGCATAGATGTTGGTGATTTTGTCTGAAAAGTAGCGTGCAATCTTATTGCAAGTTTCCACTGAGTTATTGCAAGGCACATTATCATTAGAGAGCACAGAAATTTCCTTAAAAATTTTAAAAAGCTCTTTAGAGGAGTTTTCTGCCTCCCCAATGCGCGTCTTGTAATGCATGGCTTTAGAAATACGGATTTTTTTATAGTATTCCTTTTGCGCTTGTTTATATTGTAGTTTAA
Organism: Lissotriton helveticus; assembly: GCF_964261635.1. Taxonomy (NCBI): domain Eukaryota; kingdom Metazoa; phylum Chordata; class Amphibia; order Caudata; family Salamandridae; genus Lissotriton; species Lissotriton helveticus. Next base: position 1,161,233,818 of record NC_136057.1, on the reverse strand, counting down.
TAGCTGGGCAAAAGTTAATACGCCATTCGCGTTCTAATTTTTTGCAAGCGGATTTGCTTGCTTGGAGTTCTGCAGTGTACCAGGGAGTGGATTTTCTAGGGTTATTGAAATTTTTCAGGTTGCGAGTGGGAGCGGTTTTATCTAGGGCCCTTAGAATTCTGTCCTGCAACTGACTGTAAGCTATTTCACAGTCAGTGCTTTCAAAAGAGTCTCCTGTTCCAATCAATTTGTTGAACGTGTCCTGAGAAAATTCTTTCCATTTCCGGCGCTGGTACCGGAGGTCCGTGTCATTTTTTTTCGGATCGGGCTCAGATCTCTGCAGATAGAATGGAACAATGGAGTGATCTGACCAGGGTACCGGGATAGGAGAAAGAGCGTGTACTCTGGAAACGTTCCCAAAGATGGGGTCAAGGAGGTGACCTAGTCTGTGAGTAGGATCAAGATTTATGAGATCTAACTGCAGAGACTGGAGAGCAGACCTAATGTCCTTCGCTCCGGAATCGAGGGGGTCATCAAAATGAGCGTTCATATCACCTAGCACCAGGAAATTATTCTTCCTAATAGCAAGATGAGCAGCGTTTCCTAGAAGGCTGGATGTAAAATCATACAGTCTCCCGGGAGGTCTGTACACAAGAATGCCCGAAATGGAGAATTGGGAGTTTATCAAGATGGTAAAGAAACCAGCTTCACAATGATCTATGATCAGAGGCGATAGGGAGCATTGCATGGGGGTTTTAGTGGCAATAGCAATTCCACCTCCCCTGCCATCCTTCCTATCCAGTCTGGATAGGGAGTAGCCAGAAGGCATGGCTTCGATGATGTCCGGGTCGGAAAATTCCCCGAGCCAAGTCTCCGTAAAAAACATCATATCAAAGCCATCATCCTCCAATAGTTGATGTATTTTTATACCATGTTTGCCAAGAGAGCGGCAATTAATCAAACCAGCTTTAGTCTGTATTATAGAGCCTGTCATGATGGGTGGCTTGTTTGGCGTGAAAGAGCATGAGGGGCAGCCATGCAAGAACAGCGCCTCCATAGTGTGAGAACAGGATGGGATGACTCCCGGACGGAGATCTAATAGCTCCTGTCTAGCGTACCGTATACTGTGGGGTGTAGAATGGCCACGAGTCGTCGCCCCGCGCCCCGTCCTGTCGCGGACGGGCGCAGACGGGCTGGACTTTGGCTCGACTTCGGCTCGCATCCGGCGCGCCCGCTGCACACATTTATGGGAGGGGTAGGGGCGACTAGAGCGCAGATCTTAGAGCCCTGAGCCCGGAAGTGTTGGGCTCCTCCTCCACCCTCCGCAACAAACGCCCAAGATGGACGCGGCGGACCGGGGCGGGAGTTAGTCAATCACAGTACCCCTAGATCAGGCAACAGGTGAGGCACAGTATTTAAAATTACACAGCAATACACTCAAACTTTAAAATTAGCTTCAATCGCCAACATTAAAAAACGCTAATTGATTCAGCGCTGCAGTGCAAGCTATGTACACACAGCGTCAGCGGAATAAGGACAGCCACTGCCACCGGCTGACCTCAGCTCCACATATCACCTAGGATCGTTTTCCATAGGATATCCGCAACATTCTATTGGGAATAACTTTGGCGCCGGTTGAGGAATCAGCCTGAATATTTCAGCAACTTTGCCTCGCGGTGCTCCGCTCCTTCTCTGAAAGTTTCGGGGGGATCCGTCAAGCGGGGGCCAAAATAAAAGGGGGTCCCAAAACGTGTTTTCCCCATGTTAATTTCCATAGGGCGGTCTGTCGCACTTTTAGCTTGAACGGCTGAATGGATTTTCACCAAACTTGGCAAAATTGTAGGGACTGGTAGCCCAATGTGCCTTTGCTATGTCTCAAGATATGAGCTCCAGAGGATTTTGATTAATTTAGGTTCCAAAAAATTTATATATCTAGAGCCGCGCCCCGGTACGCGTACCGGGGAGCGCTCCGGGCGCGCCACGCGACTTGCGCACGGAAAGCTGATTGGCTCTCGGGTGTCTGTAAACATTCGAAACAGTCAGGAGCGGCTGCCATCTTGTGTCTCGGTAGGATCGAGACACAAGAGGTGGCAAAAACAAAGGGGGAAATAACCAAAAGGGGGCAGGGTAGACCCCCCCTGATCCCCTAGGGTTGATGTGGGGGCCATAAAAGGGTCCAGCGGGACCAAAAAACAATTTAATTTTTTTTCGATTTTCGCGGGGGGAGCGCACGGTACGCGTACCGGGACGCGTACCAGGGAGCGTACTTTGGTGAAAAATAGTGAAAATAGTAGTGAAAAATAATCATGTTGAGTGATTAGAGGTAGGGTAGCTCTGAAAATAGCTTTTGGGTTCTGTGGCTGTTTTAGGTACCTACAAGTACGTACCACACACACCCACACACACACAACCCCACACCCCCACAGTCACACACTCCCCACACATACCTCACACATGCACACCTCCACCCACACCCAAACACCCCACACCCCCACACCGACACCTTACACATCCACACCCACACCCACACACCCCACACACCCACACACACACCTCACCCCCGCAACAAACACACACACACGCACACACAGATACATCACAGACACACCCCACACATCCCACACACACACCTCCCTCCCCCCCACAGACACACACACCTCACAGACACACCCACACATCCCACACATACACACACATCCTACACACATATCCCCCCACACACACACACCCCCCACACACACCGCACACACTCACTCCTCCACCTTCACCCAAACACCCCACACACCCACACACACAGCTTACCCAGCCACACCCCCACCCACACCCACATACCCCACACACTTACACACACCTATACACCTCACCCCCCCCCAGACACACACACACACACCTCACAGACACACCCCACACATCCCCCACACACACCTCCCCCCCTCCACACATGGGGAAAACTCAGTGAAACAGTAAAATAATAATTTAAAGTGCTTAGAGGTAGGGTAGCTCTGAATAGAATTGTTGTGTTGTGGGGCGTATTTAAGTACCAACATGTAGGTACCAATGCAGAGTTTTAAATTCAATGTAGTCCGTCTCCTTTGTAGATAATTTGTATGTTGTTACATAAGTTATTGTGGTATATGGAATCCATAGCATAGTCTGTCAGGAAAGTAGAAACAGATCCTTTAAGCACACCCTGAGAAGGTCTAGTGGATCAGAGGTAGTCTATCCTGCTCCCTTATGATGTTTTCCAGTATTACATTTAATCTCTTCTAAATGTATAGAAAATTGGCGGTGATATCGTGCATTAGAGACAGACTGTGAGAGAAAGGAGGCAGGAGATGAAAAACAGATGTCAAATACACTTTGGAGATAATATAGTGGGAGAAAGGAAGTAACTATGAGCAAACTTACTATGTATCACAAAAAAAATTGCACAGTATACTATAAGTCTCACATTATATTATATTCATTTTGGTACTATTTCATTGATTACATATAAAAAAGAATAATGTCTGGAACAATTTTTAATTATTAAATATAAATTTATTGCTCTGATTTTTCAAAATTTAATAAGACTTCCAACATTATGTCGTCGGGAATGTCCTCATTTGGATTACATGATTCCATTTCTTCCACATATTTGAGAAACTCTTCATCAAGAGACTGATCCAAAAAATCTGAATCGTTATTCTCTTCCTCTGGGTTGTCCTGAAGATCAAGTTCGAATGAAATATTACATTTATTTTGATCTCCTTCCATTATGTTGCTGTAAATTGCATAAAAAATAAATATATCAGTAGAGATAGGGCACTGTTGGGTTTAAGTTCAGAGAGGTACTTTTGAGTTTTTAACAGTCAAGTTATCTTTGGGCAGTGTATGGTATCAGGCAGGAAGTAGAAATATAAAAAAGTGCATGTGAAGAAGCCTAAGTAAATTTATAAATATACTAGAGAAGCCTAAATCAATCCATAACTATAACAGAGAAGCCTATCTGAATCTATAACTATAACAGAGGGACAGTAAAAAACTATCATAAAACGTTTTTCCAATTTAACTTAAAGTGCAGAACATAGTTCCCCTTAAAAATTAACAAATTACCTTTCAGAAAGGAGTTGATGTTTTCAGAGGAAATCCTTTATAAATGTACCTCAGGTAGTATTACTCAAAATGGCCGTGTTTCCCTCTCATTTTTCATATATATTCATGTTCATAACCAATGAAATGTCAGCACATAAAAATACAAAATGAAAGTAACATTTTCATTGGTTGCAAATTCTAACACTTTCATATGTGTTTTAGTCATGTAATTTACCTCAGGATATTTAGACAGTGCTACAGCTCAAATGGCTCAATGGAATGCCACCAAATTTGGGAACATGGTAGGGACTGGTATGTAGTATGACCTATTCTATATTTGGTGAAAGTGTCTCCAGTGGTTTTTATGTAAATTAACTTTTAACATTTTTGGGAGCGCTTCCCGGTGCGCGCCCCGGTACGCGTACCGGCAGCGCTACGGGAGTCCTCCATTTTGTGTTTCGGTAGATTTGAGACAGAAAATGGAGGACAAACAACATTGGGAATGGGTATAAGGGGGCACGGTAGGCACTCCCTGACCCCCTAGGTTTTCTGAGGGGGTGTTAGGAGGCCCATATAGACCAAAAAAAACCCCATTATTTTCAAATTTTCGCGGGGGGAGCGCCCGGTACGCGCACCGGGAAGCGTACCGGGGAGCGTACTTTGCTGAAAAATAGCGAAAAAAAGTTAGAAAAAGATAATCATTTGGAGTGATCAGAGATAGGGTAGCCCTGAAAAGGGCTTTTGGGTTCTGTGGCTGATTTAGGTACCTACAAGTAGGTACCAATGCACAGTCTTAAATTCAGGAGGAATATTCTATTCCCCTCATCTGAAAAGTGCACACCATCTACTCTGTAGATATCTTGCATGTTGTAACGCAAGTTATTATTGTATATTGAACCCATTCCATAGTCTCTCATGTAAGCAGAAACAGATTTATTCACATGTTTCCGTGCTTTCTCAAATTGTGGACAAAATTGATTGGACCACTTCCATTTCTGCCTTTGGCATATATTGGAATATACCAAGGCAGTTTGAGGAAAAAATGCCATCAATTGATCAAAGGTGTCCTTTAAAAGCATTTCCAGACCTACCCCAGTCAAAGTGCCCAAGTCATTTCCTCCACAGTGCACAATTAAAAGGTCAGGGTGTTGCAAATGAAAAAAAAGGTTTTCACCAATGGTATCAATTGGTGACATTTCAATCCTCTCTGGCCAATCCATTTAATCTTCACATTTGGTAAGTCAAGGTTGTGAAAATTTCTGGTAGCTGCATACCTTTGAGCTCAGTGGATATAGCTATGTCCAATAATCCAGACAGAATACATGGTGAGAGGAGATTCTGATGCAGTCAGATGAAGTGTGGAAAATAAATGGCAGTTGGAACAATCGAAGTTTGCAAAAAAAAAAACTGTGGAGTTTCAGTGCTCTTGAATCACAAGCAATGATTGGTAGAATGAGATAGTTGAAAACTGAAAGTTAGGCTGCATGGTTGTGTTCTGTGTAAGAAGTAATTTGAATGGTTAAAAAAAAGTCACTTAAAGAAACATTGCACCAGATAAGCTGGTGTATTCGCAGGTCAAACATCCTTGCTGAGGTGATTTGCAACATTGTAAAATAAACTTTTAACCCTGGGAGCTCAGTGAGGAGGGAGTTGCTATGGTAACAGGTAGAAAGGGCTGAGGGGGGGAAGGGTGTTGGTTTGAAAATACAGAGGGAAGAGATTTGATTGGTTACCATGAGCAATATGTGTGTAGAATTAGAGGGTTTCAGTGCCTTTATGGTTTGCAGTGCCTGGAGAACATACCTTTTGCTCTGCTAAAGAAATATTGGTGTGTGTATCTGACACTGTTCTGAATCTCCTAAAATATTTGTAAAGGTGAGTTATGATTCATTTAATATACATAGAGACTTGTATACTCTATGGAGAATATTTGGAAGCAAATTGTGGTTTTTTAATGTTGCTTTGTGTCATGCATTTTGATAATGCTTGGTAAAAAGTTGTTACTGCATAGAGTAATTGTATTTTGTAAAATTGTGAAGTTTTAGTCGTGACATGGAATGCTTCTACATAGGACCTGTGCTGTGTTTTTTAAATGTGATGTCAAAAACGATTTTGGGAAAAATGAATGGCTTTTATCTTCTGGCAGGGACTCCCTTGTCTGTGCCTGCTCTTCCTCATCCTCCTCCTCTTCCTGTTCACCACCAATATAATCTTCTGGTGGTCTTTTTGATGGTGGTGGTGGTGGTGGGGCAGATGCTCCAGCTGCTGCTGCTACTGTAGCCATTTTAAAGTAGAAAAGATTAGAGACAGATCTCCACATAGGTCTTCTTCAGTCACAGGACAAAGTCAGAATAAGGAAAAAAGGAGGGGGTTTCATCATTTGGAAAACAAAAGTGTTCTGGACCAATGAAAAGTGTTATTTTAAAGTCACATGATCCAAGCTTTCATCATTTGGAAACCAAAACTGATCTGCACCAATGAAAAGTGTTATTTTCAGATCACATGACCCGACGCGCTTACGCCTCGGGGCGCATCGCGTAAGCGAATCGAGACGTTGCTCGATCGTATGCGATCGCGTGCTTCCGGGTGCGCTTACGCAGTGCGTCATATGACGCATCACGCGACTACGCGAAACGTCATGATGTTGTTTTCGTTAGTGGGAATAGCGCTCTCGGGACGCTCCCCGGTACGCGCCCCAGGGCGCTCCGTAGCATTGCGCTCACCCGTACGTTCACCGGTACGCGCCCCGGTAGCGCCCCGGGGCGCGTACCAAGACAAACAATAAAAAAATAAAAAAATATTCACACAATTTAAAATTTGTTATAAAAATTATTACTTTCATACCTATAGATATTTGCTATTAAAAAACCAATGAAATTCACTGAAAAAACCATAGGTTTCACACCAGTTATAGTTAGGAATTAGCATTTAAAAAACCTATTAAATTCACTAAAAAAACCATAGGTTTTACACCAGTTATAAGTTTTACTCGCATAAAACCATTGAAATTCCCATGTTATAGTTAGTTGGACTCACTATAACTTGCGCGTGCAATGCACTGCTGATGACGTCACATATTACATCACTCATGACATGGTCAGTGACATCACTCATGACATTACTGATGACACCATCCTTGTGACAGAGTGACAGACCTCCTTTCACTGTAATGTAACCCTTGAAACACATATTCAAAAATAGAAACTAAAATTTTCTAAAAAATGGAGATACCCATACCAGTTACAACAACCAATTCAGTAATTCCACCATCTATATACACATCCACTCATTCACCAACAGTTCTATGTAGTCACTCATACATATACTCACTCATCATATGTAGTGAAACACCTATACATCCTGTTACACACTGACAGTCATCCAAAAGATACTGTCACACATACTCACACATGCAAATAAACTATTAAACATCCATTTATTTGCATATACAGTTATACACACACTACCACTTTACTTTTAAGGAAACCTACACATACTTACTCTCTTAAACAATCACTTATAGAAACACATACTAATTCAAAAAGGAACTCTTACAATCCCTCACTCTCACATATACTCACTTATATACATCAATATTCACATATACTACATTAAAACATATGTAGTTACTGATAAAGACACTAGTGAGACAGTCATTCACTCACTTACATACACATATACACTCTCATCCACCCATATAGTCCTGCACATGTGCTGTATTTAAAACACATACAAACAGAGAGTCAGTCATTCATGCATCTATGTGCTAAGTAGTACCCCCACCAAACCATACAAACACTTATACTGATACTAAGAAAAACATCTAATAACCCATATACCTACAGATGTAGCTACACACCAACCCATGCAGCCACTTATACACAAAGTGTTACATTAATACATATATTTAAATATTTAAACATTACTCACTATTATTTATTTTTCAGAAAGACACACATTCACTGGATGGTGTCATCAGTGATGTCATGAGTGATGTCACTGACCATGTCATGAGTGATGTAATATGTGACGTCATCAGCAGTGCATTGCACGCGCAAGTTATAGTGAGTCCAACTAACTATAACGTGGGAATTTCAATGGCTTTATGCGAGTAAAACTTCCAGCTAACTATAACTGGTGTAAAACCTATGGTTTTTTCAGTGAATTTAATAGGTTTTTTAAATGCTAATTCCTAACTATAACTGGTGTGAAACCTATGGTTTTTTCAGTGAATATATATATATATATTACCTACTGGCGGTCGCCAGTAGGTAGTTATAGTTAGGATCATTTTCCATAGGAAATCTGCAACATTCTATTGAGAATAACTTTGGCGCCGAATGACGGATCTGCCTGTAATTTTCCTTAACTTTGCCTCGCTGCGCTCCGCTCCTTCCCTGAACGTTTGGGGGGGATCCGTCAAGCGGGGGCCGAGATAAAAGTCGGGTCCCAAAACGTGTTTTCCCCATGTTAATTTCCATAGGGCGGTTGGACTCACTTTTAGCCCGAACGGCTGAATGGATTTTCACCAAACTTGGCAAAATTGTAGGGACTGGTACCCCGATGTGACTTTGCTATGTCTCAAGATATATGCTCCAGTTGTTTTTACGAAAATTAACTTTGAAAAGATATATATTGGGCTACATTGGGCTATATATATGTTAGAGCCCAAATGTAGTCAAATGTAGCCCAATGTAGCCCAATGTAGCCCAATGTAGCCCAAAGATGGCCACCAGAGACACAAAAAACAAATGTAGCCCAAATATCATCCAGATGTAGCCCAACTATAGCCCAATGACAGAATGTCCCAGAGTGTTCTAAAGAACAACTAGAGCGCTAACAGTCTTACTTATGACAAAAGTATGGCACACCTGAAGTCATCTTGATTGGAATAAAGTGTTAACACTTAAAACATTTAATTTGCAAAGGAACAAAATGAGGGGGTTCATTTTGCCATAGAAATTATGATTAGTGCTGAAGAAAGAAAAATTAGGGCACATTTTGAGTGACTTCTCAAATCCTCTTATATTTCATTAAAAAAATTCTGATATGCAGTCTCCCAAGATGGCCACCAGAGACAAAAGAGCCCAAATGTAGCCCAAATATCAGCCTGATATAGCCCAACTATAGCCCAATGACAGAATGTCCCAGAGTGTTCTAAAGAACAACTAGAACGCTAACAGTCTTACTTATGACAAAAGTATGGTACACCTGAAGTCATCTTGATTGGAATAAAGTGGTAACACTTAATACATTTAATTTGAAAAGGAACAAAATGAGGGGTTTCATTTTGCCATAGAAATTTTATATATATATATATATATATATTCACTGAAAAAACCATAGGTTTCACACCAGTTATAGTTAGGAATTAGCATTTAAAAAACTTATTAAATTCACTGAAAAAACCATAGGTTTCACACCAGTTATAGTTGGTGGAAATTTTACTCGCATAAAACCATTGAAATTCCCACGTTATAGTTAGTTGGACTCACTCTAACTTGCGCGTGCAATGCACTGCTGATGACACATATTACATCACTCATGACATGGTCAGTGACATCACTCATGACATCACTGATGACATCTCAAATGACATCACTGATGACATCATCCAGTGAATGTGTATCTTTCTGAAAAATAAATATTTTTTATATATGTATATCTAAAGTTTGATGGAAGAATAAATGGGTAAATAAATGTCTAAATGGATTTTTTTTGTGTAAAAATTGATTGGTTAACTGACTTATTAAATGTATCTTAGTGAATACATATATTAGCGAGTAATGTTTAAATATTTAAATATCTGTATCTGTGTACCACTTTGTGTATAAGTGGCTGCATGGGTTGGTGAGTAGCTACATGAGTGTGTATATGGGTTATTAGTTGTTTTTTTGAGTATCAGTATCAGTGTCTGTATGGTTCGGTGGGGGATATTACTTAGAGCACAGATGCATGAATGAGTGACTCACTATTTGTATGTATTTTGAAGACAGCATGTGTGCAAGACTGTATGGGTGGATGATTGTGTGTATGGGTGGGTTAGTGAGTATGTGTTTTTATAATTGATTGTTTAAGAGAGTAAATATGTTTCCGTTTCTGTAGAAGTATGTGTAGTGGTGTGTATATAGCAGTATAATCAAGTAAATGTTTTTTTGATAGTTTATTTGCATGTGTGAATTTGTGTGTGAGTAACTATATGGATGAGTATTAGTGTGTAACAGGATGTATAGGTGTTTGAGTACATATGATGAGTAAGTACATGCATGAGTGACTATATAGAACTGTTGGTGAATGAGTGGATGTGTATGTAGATGTTGGAATTACCTAATAAGTTGTTGTAATTGGTATTGGTTTCTCCTTTTTTAAGAAAATGTTAGTTTCTATTTTTGAATGTGTGTGTCAAAGGTTATTTTATGCTGATAGGAGGTCTGTCACTTTGTCACAAGGATGTTGTCAGAGAATGTCGGAGAATGAGGGCGCTCTTATGGTGGCGCTGGGCTCTTCGGCAGAACCAAGCCGATACTTATAGTAACTTTTCCCCCTCCACTGGAAAGGAATTTTGAGCCGCACACAGAGCTTTCAGTTTGCCGATTTATTAAGGAGTTCAAACAGCATGTGGCAATGTCCTGACGCGTTCCGTTCGCCGTGGAACTTTTTCAAAGGTTTGCCATTCACCTGGTCATGCCGTCTCCACTTACAAGTTCGATGTTTGTTCAAATCCATTTCCTCTAATGGTCTTTTATTAGGGAATCACTTCCTTTGATGAAAAAGTGCCTTGTGGGACTTGTAGTGCAGATGGCAATCAAACTTACTTCCCTCCAGTGGGTGGTGCAACTTACATGCTTTTGGAAGTTGGTAATATTCTCTGGCAGAAAGTTCTCCCGTGTTGGTCCACTTTTCGAACTGACACAGGTCCAGTACCGAGGCCAGTCCTCGGCGGCACCGCATTCTCCCTCGTCGTTTTACCGATTCCAACAGTTAGGTTCAAGTCGGAGAATGATGGCGCTCTTATGGTGGCGCTGGGCTCTTCGGCAGAACCAAGCCGATACTTATAGTAACTTTTCCCCCTCCACTGGAAAGGAATTTTGAGCCGCACACAGAGCTTTCAGTTTGCCGATTTATTAAGGAGTTCAAACAGCATGTGGCAATGTCCTGACGTGTTTCGTTCGCCGTGGAACTTTTTCGAAGGTTTGCCATTCACCTGGTCATGCCGTCTCCACTTACAAGTTCGATGTTTGTTCAAATCCATTTCCTCTAATGGTCTTTTATTAGGGAATCACTTCCTTTGATGAAAAAGTGCCTTGTGGGACTTGTAGTGCAGATGGCAATCAAACTTACTTCCCTCCAGCGGGTGGTGCAACTTACATGCTTTTGGAAGTTGGTAATATTCTCTGGCAGAAAGTTCTCCCGTGTTGGTCCACTTTTCGATATATATATATATGTATATATATATATATATATATATATATATATATGTGTTTGCTCCAATGTTTGCACCAGAGTCCTAGCACTCTCGAGCGGGTGCCATTAAGCGGGAGGTGCCCCCGCATCCATGACTGCTCCAAACCTCGTAGTTTACACCACATAAGACCAGCACTCACGGTGGCGAGCGTTAAGATTTTATTGCAAGCTCACGGTGTCCAGACACGTTTCGGCATTCGCCTTCGTCGATGGTAAACTGGTGTCGCCGTAACGGCCATTTTATGTTTACACATCAGTTCATGGACATAGTCATAGGACAACTGCGCCAGCGCCGCGGCCGCTATCTTTGAATGGTGCATCATATTGTAACGCATTACAATCGCCTCAAAGCGCCATAGCGTCAAAAAATACACTTATTACATCATCATAAGTACATAATGCCCGTAAATGAGCTCACTACGCAATGTTCATAAATCTATCACTTATGCCACACATATAGCCCACCGATGGGCTTAATCCTTAATTATTCAGATTTCCATAGTGCTCAATGTCCAAAATGTCCATATATTACAATCAACCACCTAAGATTAAACAGCAAGAGTCACATCATAAGAGACAAACCAAAGAATGTAATCAATCTAATCATCCCTTCTCCACAATTCCGTCCTGATTCCAGTGTCGATCTCCATTAGTTGTCCCCTAAATGTACAGCCAGTTCCTCATGCGAATTCAAGCCCCCAGGTGTCTTTGTATTAAGATCGATAATATACCTGGACTCCAGCTTTCTAAGGGTCATTAGCCTGTCTCCCCCCCTCGGATTCTGGGGTACATGATCTAGGCAAAAGTACGTCAGCAGATTTCTATTCCCTCCATGTAGTTCTTTAAAATGGCGTGCCACGAGGTATGTCATATCTCCATTATTTATGGCTCTAGCATGTTCCAATACCCTAATTTTTGGATTTTCAGTGGATAGTTTATACAATGATATCAGATCCTTTTCATTGTTCATGATTTCAAAGTCTTAGGTGACTGGCTTTCTTGCCATCCTCGTGTTATAATACAGTCTCACTGATGAGTTTGTTCATCAAAGTAAGGGGAATAAAAATGTGTTGTTTATAACATTTTGTTCTGAACCCGAGGCAGCCATCACAGAAAACAATACACCTGAGAGGAATCACACACGACGACTCTGGAGGCCGAAAAAAACTGCCACAGGAGACGCCATATCACGGAGACGGATCGTGAACACAGCCGAGCTTCGTACTGGAAAAGCCTGAAGCTACGCAGTAACACGAACTCCGGTAAGAGCGAACCCGAGAAAATGACATGTAAACCTTCAGTTTGTCAAGAAAAGTGTTACCTCCGGTGCTAATAACTGTGAATAATAAGCGTCTATTTTTCTAAGAATACTTTAGAAAATTGGAAAATACAAGTGACATTTTGGGGTGTTTAACTATTATAAACCGTTGTAATCCTTCAACGAACTTTATTGACAAAGCAAACTTAGACACCACGCATTATACAATTTGTCACATCTCTTTCAACACTAAAGACTCAGGCAATATTTAAAAACCAACAAAAGTGGAAGAAACCTACACGGTTCAACCATAAAAATATAAATTATAAAAACACTCGTCATGGAGGAAAGGGAAGCTAAAAGGATAGCGGATATAAATAATTTATTTACAAGCAAGGGGACAACCATTACGGAAAGGGGCCAAATCAGAGCGCCTACTAACACCATCAGAGACAAACTGAAAAATTGGGAACGTCTCTCCAAGAGAGAAATCAACAAATGGTGGGAACTTTTAAGTCTGCAAAAGTATATGGAGGTAAAAAGAATACCCCGAGGTAAAAAGATACAAGGAACACAACGAAATGTTGAACCAAATGATCTTTTTGTGCCTACACAACAACTACTTTTTATTCAACAAAAACATCTATAAACAAACACGTGAATGTGCCATGGGTTTCTCTTTTTCGTCCAATTATGCCAATCTTACCATGGGATGGTATGAACAAAATGAAGCCTGGAAAACGGAACACTATGCATGGAAAAAGAAGACAATTCTATGGCTGAGATTCATAGATGATCTTTTTATAATCTGGGACGGAGAACAAACAGATTTTGAACAATATTTTGAAAAATTGAATAACACCTCTACAAACCTCAAGTTCACTTACGAAATAAGCAGCGAAAGAGTGGTGTTCCTAGACACAGAGATCTATATCGAGAATAATTGTCTGGAAACCACACTACATCGAAAGAAGACCACAACTAATTCCATTCTACATGGACAAAGTTTTCATGAGGAAAAATTGAGGAGAAGTATCCCGTATGGGGAATTCCTCCGTATAAAAAGAAACTGTTCGAAACAATCAGAGTTCCATAGCACAGAGGCCTCAAATAGGTTCATTAAGAGAAAATATCAATCAAACACGGTGGCAAAATGTCTCAGGAAAGTGATTGAAACAGATAGAAAGCAAATTCTATACAAAGCTCAAGAAACAAAAACAGAAGATAAAAGCAGACTCATTACATCTTACAATGCAGAAAAACGAACACTGATCAAAGCAATCAAAAAACATTGGGGCATATTACGCTCAGATCAGACTCTGGCTAAAATTATTGGAGAACATCCACATGTTACCTTTCGCCGAGCAAAAAACTTGGGCGACCAATTGGTTCACAGCCACTTTAAAAATGTCCCCAACCTCACCTGGCTGCATCGTGAAGGCTTTTGGCCCTGCAAACAATGCAAGGTCTGTAGAATAGCATCAGCAACCAAGGAAATTGAAATGTTTGGAGGAAAGAAGTGGAAAGTCAAACAACACTTCACGTGCAAAAGCACATTTGTTGTGTATATGGTAACATGCCCTTGTGCCAAAAGCTACATTGGAAGCACCATTTTCGAGGCCAAAAAACGGATCCTAGAACATGCACAAGCCGTCACCCATGGAGATCAATCCAATGCGATTGCAAAACATATGAGTCAACATCATGAAAACAACTGGGAAACTCCTAAATACTGCGCAATCGATCAACAAGCAGATTCAGAGAGAGGAGGGAACCGTAGAAAAGCATTAAGACAAAAAGAATCGAACACATCATCGCTTTCAGGACCCTTGAGCCAAGAGGTCTCAATCAAACCGAAGAACTACATGTACATCTGTGATGTAATCACCTTCATGAATTTACAACACTCACTAGAGAGACCAATCTGCAAGTGCTTAAACAACACGTTTTTATTTCCCTTACTTTGATGAACACACTCACCAGTGAGACTGTAATATAAAACGAGGATGGCAAGAAAGCCAGTCACCAAATACTTTGAAATCATGAACAATGAAAAGGATCTGATATCATTGTATAAACTATCCGCTGAAAATCCAAAAATAATTGCTTTCAATGTAATTTCATTGTAATTTGAGCACTTTAACACTAATTTTCACATGTGAAAAACTACGTTTCCCATAATGCATCTGCATTTCACTGTTGTTTTTTCACTGTGCACTAAACATAAAAGAAGGCACGTGTTAGAGCTCAACACCCGTGATCAAGCCTTCGGCTGAAGGCGAAACGCGTTGGGTTAAGACGAGAGAGCTAAAAATAAAGCTGTTGGTTTAAAGCTGATTTATTCCTGAGTGAGTGCTTCCTCATCCACCAGTGTCGAGCCGGTTCTCGTGTGCATTTTTAGCGACTGGTTCTGTCGTCTTGAGGAGATTGCACCACGCTACAATGAAGAGCGCCGGCGTTCCACCTAAGAACCACTACATGAAATTCGATATATATATATATATATATATTGAGTTTCACAAGTTGCCCTTTTGGATAGCACTCCCAACAAGATTTTCAAAAGCACTGGGACAGCCTTCGTGCAGCACAAGCAATTTAATCAACACACGCTTTGCCTGACGCGTTTCAGAGTTAACACTCTTTCTTCAGAGGCAGCATGGCAAACAAAGTTCGTTCCGTGAGCACTCCAACTGACAAATCCCTTCTAATTAATATCCTGCCCACCTGGGCCTGGAAACAAAGAATCACTGTGCTGCACGAAGGCTGTCCCAGTGCTTTTGAAAATCTTGTTGGGAGTGCTATCCAAAAGGGCAACTTGTGAAACTCAATGTATTACGGCCTGCCAGGTCGTGGATATGCACCTTTGCGGATATAAATGCAAATCCAGTGACATTCTACGTGAGTGGCGCTTTGGAGCAACAAGCGGCGCTTTATGTTTGGAATAACCTTTGGTGTTTGTGCAAGCAATGCTAACAAAAGGAACTTATGTACTTTATTTCAACAGGTTCTGTGTCCGGACCCACTTGGGATTTAAATATGACTCCAACTCCCGTGATTCTTTGTTTCCAGGCCCAGGTGGGCAGGATATTAATTAGAAGGGATTTGTCAGTTGGAGTGCTCACGGAACGAACTTTGTTTGCCATGCTGCCTCTGAAGAAAGAGTGTTAACTCTGAAACGCGTCAGGCAAAGCGTGTGTTGATTAAATTGCTTGTGCTGCACGAAGGCTGTCCCAGTGCTTTTGAAAATCTTGTTGGGAGTGCTATCCAAAAGGGCAACTTGTGAAACTCAATGTATTACGGCCTGCCAGGTCGTGGATATGCACCTTTGCGGATATAAATGCAAATCCAGTGACATTCTGCGTGAGTGGCGCTTTGGAGCAACAAGCGGCGCTTTATGTTTGGAATAGCCTTTGGTGTTTGTGCAAGCAATGCTAACAAAAGGAACTTATGTACTTTATTTCAACAGGTTCTGTGTCCGGACCCACTTGGGATTTAAATATGACTCCAACTCCCGTAATTCTTTGTTTCCAGGCCCAGGTGGGCAGGATATTAATTAGAAGGGATTTGTCAGTTGGAGTGCTCACGGAACGAACTTTGTTTGCCATGCTGCCTCTGAAGAAAGAGTGTTAACTCTGAAACGCGTCAGGCAAAGCGTGTGTTGATTAAATTGCTTGTGCTGCACGAAGGCTGTCCCAGTGCTTTTGAAAATCTTGTTGGGAGTGCCATCCAAAAGGGCAACTTGTGAAACTCAATGTATTACGGCCTGCCAGGTCGTGGATATGCACCTTTGCGGATATAAATGCAAATCCAGTGACATTCTGCGTGAGTGGCGCTTTGGAGCAACAAGCGGCGCTTTATGTTTGGAATAATCTTTAGTGTTTGTGCAAGCAATGCTAACAAAAGGAACTTATCTATTTTATTTCAACAGGTTCTGTGTCCGGACCCACTTGGGATTTAAATATGACCCCAACTCCCGTGATTCTTTGTTTCCAGGCCCAGGTGGGCAGGATATTAATTAGAAGGGATTTGTCAGTTGGAGTGCTCACGGAACGAACTTTGTTTGCCATGCTGCCTCTGAAGAAAGAGTGTTAACTCTGAAACGCGTCAGGCAAAGCGTGTGTTGATTAAATTGCTTGTGCTGCACGAAGGCTGTCCCAGTGCTTTTGAAAATCTTGTTGGGAGTGCTATCCAAAAGGGCAACTTGTGAAACTCAATGTATTACGGCCTGCCAGGTCGTGGATATGCACCTTTGCGGATATAAATGCAAATCCAGTGACATTCTGCGTGAGTGGCGCTTTGGAGCAACAAGCGGCGCTTTATATTTGGAATAACCTTTGGTGTTTGTGCAAGCAATGCTAACAAAAGGAACTTATGTACTTTATTTCAACAGGTTCTGTGTCCGGACACACTTGGGATTTAAATATGACTCCAACTCCCGTGATTCTTTGTTTCCAGGCCCAGGTGGGCAGGATATTAATTAGAAGGGATTTGTCAGTTGGAGTGCTCACGGAACGAACTTTGTTTGCCATGCTGCCTCTGAAGAAAGAGTGTTAACTCTGAAACGCGTCAGGCAAAGCGTGTGTTGATTAAATTGCTTGTGCTGCACGAAGGCTGTCCCAGTGCTTTTGAAAATCTTGTTGGGAGTGCTATCCAAAAGGGCAACTTGTGAAACTCAATGTATTACGGCCTGCCAGGTCGTGGATATGCACCTTTGCGGATATAAATGCAAATCCAGTGACATTCTGCGTGAGTGGCGCTTTGGAGCAACAAGCGGCGCTTTATGTTTGGAATAACCTTTGGTGTTTGTGCAAGCAATGCTAACAAAAGGAACTTATGTACTTTATTTCAACAGGTTCTGTGTCCGGACCCACTTGGGATTTAAATATGACTCCAACTCCCGTGATTCTTTGTTTCCAGGCCCAGGTGGGCAGGATATTAATTAGAAGGGATTTGTCAGTTGGAGTGCTCACGGAACGAACTTTGTTCGCCATGCTGCCTCTGAAGAAAGAGTGTTAACTCTGAAACGCATCAGGCAAAGCGTGTGTTGATTAAATTGCTTGTGCTGCACGAAGGCTGTCCCAGTGCTTTTGAAAATCTTGTTGGGAGTGCTATTCAAAAGGGCAACTTGTGAAACTCAATGTATTACGGCCTGCCAGGTCGTGGATATGCACCTTTGCGGATATAAATGCAAATCCAGTGACATTCTGCGTGAGTGGCGCTTTGGAGCAACAAGCGGCGCTTTATGTTTGGAATAACCTTTGGTGTTTGTGCAAGCAATGCTAACAAAAGGAACTTATCTACTTTATTTCAACAGGTTTTGTGTCCGGACCCACTTGGGATTTAAATATGACTCCAACTCCCGTGATTCTTTGTTTCCAGGCCCAGGTGGGCAGGATATTAATTAGAAGGGATTTGTCAGTTGGAGTGCTCACGGAACGAACTTTGTTTGCCATGCTGCCTCTGAAGAAAGAGTGTTAACTCTGAAACACGTCAGGCAAAGCGTGTGTTGATTAAATTGCTTGTGCTGCACGAAGGCTGTCCCAGTGCTTTTGAAAATCTTGTTGGGAGTGCTATCCAAAAGGGCAACTTGTGAAACTCAATGTATTACGGCCTGCCAGGTCGTGGATATGCACCTTTGCGGATATAAATGCAAATCCAGTGACATTCTGCGTGAGTGGCGCTTTGGAGCAACAAGCGGCGCTTTATGTTTGGAATAACCTTTGGTGTTTGTGCAAGCAATGCTAACAAAAGGAACTTATGTACTTTATTTCAACAGGTTCTGTGTCCGGACCCACTTGGGATTTAAATATGACTCCAACTCCCGTTATTCATTGTTTCCAGGCCCAGGTGGGCAGGATATTAATTAGAAGGGATTTGTCAGTTGGAGTGCTCACGGAACGAACTTTGTTTGCCATGCTGCCTCTGAAGAAAGAGTGTTAACTCTGAAACGCGTCAGGCAAAGCGTGTGTTGATTAAATTGCTTGTGCTGCACGAAGGCTGTCCCAGTGCTTTTGAAAATCTTGTTGGGAGTGCTATCCAAAAGGGCAACTTGTGAAACTCAATGTATTACGGCCTGCCAGGTCGTGGATATGCACCTTTGCGGATATAAATGCAAATCCAGTGACATTCTGCGTGAGTGGCGCTTTGGAGCAACAAGCGGCGCTTTATGTTTGGAATAACCTTTGGTGTTTGTGCAAGCAATGCTAACAAAAGGAACTTATGTACTTTATTTCAACAGGTTCTGTGTCCGGACCCACTTGGGATTTAAATATGACTCCAACTCCCGTGATTCTTTGTTTCCAGGCCCAGGTGGGCAGGATATTAATTAGAAGGGATTTGTCAGTTGGAGTGCTCACGGAACGAACTTTGTTTGCCATGCTGCCTCTGAAGAAAGAGTGTTAACTCTGAAACGCGTCAGGCAAAGCGTGTGTTGATTAAATTGCTTGTGCTGCACGAAGGCTGTCCCAGTGCTTTTGAAAATCTTGTTGGGAGTGCTATCCAAAAGGGCAACTTGTGAAACTCAATGTATTACGGCCTGCCAGGTCGTGGATATGCACCTTTGCGGATATAAATGCAAATCCAGTGACATTCTGCGTGAGTGGCGCTTTGGAGCAACAAGCGGCGCTTTATGTTTGGAATAACCTTTGGTGTTTGTGCAAGCAATGCTAACAAAAGGAACTTATCTACTTTATTTCAACAGGTTTTGTGTCCGGACCCACTTGGGATTTAAATATGACTCCAACTCCCGTGATTCTTTGTTTCCAGGCCCAGGTGGGCAGGATATTAATTAGAAGGGATTTGTCAGTTGGAGTGCTCACGGAACGAACTTTGTTTGCCATGCTGCCTCTGAAGAAAGAGTGTTAACTCTGAAACACGTCAGGCAAAGCGTGTGTTGATTAAATTGCTTGTGCTGCACGAAGGCTGTCCCAGTGCTTTTGAAAATCTTGTTGGGAGTGCTATCCAAAAGGGCAACTTGTGAAACTCAATGTATTACGGCCTGCCAGGTCGTGGATATGCACCTTTTCGGATATAAATGCAAATCCAGTGACATTCTGCGTGAGTGGCGCTTTGGAGCAACAAGCGGCGCTTTATGTTTGGAATAACCTTTGGTGTTTGTGCAAGCAATGCTAACAAAAGGAACTTATGTACTTTATTTCAACAGGTTCTGTGTCCGGACCCACTTGGGATTTAAATATGACTCCAACTCCCGTGATTCTTTGTTTCCAGGCCCAGGTGGGCAGGATATTAATTAGAAGGGATTTGTCAGTTGGAGTGCTCACGGAACGAACTTTGTTTGCCATGCTGCCTCTGAAGAAAGAGTGTTAACTCTGAAACGCGTCAGGCAAAGCGTGTGTTGATTAAATTGCTTGTGCTGCACGAAGGCTGTCCCAGTGCTTTTGAAAATCTTGTTGGGAGTGCTATCCAAAAGGGCAACTTGTGAAACTCTATATATATATATATATATATATATATATAGATATATATAGATATAGATATAGAAATAGACATATACATAGATACTATATATATCACACATTATAAATAACGCCTGAATTAGCATGTACCATTTAAGGGCATCTCTGATCAAAACATTCAAACTATAACTTAACCAATCAAAAAATTAAAAGTATAAACTCATTTAACCAATAAAATCAGACAAATAAATCAACAATATAAAAGGCACACTAATCTAAACTAAATACTTCAAAAACTCCAAATGCTGCAAGACGAGAAAACTCTAATGGATTCTCTGACCAGGCCATTAAAGAAGAAATATATAAATCTCAACCACCTAACCAAGTAAGTAAAACTTTAATTAAAATGTACTTACTAATAAACTTAAAACTGTAAAATAGCAAATAATATTAAAACACTCTACAACTTCTATCTCTTTACATAGACTTCCTAAAATAAAATACTAAGGGGCTGATTCTGAAATCGGCGGTCTGACTGCTGTACTGCAATGGCAGTGGTCCAAAGAAGACCATCGCAGCAGCAATATCCTGCCCGCCAAATTTCGATGTCTCCGATGTGCCTTTGGTGGTCTTTCTGATGACGGTGAATGTTGTTGTCATATGTTTCAATGCATGTGTGTATATTCTCACTGCACAAGTGTTAAATGTACACATATCCATGAAATGTGAAAAAATACCTACTACCCATAGCTGGAGACTGAACCATATTTGCTCAGTCCAGTCATGGGGTAAATACTATAAAATGAACTTACCTGGATTTTGGCACCAAAAGGATCAGTTTCTTTCGGGTCAAGATACTGCTGTGAAGGTGTGACCTTGACGAAGGGTGTCCACGTCAGAGACTGAAGGGAAGGAAAGGAAATGGTTGAGTATGCTCCCCAAATTCTTCTTTTCCAACAACTCGAAGCAGGTAGTCCCACTGCCTCGTCAGAAAGCCAATTTGTAACTTCTCTGTACCACCCTCTGGCAGCTGCCATCCTCCGTCGCTTGCCGCAAGAAAAAATTAACCTAATGACTTCAACCTTTACAAAACTACCAACAAATTGACATTTAAAATGAAACTTACTTTTTTTTCATCCATATCAGAACACAGCCAATGGAAAATCTGCAAGACAGTGTGAAACATCTAATCAGAACTTACAAGTACGTATACAAAATAGAAAAAAATGCTGAATTCTACTTGTAAATAACAAACATACAATCTCTAAAATATTGTAAATATTTATATTATTACACTACTTTCCAATACAATGTTGGAGAAAGCAAACTACATAACAGTGCAGAAATTAATGCTGCTATTAAATCACACAGGGTACACCTATATATAAGAAAGTGCATCAATAGAAAACGTTAATTGGAAATCCACCAAATTTAACTCTAAGCCATGCTATGGGAGGGCAACTACATATGATGATGTAATTCACAGAAGAGAGCACAACCACCTACCAAATGTATCAGAAATAAAAGTAAGGGAGGTATTTCAGAATATATGAGAGGCAAGCACTAGCTTCCAGGAATCCACAAAAACAATTCTTAAAGATATACTGCCTAAAGTTCCCGAACACATCACAGGCCAACTACCACCTATACCTACTTTAAAATGTTTAGTTGCACAAACTAAAAATGCCACAAGAGATACTCCACCTGCCCCTAGAAGATACCAAGACAAGTAAATTTCTGAACATTTCAAAATGACACAAAATGAGGAACCTTTCCTTTTCAATGACAACCTAAATAATGAAAAACAAATCCTAATATTCTTTATAGCAAATAACTTACTAAAACTAAGCCATTGTCAAACCTGGATCATGGATGGGACCTTCAAAATGTGTCCCAAAGCATTCACTCGGCTATACACCATACACTGTTAATATCAAAACACAACTATACCATTATATATGCCCTACTATCAAATAAACAAAGCAGCACTTGCTATGACCTCTAAGACCACATTAATCAAAACACAAATAACTATTATCCACAAAAAATAATCATAGACATTAAGCAAACCATGATTTAAACTATTTTAAAAATGTACCCCCACAGAGCCATACAAGGTTGTTACTATCATTTCAATCAAACCATATGGAAACACCTCCTGTGTCTGCCGTACCCGTGGAGGGCAGTCTGATCGCCACCATTGCATTGGCCTTCCCCTGATTAGACCACCTTTGACGGAGGTGTTTGCAAAAGGGCCAGATAATGGTGGCAGTGCTAATGCCGGCACCGCAGAGATGATTTTGACCTCTATTTCAACTGCCCATTTCGTGTTGGGGACCCGCTTAGAAAAATATGGTAGAAATGCAGGTGATGGGCCCCAGGCAAATGTTGTGCCCCCTTAAATTGCACCATTGTGTGTGCACTATGTTGCATAAATGACATGGTGCATGCACACAGTGCACCTGACCTGGCTGCGGTCCCACTGTGGCAACATGACAGCTGGCTGTAATCCTCAGCCAACGCATGCCACCACCATAGGACCACTGCTGTGGCCCCACCAGCCCTGGATTACAATTGTAATCTGGCAGGTGGGAGACTGCGGGCTTACTATAAACAAACTCAATCCATCACATAAACACAAAAACCTCACAATTCTAAATAATAATCAAATATTATTTACGCAAACAATAAAGTATCATATGTTCCTCCCAAAAGAAACAAAATAAATATAACTTACTTTTCTGTTACTGTAGATCTTCCTCTGTCTCCACGTAGTTAAAATAAGTAATCAACCAAAAATAGTATCCAAAAAGCTGGGGAAAAAAGTCAAAAACAAAATGAACCCAATAGAGCAATCAAAAGTATCTAGGGATCATAAAATAATCAAAAAAGTGTTAAAAAAATTAACACTCCAGGAAATCGGAAAAAAGAACATCAAAGTAAAAAGCAATGTTTTATTAGAAACCAAAATTGATTTCCTTAAAAAAAATGAAAACTCCCTATTACTATAGGACAAGTTTGGAGACAAAAACCTGTAACATGCATAAGAACACCCACTTACAAAACACATTACATTCCCAAAAGTACATAAACATCACACTTAATCATCAAAATATATGTAACAAAACACAATTTAGTATAACATTATTAAAATAGTATACAAAATCCCAAACTACAAACTAGGGAAAAACGATACTATTAATATACCTAAATATACAACAAAAAAAACAACACTATAACTAACTTATAGACCTTCCCCCTAAACAACCCTCATCTCGAAACCCTTAAAAAGTCTTTAAAAAATAACTCATCTCTTCTGATGTACAGAAGCTCCTTACCGTGACCAGGTTCTTGAAAAATAGACAACAAATAACATAATAGATCTACCCATAGAAATGAATAGGCAATAATGTACAAATGTTAAATACATGACTGAAAAAAATAAAAAATAAATATTAAACATGTAAAACATGTAAAGAAAATGTGTAACATTTTTTTAAAATTGTAAAGTATAAATTAAATTTTAGCATGCAGTATATACAAATATTTAACATATAATGAAACATTTATGTTTAAATGATGTTGAATATACATATATAAAACAATTTAAAAAATGTAAATGAAGTGTTAAACTATGGAAAATAAAATGTTTTATTTACTTACATATATTTAAATGTTTCTTTTTACGTTTAAATATATATGTTTTAAAATGCACCTTAAAAAAACTTTGAAAACATAAATAGAAAGAGAAAAATGTGTTACATGTCTTTATTCTAATAAAAAATTTAATTTGTGAGATTATTACTTACAAACATACAACTAACTATTTTTTAAATAAAAAACAGTTACCAGACGGTGTTGGTTAGTAAAGGGCTGACATATGCTATTCCCACGCCAATCTAAACCAATTTGGAGAACGTGTTGGACACTAAAAGGATGTCATTTACTATTCTCACTCTAACCCATATCAATTTGATGAAAGGGTTGAACACTTACTGTTCCCGCTCCAATCTTTACAAATTTGAAGAAGGTATGTGACACTAAAGGGGTAAAAAACTACTATACCTGCTACAATCTAAACCAATTTGGGGACAGTGTTGGGCACTAAAGGGTTGAAATTTACTATTCCCATTCCAAACTAAACCAATTTGGGGAAGGCATTGAAAACTAAATGGATGTAATTTACTATTCCCACTCCATCATACACTAATTTTGGGAAGGTGTTAGACACTAAAAGGGTACCATTTACTATTCCCACTACAATATTTACCAATTTGTAGAAGGTGTTGGACACTAAAAGGGTGACATTTGCTATTTTTACTCCAATAAAAACCACTTTATGGAAGGTGTTGGACAGCAAAGGAAGTGCATTTACTTCTCCCACTCTAATCTAACAATATTGAGAGAATGTGTGGGACATTAAAGGGGTGACATTTACTATTCCCACTCCGATCTAAGGGCCCTATGAAGAGTCGGGCAATCCATGGATCGCCAGACTCATGGGGACGCAGCAGTGGCGGTCCAGCCACCGCCGCATCAGTGGTCCAACCTCCATAATATAAGTTTAGTGGTCAGACTGCCATCTGACCACCGCAAACACCAGCATTCCCTGGTGATGGTGCAGGGATCAGGGGCTCATGAGATGCCGGCGGTGCTGCTGCAGCACCGCCATGCTTATTTTGAGATTCCCAATCGCCAGCCTTACATGTTGGTCAGCACCATCATGTAAACGCTGTGGAAACAAAGGGGGACCCTAAAGTGCTGCCCTGACCAATGAAGGTAGGTGCATGCAGGGGGCACATATAGTGCCCCGTGTGTGCAAGCACCGCCCTTAGTTCCAGCACAGCATTGACTTTACAGTCCATGCCGTGCTGGAAAACGCTGTGGCCATCACATGGTGGGGCAGTATTAAAGGCTCATTGAGCCTTGTTACTGCACCACCACATGACCACCACACTGCTGGCCTGCCAGACAACGATTTGCATCGAAATGTGGTGGGCGCGAAGCGTTCAGGTTTCGGGGTGCAGTAATGGGGCAGTGATGAACCACCCCGCTCCTACAC
Organism: Lissotriton helveticus; assembly: GCF_964261635.1. NCBI lineage: Eukaryota > Metazoa > Chordata > Amphibia > Caudata > Salamandridae > Lissotriton > Lissotriton helveticus. Next base: position 1,161,208,566 of record NC_136057.1, on the reverse strand, counting down.
TGCCAAACTTGTAATGAGCCCCTAATGATATTCTAAAATGTTTAATCATGGTAACACAAACTAAACATTTTATATACACAAGCCTTAATCCATATTCCCACAATATATTTTACTATAAAATAAACACAAATGTAATCTAAAAACACACTAACCAAAAACTACAAATCTATATTTTCATATTTTAAAGTTAAAATATAAAACATATTTTATTGCATTTAATATTTAATGTAATTGTATAATATATTAACCACCAATGATTAACTCTAAACCCCTCCCAAAAATTCTGAGTCCAAAGTTAGAAATCATAAAATAAAAGATTATATAAAACAACATTTTATTTAAAAAAGTTGAAATATATTTTTAATATAAAATTGTAATTTTCAAACAAAAAGAATTAAAATAGTTGTATTATTTGAATTTTTTTTCAAAAAAATATTTCATTTGCTGTCCAAATTTGATCATTAAGAAAATGATGACATTTAGAATTGTTATATAAATGATTTCTAAAATATTTTACTTTAATAAAGAATTAGTTATACCTTTGTAATTTTAAATTAGTTTTGGAATGTATTTATTTTTTATATTTAATTTTTGTGTTTTTAGTTTAAATAACATCAATATGTTTTTTTATTAATTAATTTTAAATTAACATTTATGGAAAATAATGGTTAAACAAAATTAATTTAAACATTTTAAAATAATAATTTACTCATCATTAAAATAACTAACATAAACTTTATGTTAAAATATACACTTTTCAAAATTATCCTCACACTTATCCCATAAAACCCAATACCCTGCTAGTAAAAGAAAGCATAAAACCATTATTTATATGCATTAATGCAACCAGAAATACAAATTTCAACAATTTCATAACTAATAAATTATCTACTAAAAACCCAAATATTTTTTTATAAACATATAGAATCAAACACCCTACAATAAATTACATTTTAATTAACACTTGCAAATTATATTACAACAATACTTTCTTCATCAATATTTTTACAATGATATTAAAAACGGTGGGCTTGATTAACAAAGGTAAACTTACCCTTTTACCTGGCACATGGTGCATGGATGTTTGGGGAGCATCATATGTGCCCCACTGTCCCACTGCGGAGGCCCAAGAGGGATGGGGGCCCTGTTAAGGGCCCCCAAAGCCGCTTTCTGTTTGCTTTTGCATGTCGGTCTGACCGCCATGTAAAGGCAAAGGGACATCGTAATCTCTATGGCTTTAGCTCCGCAGACACCAACCTCCTCACTGTAGGAATTTCCTTCTGAACTACGCCCCAACAGGATTGATGCCGACTTGTTTTGTGTCCGGTAAGTTGGGGCATTGGACGCACAAGTGTAGATGTTTATTGGTAAATAATGCTGTTACAGGAGTAAATAATATGAATAAGATGCAAATGAATAATCAGAATAAGAATAAGCAAATGTCAGTCAGAAGAGGACAGGGTACGTATCCAGCTCCAATACTTCAAGCTCCTCTGTCAAAAAAATATGTGGATGTTCAAGTGCAGATATGGGTTTTCATACAAATGTTCAAATGAAGACAAATGTGCAGGTGACTTTACAATATTTGGTGCAGTGGCAAGAAAATGATTCAGGTACATTTCAATGATGGTGCCTGAGGGGAGGAGAAATGTGTGCTTGCCACAGCCTTAGAGATAGATCAGTGAGGTCCATATGTGGATGCCGAGGTTGATGGAAATTCAATTACGTTCCTCGTAGATACTGGTGCTTCCCGTGGTGCTGTAAGAACAGTAGAAATTCCCAACCTGCCCCTCTCTGGAAAAAGTATCCCAGTTGTAGGAGTTTCAAATAGATTGATTGAGACCCAAGTGAAAAAACAAATGAAAGTGCAGATTGGAGGATTCTAAGATTTACATCGATTTTTGGTGTGTGATACAAGTCCAGTTATCCTATTGGGAAGGGGCTGGCTTTGTAAAATGAACTGCTCAATTTATTGTACACCATATGGAGTAGCACTCCATATAAAAGATGAAAATGTGGTTGTTAAAATGGCAAGGCAGGGAACAGAAGTTAATGATCTTTATCCTCTGTTTACAGCAAATGATTTTCCTGTTGAGTTGAGAGATAGGGTGTTGACTGATGAGACTTTGAACTAATGAAGGGAGTAGCTCCAATACAGATTACAGTTAAACCAAATGCAGAAATTCCAAAAACACCACCCTACAAAATGAGTCCTGAGACTATTGCAGGAGTAATACCTGTGATTGAAATGCTGATTGAACAAGGCATACTACAAGAGATTTTAGGTAGTCCATGCAATTCACCGATCATGGGAATTCGCAAACCTAATGGAAAATACAGGGTAGTTCAAGATTTGAGAAAGGTAAATAAGATAGTAATACCTTGCTGATTAATAGTGCCAAATCCAGATGAGATTCTTTATAAAATTCCCTGCGAAGCAGAATGGTTCACGGTAATTGATTTATGTCAAGCATTTTTCGTGATACTTTTGCATCGGATAGCCAATATTTATTTGCGTTCCGGTTCAGAAACTGTGTTTTGGCATGGTGCCGAGTTCCTCAAGGGTATACAGAGAGACCCTCAATGTTCAGTAAGATATTGAAGGCATTTTGGGAATTACTGGGAATGCCTAATGATTTAGTCCTTGTAGAATACATAGATGATTTATTGATTACAGAAAAGCTTGTGTGACAGATACAATTGCTCTACTGAACCTGTTTGGCAGTAGGTGGGCATAAAGTGTCACCAGCAAAATTACAATTTTGCCAAAAAGAAATTCTTTACTTGGGTCACAATATTGTAAAAGGAATACCAAAGTATCTCAAGTTTGGATTATTTCAATTTTGCAAATGAATACACCAAAAAATCGGAAAGAAATTCAAATATTTTTGGGAATGGTTGGTTATTGCAGACAGTGGATAAATAGTTTTTCCTTGATAGCCAAAACATTACAAAGACTGACGTAAAAGCATGTGTCAGATCCGATGCATCTTGATGAATAATGCATGAAAGGATTTGTGGAGTTGCGAGACAGTTTGTGTCGACCACCCGCATTGGAAATGCCAGATTTCAAAATGGATTTTGCATTATTTTTGTCAGGTTTCAACTGACTGGCGCCTGCCTTGTACGGGCATTGAAGGCAGGTGCGTCAGTATAGAATGGTCGGAGTGGAGCCGGGACCAAAAGACTACATCCCCCAGAATCCTCGGTGTGGAGGAAGTACAAGAGAATTGCCAGCACGCATAATTCAGGTTTCCGGAGTTCAGAGGAGGTGGTCGGAGGACGCTGCACGTCGCGTTTTGGTTCGGCGAGTGTCGGAGGAGACGATTGGGCCGGCAACAGCGGCTGCTGTGTCAGGTAGACTTTCGTTCTGAGTGACGCGATAGCGGGCGGCTGTCTGCAGAGTGTCACTCGGTTCTTAGGATGTTAGGAGCGGAGCGCGGTGGTTGTCTGCCACGCGCTACCGTTTTCTCAGCCCCGGAGTGATTTCCAACTTCGGCAGGGACTGGAACTGCAAACTTTGTTTTCGTATCGCCTGGGAGGAAATGTTAAGATAGTGTATGTGCGGGGCGCTGTGGTGGCCGAATCTACGCGTCACCGTGACCTATCCTTTGCAGTCAAAAGACATTTCTACTGGTAGTTTGGATAAAACATTTAATTGATCACAAACAATACGATCTACATGTTGTGACCCTGAGGAGATGGGTAATTGATTGGAACCATACCTTATGCAAACACAGAGCGGAGTGTGGTGGTTCTTGCTTCCCACACACTGCCGTTATCTGTCAATAAGGTTACAGTGCACATCCCCTTTCCTTGTGGATACCATTGGTCTCTTACATAGTACAGTCCTGTTGCTGTGCTTACCTAGAATCCAGCTAGTGTGTCTCCCGCCTTTTGTCATGGTATGTTGGGGCTCCAGGGTCTAGTGGAATGGAGTTTAGTGTTATAAGGCAATGTTGGTTTCTGACCTGTGTTTGTGTCCTGACAGGCTGTTTTTGGTGATAAAGAGGCAATAGAGGAGACGCATTGTCAGAACCCTTACCTTTCGTATCCCAAGGTATGCAACAGCCCTTAGTGAGATCATATGAGAGTAGTCTGTGTACATGTATACGTGTCTAAGTAAATTGTCTTTGTCGTTACAGGTATGTCCCTTCCCTGCTGACCCTTCCCTTTCCCTTCCCTGTTCTCTTTATCCCTCGCCTAATGGCTCAACTCCTCTGTGTATGCAAAACCAGAGGCGTTGTGACGTTTGGAGGTGGACCATTGTAAGCATCATTCGGATTCCGTGGAGCAAAGTCTGACAATTTTTCAGCGGAAGAGATGGATGTGTACTTTCCGTTCTTATGCATGGAATAGCACATCGTCCAGTGGCATATTTCTCTGCTACCTTAGATCCTGTGGCTACAGCTTTACCTGGTTGTTTAAAAGAAGTTGCTGCTACATTTATGAGTTTGGAGCAGAGTGAAACAATTGTGATGGGACATCCATTGAAAGTGTATGTGCCGCATTCAGTTGAGATTTTGTTAACATGAACTTGCACACAGCATCTTACAAGAAGTCGGTTAAAAAAATATGAAAGAGTGATTTTGGGAGCTGAGAATGAGACAGTGGCAGGATGTACAAATTTGAATGCAGCTACCTTGTTGCCAAATCAAAGTTATGAAGTGGTAATGAATGACGCAGATCATGGTTGTTTGGATGTTACTGAGTTCTGTACGAAACTGAGACCTGATATACAGGACACACCTTTGCATGAATCAGATATTGTGAATGGATCAAGCTTGAGAGATCTTGTGAGCTGCATATGCGATTTGTACGGTTGCAAGTGTCATTGATGCATCATGGTTGAAAGGAGCAAGTTCAGCGTTGGTAGCTGAATTAGTTGCACTAACTAAGGCATGTTGTTATGGGAAGAACATGAGAATAAATATATTCATGGATAGCAAATATGGTTTTGGATTTGTGCACGACTTTGGGCAATTGTGGTCCCAACATAGATTTCTAACCTTTACGGGTTCACCAATACTAAAAGGACAGTGGGTGAAAGATCTGTTGATGGCATTACAAGCGCTGGCACAAATTGGGCTGGTGTAATGTTCTGCACATAAATCTGGATGTGACTATGTTACCTTTGGCAATAGATATGCTAATGAAATTGTACAATATTGCGCTCAAAGTTCAGTTACAATCAATGGGGAACAATTGAAAGAATGATCTGATCAAGCAGAATGTAGTCTGTTGTTTTCATTTGTTGAAACATGGGAAGAAATTAGACAGTTGCAAGATACAGGTAGTGATGAAGAGAGGGAAAATTGGATCAAAACAGGTTGTACATGCAGAGCAGATGATGAAGTCTGGATTTACACCAATGGAAGACCAATACTACCAGATAGTTTATTGTACCAGATGGTACGAGTCTGTCATAGTCTTACACATGTGGGTAGAGATGCTATGATTAGATTGTTTAAACAAAATTGGTTTAATTCAAAGTTTAAAGTCATTGCAGAAAGTCTCTGTCAAAGATATGTAACTTGTCAGCAACAAAATGCAGGAAGGAAAACAGTTGTCAGTTTAGGTCAAATTGGAAAAGCAGCAGGTACATTTACCGGAATGCAGTTGGATTTTTATTGAAATGCCTCTTTGCTGTGGACTAAAATATGTTTTAGTAATTGTGTGTTTGTTTTCTCATTGACGCTTATCCAACAAGACAAAATGTCAGATTAACAGTCGCTAAACTGCTTCTTAGAGATATCATTCCTTGATTTGGATTTCCAGTCTCATTAGAAGCAGATAGAGGAACGCATTTCAATAATTAAATAATTCAGATTATTTGTGCAGCTTTGCAAATTGAACAAAAACTACATTGTGCTTATCGACCAGAAGCAGCAGGTGTGGTTGAGCGAGTAAATGGCACAATAAAATCTAGACTTGCTAAAGTTTGTGCATCCACAACACTAAAATGGTCAGATGCATTACCATTGGTTTTGATGAGTTTGAGAGTATTCCTGACAGAAGAACTGGACTGTCCCCTCATGAAATTGTGATGGGAAGGGCTATGAGACAGCCAACAGTCCTAGCAAATCAACTGATGAATATTACTGATGATTTAGTGCTAGATTATTGCAAAGGATTGGCTGATGTAGTGCATTCTGTGTCTCATCAGGTTGGAGAAGTTGGAACTACAGCACAACACGAGCGCTAGAGAGTGGGTAATCATCTAGAAACACGTAAGGAAGTCGTGTTTGGAACTTCGATGGCATGGGCCACATCAAGTGATCGTTGTGACAGCAACAGCAGTTAAATGTGGTGGCTTGCCTAATTGGTTACAAGCAAGTCATACAAGACAAGTCCTATGTCCACTTGAAAGCATTGAGTCAGTTGAAGGTAAACAAAGAGAAAGAAAGAAACGTGAAAAGACTGAGAATCAAGTAAAGTGGGCACAATCTACTGGGTCTCGTGACATTGTCATTGTTGATGCTGAAAGAGAGTTGGTCCCAGAAAGAAACAAAGAAAAAGAAAAAAAAGGAATAAACTAAGAGGAGTTTTGAATCAAGTGAATAAAGTTAAATAGACAGCGTTTCTGGAAAAATGGCTTAGAGGAGTCAAGAGATTGAACCACACTTTGAATGAAAAAGTTCCAAATACAATATTTGAAATTTCTAGCCATTATGAACAAAGGGATACTGAAGGAGAAGAAAATATAGTGTGAAGAACAAAAAGAGCAAAAATACCAAATAAGAAATATACAGCACCTGAATGGACGTATTTGGCTGCTGCAACAAATGTTTGGGAAGAAGAGACAATAGAATCATGCTCTAGAAGAAATTCATCATATGAGCCACCCTAAACGAACTGTGTTTAAGAAAAAGGGTGCAGGAAAAGGAGGAGATTTGAAAATACATTGAATGCTAACAATTGTCACCTGAGATTCGAAAAAGTGCGGGATACACAATTTTTATCAAAAAGAAAGCTTTGACAAGGTTAATTAATTTGTCGAAATTTTTTTTTTTCATAACAGTGATTTGTCGAAAATTTTGATTCGTTTTTTTTCAAAATTATTTTTTTTAAATCGATTTTCTTACAAAATGGCTAGTAGACTGGTAATCAAAACAGGGATTTAACTAGGCGAAGATGTCTTAATGCTTGCTTTATATGTGCCCTTTTAATGTTGTTTGTCTGGTTAACATTAATTCTAATAGTGCCTTATTTTATGTATTCTACTAGAGTTAATACTACTAATAATTATGTTGGTATAAAAATTTACTAAAAGAAAGATCTTAAAGAAGATCCAGAGACTAATATTGAAAAACTAACAGGAATTGACTTACATCAAGATAAATCAGTAAATGATTTTTCGGAAAATATCTTTACAAAATTGTTGTATGAAGATGTAGATACTATGGATGCAAGAGATTGCTATGTATGCACGCAATTACCATTGTCTATGTCGGAAGGAGTGACAGATCATCACCTTCCATTAAAATATGGTTTTTCGTATAGTGTACTAACTAGTTTATTCTATGCAAAGCAGCAATTCCATTACTACTATTCTAACTATGATTTAGTATTTTCAGAAGTTCCTATTAAAAAGAACATGTATATAGTGAGTACTACAATGAATGCAGAATACATGGGTGATTTTTCTCCATACTACTCAATCACTTCATTAATTCTTTATTTCGACCGGATTGATCATAAAAGACATAAATAGTTAACAACATCAAAAAATCCATACTCAACAGCGACAGTGCAGAGCAAAATGATAAGACAAGATAAAAATCAAGCAACTTACACAATAAAAAGAGATTGTAATGACTTTACACATTAAAAATTAATTTGGGAAAAGATATAAAAAAGACAACAATGTAATTTAGAAGCGACTCTGATAGAATATAATACAATACTGGTAAATTCCATAATTAGGTACCTTGTGAGCTGCATATGCGATTTGTACGGTTGCAAGTGTCATTGATGCATCATGGTTGAAAGGAGCAAGTTCAGCGTTGGTAGCTGAATTAGTTGCACTAACTAAGGCATGTTGTTATGGGAAGAACATGAGAATAAATATATTCATGGATAGCAAATATGGTTTTGGATTTGTGCACGACTTTGGGCAATTGTGGTCCCAACATAGATTTCTAACCTTTACGGGTTCACCAATACTAAAAGGACAGTGGGTGAAAGATCTGTTGATGGCATTACAAGCGCTGGCACAAATTGGGGTGGTGTAATGTTCTGCACATAAATCTGGATGTGACTATGTTACCTTTGGCAATAGATATGCTAATGAAATTGTACCATATTGCGCTCAAAGTTAAGTTACAATCAATGGGGAACAATTGAAAGAATGATCTGATCAAGCAGAATGTAATCTGTTGTTTTCATTTGTTGAAACATGGGAAGAAATTAGACAGTTGCAAGATACAGGTAGTGATGAAGAGAGGGAAAATTGGATCAAAACAGGTTGTACATGCAGAGCAGATGATGAAGTCTGGATTTACACCAATGGAAGACCAATACTACCAGATAGTTTATTGTACCAGATGGTACGAGTCTGTCATAGTCTTACACATGTGGGTAGAGATGCTATGATTAGATTGTTTAAACAAAATTGGTTTAATTCAAAGTTTAAAGTCATTGCAGAAAGTCTCTGTCAAAGATATGTAACTTGTCAGCAACAAAATGCAGGAAGGAAAACAGTTGTCAGTTTAGGTCAAATTGGAAAAGCAGCAGGTACATTTACCGGAATGCAGTTGGATTTTTATTGAAATGCTTCCTTGCTGTGGACTAAAATATGTTTTAGTGATTGTGTGTTTGTTTTCTCATTGACGCTTATCCAACAAGACAAAATGTCAGATTAACAGTCGCTAAACTGCTTCTTAGAGATATCATTCCTTGATTTGGATTTCCAGTCTCATTAGAAGCAGATAGAGGAACGCATTTCAATAATTAAATAATTCAGATTATTTGTGCAGCTTTGCAAATTGAACAAAAACTACATTGTGCTTATCGACCAGAAGCAGCAGGTGTGGTTGAGCGAGTAAATGGCACAATAAAATCTAGACTTGCTAAAGTTTGTGCATCCACAACACTAAAATGGTCAGATGCATTACCATTGGTTTTGATGAGTTTGAGAGTATTCCTGACAGAAGAACTGGACTGTCCCCTCATGAAATTGTGATGGGAAGGGCTACGAGACAGCCAACAGTCCTAGCAAATCAACTGATGAATATTACTGATGATTTAGTGCTCGATTATTGCAAAGGATTGGCTGATGTAGTGCATTCTGTGTCTCATCAGGTTGGAGAAGTTGGAACTACAGCACAACACGAGCGCTAGAGAGTGGGTAATCATCTAGAAACACGTAAGGAAGTCGTGTTTGGAACTTTGATGGCATGGGCCACATCAAGTGATCGTTGTGACAGCAACAGCAGTTAAATGTGGTGGCTTGCCTAATTGGTTACAAGCAAGTCATACAAGACGAGTCCTATGTCCACTTGAACGCATTGAGTCAGTTGAAGGTAAACAAAGAGAAAGAAAGAAACGTGAAAAGACTGAGAATCATGTAAAGTGGGCACAATCTACTGGGTCTTGTGACATTGTCATTGTTGATGCTGAAAGAGAGTTGGTCCCAGAAAGAAACAAAGAAAAAGAAAAAAAAGGAATAAACTAAGAGGAGTTTTGAATCAAGTGAATAAAGTTAAATAGACAGTGTTTCTGGAAAAATGGCTTAGGGGAGTCAAGAGATTGAACCACACTTTGAATGAAAAAGTTCCAAATACAATATTTGAAATTTCTAGCCATTATGAACAAAGGGATACTGAAGGAGAAGAAAATACAGTGTGAAGAACAAAAAGAGCAAAAATACCAAATAAGAAATATACAGCACCTGAATGGACGTATTTGGCTGCTGCAACAAATGTTTGTGAAAAAGAGACAATGGAATCATGCTCTAGAAGAAATTCATCATATGAGCCACCCTAAACGAACTGTGTTTAAGAAAAAGGGTGCAGGAAAAGGAGGAGATTTGAAAATACATTGGATGCTAACAATTGTCACCTGAGATTCGAAAAAGTGCGGGATACACAATTTTTATCAAAAAGAAAGCTTTGACAAGGTTAATTAATTTATCGAAAATTTTGATTCGTTTTTTTTTCAAAATTGTTTTTTTTAAATCGATCTTCTTACAAAATGGCTAGTAGACTGGTAATCAAAACAGGGATTTAACTAGGCGAAGATGTCTTAATGCTTGCTTTATATGTGCCCTTTTAATGTTGTTTGTCTGGTTAACATTAATTCTAATAGTGCCTTATTTTATGTATTCTACTAGAGTTAATACTACTAATAATTATGTTGGTACAAAAATTAACTAAAAGAAAGATCTTAAAGAAGATCCAGAGACTAATATTGAAAAACTAACAGGAATTGACTTACATCAAGATAAATCAGTAAATGATTTTTCGGAAAATATCTTTACAAAATTGTTGTATGAAGATGTAGATACTATGGATGCAAGAGATTGTTATGTATGCACGCAATTACCATTGTCTATGTCGGAAGGAGTGACAGATCATCACCTTCCATTAAAATATGGTTTTTCGTATAGTGTACTAACTAGTTTATTCTATGCAAAGCAGCAATTCCATTACTACTATTCTAACTATGATTTAGTATTTTCAGAAGTTCCTATTATAAAGAACATGAATATAGTGAGTACTGCAATGAATGCAGAATACATGGGTGATTTTTCTCCATACTACTCAATCACTTCATTAATTCTTTATTTCGACCGGATTGATCATAAAAGACATAAATAGTTAACAACATCAAAAAATCCATACTCAACAGCGACAGTGCAGAGCAAAATGATAAGACAAGATAAAAATCAAGCAACTTACACAATAAAAAGAGCTTGTAATGACTTTACACATTAAAAATTCATTTGGGAAAAGATATAAAAAAGACAACAATGTAATATAGTAGCGACTCTGATAGAATATAATACAATACTGGTAAATTCCATAATTAGTTAAAACATAAAAATTGGTAGTCGGTGGAAGGGCTAAGTAGAAGACAGTGTCTAAACTAAACACTGTTGCAGTCTACTTGCCACCAATCTTGGAACGAACTCTCCATGCCCAGCCTAAACATTTTGCCTAGGCAATCACTATTGCCTCCTGTGTACATGTCTTCAGTGTATGCAGGGCAACGGCACTCGACCTTGTGCCCATATTCAAACAAATCGGTTTGAGCCATTTGCGATGAGGAGAGCTATATGCAAGACATACAAATATCCTTGAGAATGATTGCAGGTTTTGGTGAAAACTTTGGTCGGTAATGTTCCTATCCAGAACTGGAAGAAACGCTTCCTTTCAATAGGATATGCTAGGGCATAATGGGCAAGTTCCGGTGTAGTCGAAAGTCTTCTCCAATAGGCCAATGGTCTGAACCTAGCAACATCAGCCAGGGAGTAACAACTCAAATCATGATATAGGGGAGTAAGTGGGGTGCTTTGAGGGATGCCTATCAGACCTCTCAAAAATCTTTTTGGGGCCTGGACTAATGGAAGTAGATTTTCGGATCCCCATCCTCAATCAATAGATACTCTATGTATGCATCAAAATGATTTGGCCTGTAGCGTTCATAGTGTAGAAATAGAATTCATAAATACTGTAGAGGATAGGCAACATGATTTTAAAAGAAAAGCCGCAGAACAAAAGACAAATATGCCTCCATGGGCTCATAGGGAGGGTAATTACAAGAAAGGTGAGACATATGCTGCAATGACTCTAGACTGACATCACACATGGAAGCTTTGCTTGCTAAGACAAAAGACTGAATATAACAATGATTTAATTGGTTCTAGTGAATGTGAAAATACCTTCCTAATTACAGGGGGTTGGGGACTAAGAGGTGGTACTGATCCTGCTTATCCTGGAGTTTATTAAGTGTGTGGTAGAAATGCTTATTATAGATTGCCACAACATTGGTATGGGTGTTGTTATGTTGGTATATTTTTCCCCAAGGTATACCTTGTGAATGGAACCAATGAAAAGAAACTAACACGGAGTAAAAGAGGAATTAGTGCAGCTGAAATTGCGAGTGATAGTTTTGGGTCATTGATACCTTCAGTGGGAATAATTTTGAACTTGCATAAAATTAGAGCATTTTCTACAGTGGTTGATCGTTTATCAACGGATACTGCTGGTGAGTTTTTGATGATTGACACTGAAATGGTGGCAATGAGATCCATCGTTTTGCTAACTTTTTATTAATAACACAAATATGAGCAGAATGTATCAAGCAGGATTTCATTCGTAAAATTCATGCTTTATCAGGCTCCTTGAGACTGTCGGGGCATGGGTCTGTGCCTCCTACCGCTGTGCTCAGACAGACTGCATCATAATATAACGGTTAGCCAATATCCTCGCTGTTGCGTGGACTGCCACTGAAGGCCTGTCGGAGGTGGCCTGCCTGACGTCCTAATCGGGCCCTGAGTCTGGCTCACAATGTATATGAAGCCAGCACTCAACTGGACAACTGGTTAAAAGAAGCTCTTGACCAGATTGCCCTGCTGCGCAAACAAGCTGCTCAGAGACAAAATCCCTCAGCAGGGTGGTTTAACGATGCACTCTTTGTTTCAAAAAAGAATTGTAAGATGCTTGAGTACCTTTTTATGACCCCTCTTGTAAAGTGGATTATAAGACAGCGTTAAAAGTATACATCAGCTCATTTCTCAGTCTCAGCGAGCATACTATTCACTGAAGATCTCAGCTACTAACAACTCTTTGTGTGAAATGTTTCCAATTGTAAAAACCCTCACATCATTATCTTCTATTTCAGCTCCGTCTCTGCCTTGGAAGATACTTACAATGCACTAGATTTTTTTTTATTTCTGAAAAAGTAGAGAAAATCTATGACTCATTTTCTATTGAAGCTAGGTGTCATCTGCAGTTGGAGATGTGGTTTGACCCATCAGCCACGAGTGTCAAGTTACGATGATGTTATCCAATATCTCCTAAGGAGTTGACTTCCCTCTGCTCTATTGTCAAACTTTGCTGTCCAACGGATTCATTTTCGCCCACCATATTGGAAAACGCCTGCAAGATTATCCAACCAGCTATATGTGGAGTGATTCATCTCTGCCTGTCCTCTGACTGTGTTCCCCAACCATGGAAGCATGCTATGGTGGTTCCTTTGTTAAACAAAACAAAGCTTCCATCAAGGCCTGCAAATTACTGGCCCATATCACTGTTGCCTCTTTTTGTTAAGCTGGCAGAAAAGCATGTAAATAGACAACTTTTCACTTTAATTGAGGATAATGAGCTCCTACATAGAACTTAACCAGGCATCTCTCCTTCTTTTAGCATGGATTCAGCATTGCTGCTTGCCTCCGATTCTGCAAGGCATATTATGGATGAGGGCAGTACTGCAGCCATGCTTATGCTCAACCTCAGTTCCGCGTTTGATACTGTATCCCCCAATATTTTGATCAAGCGGCTTTGTAATAGTGCCATTAGTGGTAAAGCACTGCATTGGTTGACTTCATTTCAGCAGGGACATACTTTTCAGGTGTTACAAAAACCATTTCAGTAGACAATTCACTCTCTGCAGCAAGGAGAACCACGAGGCTCATCATTAAGTCCTACTCTTTTTAATGTCTATGTGTCCCCCCCCAGCCGAAGTCATTGAGCAGTATGATTTTACCATTATTTTATACACGAATGACACACAACTCGCCATCACTTTGCCCCACAAAAGTGAGCGCATGGCCCCTTCCCTCCATGTGTGTCTCTCATATGTCGCCACTTAGATGGACCTTAACTGTTTGAAGCTGAATGCCGGTTAGACTGAGGTTCTGATGTTGGGCAATCATCTCAACATCTGGTCCAACGCTTGGTGGCCAGATAGTCTTAGTCCTTTACCACCTTCCAAGCCCCAGTTTAAGAACCTAGGCATCTGGTTTGATGAGAATATTTCCTTCAATGCTCTGATTAATGCCCTTGCAGGAAAGTTTTTGGGGAAACTGAGATCCTCAAACCAAAATCATCATCTTCTTAATTCAGCCCAGAAATCAATAGCACAGGCTTTGGTAATATCCAGTTTGTACTATTATAATGTTTTTTACCTGGGTATTATTCAATCTCGATTGAATAGACTTCAACAGGTGCAGAATGCAGCAGCTCAGACACTGCATGGGCTCCGAAATGATCCTCTATTAGCGCTGCATTGAGGAAACTGCACTGGCTGCCAGTAAAACAGAGAGTTACCTTTAAGGCTCTCTGCTATTTCTACAAGGGACTTTCCTGCCAAGGCCCTGCCTATTTACAATCTATATTTATTACCTTTGCTCCATCTAGAAATCTTAGGTCGGTTGCTGCCAAACGGGATTCATTTCCTGGATTTAAAAAGCCAGAATTGGTGGAATTTTTTTTTCAACTGACTCATAAAATCTGGAACTCATTACCATCAGATCTTCGGCAATCCCCCTCCAAAATTATTTTCATTAAAAAAAAAAAACTTGGCTTTTAGATCCAGTTTAATGTTTCTAGTTTTTGTGCAACTCTTCTTACGTAATCATCCTCTTAGCTCTGTGACACTTCTTTAGAATTAACCATGCTCTTTAAAAGTAGCATTAATATTATTATTATTATTATTATTATTATTATTATTATTATTATTATTATTATTATTATTACCTTATAGATATTTGGGGTTCTAAAAAAAGTGTGTAAGGAAAATTTGTACTGGCATTAAAAACAACTACATTGAGAAAAAATGAGTCTAAAAAGAAAGAGTACAACTCTGTAACCTGGAGAAAAATGTGTGATAGTGAGCCATGGAGAGGTCCCTCATTGCCATTACATGGAGATTTGTGAAGGTGTCAATATGGGTAAGTGTTTTGCCACAGTGCAGACATAATGCTGTAGTCTTTGATGGCCAAAGGCCATGCAGTGTGAGTTCAATAGACATGGGAACTGAATGCAAGGCCTTATCGAAGGCTAGATCCGGCATCCTTCCCCACAAGTGCACATGGTCAAAAGCCATATGCAGTGGTTTATATTAGGGGTGTGAGAACACTTTTTTCCCTGAGATTTTGCAGAAATAATGCAAAATTATGGTAATTTGATTAAATGTACTTTGTTAGCATCTAGCATCAATTTTTCACATGATGGTATGCCTTGCATAAAACAGATGTGCGAGATACAACTCTCAATAAGATTTTCTGATCCTACCAGTTTCCTATAAGCTATGAATTATTCAAAATTGAGTACCATGAATTTAACACAATTTTAAAGCATAATTATAGCACTGTAGCCACCAACAAATGATATTGACACAATTAGTTGCCCCTCATTAGTTCTTCATGGCTGGTTGTGAAGTTGTACCAAGGATCACTGTTTGGCCATGGTGCAGACATGGAATGGCTAATCTTTCCATAACACCTGGTGCTCAGCTATACCAGCACAATGCTAAAAGCAGGTACATTATCTGAAACTGGTGTTGTTGGTAGATTAAAGGCTTGTTCAAAATTCCCCCCTTCCCATGTCTTGGTCTGTTAATCAGATGTACTGTGACCAGGTATGAGGTATAACAAGTTGTTGGGAATGGATACTTCCCATCCTTACCCCACCTTACTGTGGTATGACAGCTAATACATGTGACTGTTATGTTATGGGGAATTCATAAAGTGCACGGCTACTCCAAGGAGTGTCCCGGCGCTAGGAGGTCCCCCTTGAAAGAGAGACAGTTTGCACTCTAATCCTAACAAGTCCCCATTACTGATGTAACAGCCAGGTCTTAAGTTGGTGTCTGAAACTAAGAAGCTCTTGTTCATGTCAGAGGGAGAGAGGCAAAGTGTTCCATAGTCTTCCAACTACCACCTGGTAGGAGGGTCCCCCCTTCCTAGTCCGGATGGATTTAGGCACTGATAGCAAATGTTGGGCCCATGACCTCAAAGTCCTGGCTGGGGTATACGGTATAATTCTCTTTCTGAGGTATTCTGGCCCACTGTTATGGAGAACCTTAAAGGCCAGCACAAGAGAATTAAAATTAATCCTACTTTTCACTGAAAGCCAGTGTAGAGCTTTTAAATGAATCGTCATGTGAGCCCTAGGTCCTACCAGAGAAATAGCTCTGGCGGCCGCGTTCTGAACTAGGTGGCCCAATAAATAATTTGGAATACCCAAGTGTAACGTATTTGCATAATCCAGCCTTGACATTATCAAGGCTTGGACCCCAGTATTCCTATGGGACAAGGGGATCAGTGGTAAGAGGTTTCTCATCATTTTTAGGAGTCTAAATCACATGCCAGCCACAGATTGAACCTGCGACTTCAGGAAGACATCCAAGTCAAGCATTACTCCAAGGTTTTTAACAGTGGTGACTGGACTACAAGGTGAAGGCTGATCCTGGGGCCACCAATTCTGCCATTCATCACCTGGGGTATGTCCGAAGAAGATTATTTCAGTTTTGGCAGAATTGCATGACAGTTGGTTTCGTCGGAACCAGTCAAACACTTTAGTCAGGTATAGATAAATTGAAGTATCATTAAACGGCCCGTGCTTCTCACATGTGAACAACAATTGGGAGTCATCTGCATAAGTTATAACTTTTGCCCCATGTTGTTCCGCTAGGGGTGCCAGCGGTGCCATATAAATATTAAGTAAAGTTGGACTCAAAACTGAGCCTTGAGGCACTCCAACATTCAGCTGTGGAATATCCGCTGAAGGGGGGACCAGACAGATTGCTGAAAGCCTTCCATAAAAGAAGAAAAACACCTGAGAACAGTTCCCCCAGTGCCACATTCACTGAGTCTCTGTAGGAGTAGTCACTGGGGCATGGTATCAAAAGCCGCTGAGAGGTCCAGCAGTATCAATACTGCCTTGCCTCCTCTATCAAGGGTGGCTTTGATAGTTTCAGTGGCTTCCAATAAGGCTGCTTTAGTACTATAATTGGCTCTAAACCCCAATTGACTGGGATGAAGAGCATTAGCGGTCTCAATAAAGTCAGGGTCAGCTGAGGGTTTCTTCAAAAGAGGAAGAATTTTGCCCCATTTCCACCTCGCCGGGACCTTTCCTTCTAACAAGGACAGGTTCAGTACTTCATTCACAGCTGGATTCAGAACTTCGGCGACAGATGCCACTATTTTCACAGGACATGGATCCGAAGGCGACCCAGACTTAAGCGCCTTCATGATGGTAAGTGAAGTATCCAAGGAGACAGGAGGGAAATCCAAAGTATTTCCTCCCTCGAATTTCCTTTAGGTTCTGGCACAACGTCCTGACTCATACAGGTAGGCTTGTCAAATGAGTCTTGAATGGCCTTAATTTTGTCAAAGAAATATTTTGCAACATGATTCGTCCATTCAAGGGTGGGAGTGAAAACCAACAGTGTGTGCAAATTTCGTTGCACACACTGCATCACCAAATGTGATGCAGTGTATGAAACGAAATTCGTTTTATTTATTTTTATGTTTACTTACCTTTTAAAGTCCGTAATCCATACATTACTACCCCCCACCCTGACCCTCCCCCTCCCCACGTCACCGCCCGGCTGAATGCCACACTGACTGTTCTTTTTCAAATTTTGATTCATTCGTGGCCGCTTTAAACAATAGCAGACGTCACTGTTTATTTTTATTTTTAACTCTGTATATAAGCATCATACAAAAAAGTTATTATCACAAACAGATCACGTGCAAAGATATATTCAAATGTGTGAATCCCTCCCAATAACATACATTTCACCAACACAATAAACATGAACTCAATTTGGACACAACCAAATATTACAACAGACTAGACAAAACACATTTTCAATTCAAGACAAAACAAATTGTCAGTTCACATTATTTACAAAACCTAAATGAAAGCTTAAGAATGATCACAGGTCTAATTCACCCAGCGCTAAACATCTCGATGAATTTATAAATTGAATGGCGTGAACAGGGAGAGGGGGTGGAGTGGCCATTGTGTATAGAGACACATTTGTGTGCAAAGCAGTTGATTGCGGCATCAACAACTCTGAAAGCTGTCAATTCTCCCTTTGCATATCCTCTACTGTCTCCATCTCTGGCCTTCTTGTATATCGGCCCCCGCTACGTTAGGGAATTTCGTTGACTCCCTTATTGAGACTGTTATTCCATTGGCGGCTGCCTCGTCCAACTTTGTTATCCTTGGGGATTTTAACCTACATTTTGATGACCCCAATGATGCAGTAGCAAGAGATTTACATAGTCTGCTTGCTGCACTGGACTTACATCTTGCTAATGTGGGAACCACTCATAATAGAGGCCATCAACTTGATGCGGTTTTTGCCAACTCTGTGAACCTGCAAGCTCTCCGGATGCTGGCTCTCCCCTGGACGGATCACCATCTTATTCCGTTCAGGTGGCAGCTGAGGAACCGGAGAGACCCCGCACCTAGGCAACATACTGTTGAACGACTTTGGTCGAAGCTGCCGGTGGACAGTTGGGCGGCTGAGTTGGCTAGAACTTGTCCTCACCCTGTAGCTGACCCCAATATCGTTGATCAACGTATGGGCGAATGGCTGTCTAACTCTCTGGACTCATTGATTCCTAACAAAAGGAGGCTTGTCAGGGAGAGAAGGATTGGTTCTGCTCCCTGGTATACCCCCGAACTTAGGATTCTCAGAACTTCATGTAAAAGGTTTGAACGTGCATGGAGGAGAGAACAGACGGAAGAGAGGCAGGCCAACTATAAAAGAGAGATGAGGAAATATAAAAGTGCATTGAAGGATGCAAAAAGGAATTTCTTTAGCGATAGGATTGAGAGGGCTAGTAACTCTCCAGGAGAATCGTTTAAAATTTTTAAGGAACTTTTAAAAGCCCCAGTCCCGCCAGTTGTACACGATAATCCTAAAGAAAAATGTGAAGAACTGGCTAGTTTCTTCCATTCTAAAATTGTGAAGATATTATCCTCCTTGCCATTGATCCCTCAAACCCCTGAGTTGGCTGTTAGCCCTATAAAATGCTCGTTTGAGCTAGCTTCCTTTGGCCCTTTCTCGGAAGAGGAGGTTAGAAAAGTCCTGCTAGAGATGAAGAGTGGATCTCCGAGTGATCCAGTGCCTATAAAATATCTCAAGCTTGTGGCAAACACTTTGTCAACCCCGCTGACTGACCTTATTAATCTCTCACTCTCCCATGGTATTGTCCCTCAGAGATGGAAAAAGGCAGTCGTAAAAGCTTTATTGAAAAAACCAGGTTTGGATCCATCTAACCTGTCTAACTTCAGGCCCATTTCACTTCTGCCTGGGTTCTCAAAAATTGCAGAGAAGTTGGTCAATCGCCAGCTCTCTTACCATCTAGAGTCCAACCACCTGCTGGGAGACTCCCAGACTGGTTTCCGCCCCGGCCAGGGAACGGACACAGCCCTCTTGGCAGTAGTGGAGGAAGCAAGGAGCACTCTTGATACGGGAGGGTCAGTGGCAGTGATCCTCCTGGACTTGAGTGCTGCCTTTGACACCGTGAGTCATCAGGTGCTCCTCCAACGTCTGTCAGAGGTAGGTGTCTCAGGGACGGCCCTGAAATGGTTGGGATCTTTTCTCTCCAACCGTTTCTACCAAGTCTGGGAAGGGGCAGAGCAGTCTACCCTATTCCCTCTTCAATGTGGAGTCCCGCAGGGCTCATCGTTGAGCCCTACCCTATTTAACATATATATGACTCCACTTGAAAGAGTGGTCGCTCCTTCGGGGGTGAAGATCATCAGCTACGCTGATGATACTCAGCTGGTGGTGGGCCTCACTCAGTTGACGGAACAACCTGAAGTTTTACACGACTGCCTTGCCAATGTCTATCGTTGGATGTCTCACTCTGCTTTAAAGCTTAATGGAGGAAAAACCGAGCTGATGCTCTTGGGTAATTCCAGCCCCTCCATTATTGCTAGTTGTTGGCCCCGGTCTCTTGGTGATCCACCTTCTCCCAAGAAGGAGATCAAGTCCTTGGGAGTGTGGTTGGAGGAAGATCTGTCCTTTAGGACCCACGCCAGGAAGACCGCGGGGGTATGTTTTGGTCTGCTGCGGTCAGCCCGTAAGGTGCTACCACTGCTTCCTGACTCAGCAAGGAAGCTTTTGATACGTGGATTAATCCTATCGAGGCTTGATTACGGGAACGCGATGTTTCTTGGTGCTCCCGAAGCGACCTTTAAAACCCTCCAACAGGTGCAAAATGCAGCTGCGAGAGTCCTTATGGATGTCCCCAGATGGCAGTCTGCTGCTCCGGCGCTCAAAATGCTTCATTGGCTCCCCGTGAAGGAACGGGTGAAATTTAAAGCGCTATGCACAGCCCACAAAATTTTGCATGGTAAGGGCCCCCCGATCCTTTTTAACATGGCCCGTCCTTATAAGCCCCCACGTCTTCTGCGCTCGGACCAAAAACATCTTCTGCAGTCAGCGAGAGTAAGGAGAGCGCGTTCCGGGGGCAGGCGTTTCTCTGTGCAGGTGGCGTCCCTGTGGAACTCTTTGCCCCTTAAGATCCGCTCAGAGCCCAAGATCCTACTGTTTAGGAAACTTCTTAAGACCTACTTGTTCCCACAGTAGTGATTTGATTGAGCTTCTCCTTTTTGGTCTGTTTCGCGCCGGGATGCCCCCGGGTAAGCTGAGCGCGCTATAAATTTCATATAACAGTGTAGGGATACATACTTGATTTATTTTCATTGTGGTCCTGCCTCGACGTTGCTTATGATTCACTTGCGGTTCACTGAGAAACATCAACGAAGTGCTTTGTGTTGAACACACTTATAAAGTAAATTGTGATAGGATCCGTACAATGTACTACGGAATTCTGGTACTTGTAGTTTAAGGGTTAACAGCTGAAGTATGAGTTGCAAATAACATACATTCATATGAAATGCGTTATAATTTTAAACCTGCCTTTTGTTTGAAAGTGCCAGAAATGGGAGTGGTCTTTTTTTATTTTACTGACAGATTTTGTATTTCAGACATTTTGTTTAAACCTTTTGACACAGCATTGAAACACACAATGAGGCAGTCTTCTTTGTGATTCAATTTTCCATCTGTTTCACCTCCTCTAGGGTCAGTTTTTATTGTTGCCAACACTGTCCATTGTATGTCCGATTCCAAATTATGATTCTCAATCCAGTGATTCACAAGTGGAGCAGTTACCACTTTGCGCTTTATGTGCCATTTATGGGGTATAATCCTTTGACTGATCTCTTCATTAGTCTTGCCGATGTGTACGTTTTTGCAAGGGCATTGTACTGCATAAACAACATTTTTGGTTTTACAATTAGAAAACTGTTTATGTGACCATTTGAAATTATCATGCATAAACACAGTTCCTTCTTTCGTATGTGGGAAACTAACACACTTGCCACATTTAGAGTGGCCTTTCAAAGGTGGTAAATCAAACAATGTTCGCAAGTTACTTTTACTTGGGCCTGAAGGAATACAGGGCACAACTAATTGGTTTCTGATGGTCCGTTCAATGTGCAAAACAAATCATTAGTATGACACCGAAAAAAACATATTACTATAAAAAGATACTTGCTATCATATATCTAAAGTAGACACAAAAACCTTCATAGATAGCAACGTCTGGACTCACCCATTACAGTATATCCATGTGTTACATGGATGCTGCAGTAAGACAGGAAAATAAATCTAAAAAGAAAAGGTGCAGGATTCCCATTAAGCAAAATAAAGTAGTTGGTCATTTCGAATTTGCTGGACGGGGAGGATGACCGATCGCACAAAACCTGTAGTTTAATCGTTCGATTTAGAGTCAGGGGGGTCCCTGAATGTCTGCGAGCCAGAGTCTCGGGTGGCTGTGCTGTTGATTAACCCTCACCTGACAGCTAGGGGTTTGAGACATTTGCATAATATTGTTTTCAATTAATAAAAAAAAAAATACAGCAAAATTATACATTATTATGTGAAATGCAAATCCATCATAAGCCAGCAGCTTATTTTATCATGAAATGCATCCTTACTTCAATTTTTGGCACGTGTTTACAATTAAACAAGAGCATTGTGAACAACAGCTGAACACCTTATGTTGTTCCTGTTGCACATGATGGTACATAGTGACATAGTAGCATAATTTTGCGAATCTCAGGAAGCAAGTGTATACAACTCTAAGGGCCATATTATCAAGAAAGGGCAATGCATTATCGCCGCTTTTACCCATGTTATGGTGTTAACATGGGCTTCTATGGGAATTCACAAGGGCATATTATAAAGCCCATAATCGCCGCTTTAGCGGCAGTTTCCTGACGATAAAAGCGGCGATAATGTATCGCCCTTTCTTGATAATATTGCACTAAATTCCCAAAATAAGGCAAGTTACTCCAGTGTGATTTCAATTTTGCCCAGGCCTACTGAGAGCCCATCTGCCAGAGAAGCTTCAGGTTAAAGGGACAGTCAAGCTGCCCTATTCAGAGCTGGGAAAATTGCCCATGAGCACGCATGAAAACAAACCTGGGCATCAGAGTAATTGATTTTTGTTTTTTAATAATAAACTTCCGCTTTCAGAATTTGTTCTTGAAAGAGAAAAGGTGTACCACGTTAGCACATCAAACATGGCACTACCTTTAAATGAAGCCCCTACAGAGATGGCTTCCGCCGACCTGGCCAATATCCCGCCATACCCTTCACTAGTGATTATTTCAGGTCAGTTTATCATAGGGACACTTACACAATTAAATGAAACATCAAATTCATTCTTTTCCTATATCAGCTTCAATCAGTAATCGCTCATCTCTTAGCCCTACACCGTCACTGAGATCATTTTCTAGTTGAGGAGAACAAAGCACTTAATAAAACCATTGCTCATTCATTATTCTCCTCTATCATTCCTCTAAATAAATATTTTAAATTATCTATCAAGGCAAACTCTGTCAGCAGCCGATTGCTGGTTGATCCGCCTCCCATTACCATGAGCCTCGTTCCAATTCATCTCAAATTAAAGGCATCTTCATTAAAGAGTGGGGCGCGCTCCCAGCATGCACATGAGTCGACACCTGCATCAATCTTATGATTCAGCAGAACAGTAATGACATTCTGGGCAGAGCAATTCGTTAGACTATGCCCAGCGAAATATGGTTTCTGCTTTAACTCCGGATTAAGAAGATGCAGGCGAGAATTGCTATAAATGCCAAAGCTGCGCTTTTTCTAATAGAGAAGAAGACCGTCCGATTAAGCACTTAATGCTAATTATAATTTACATTAACAGCTGAACTATTTTTTCATGAGGCAGCCATAATAAATGTCACTTTTTTTCTGAAAACACAGGAGGTTCTATGGCTCATGGGAGGAGGTTGTGATGTCTTGGAATGATTTTGACGGGAGTAAAGGAGCATGGCTGCTTACACTCCTTCTTTGACGATGCGTGACGTCCTCCAGCAGCACTAGCTTTCGATTTAGTTCTGAGCAAATTGATTCAGACAAACTCACCAGAGTTGTCCAGATTTGATTGGACTGCATTGTTTGCCCCCCTTATCAAAGTTTGGGCTTAACGGGTTGCTATGAGAGACCAGCCCGATGCTTGTCTGCAGCAGGATGTGGCTCTTGCGGGGGAGGGTGGTAGTTGTTTGCTGTTCAAAGAAAATATTGAAGCGATAATTAATCATTTCAGGTATGGGACAGATATTTATTTACCCTGCTTAAAGAGCGCGGCTATGTGTTTACCGGAAATAGGAAAATCTAGCTGGATATTAGGGAAAGGCTGTTTTGCCATTTTGCAGACCAAGGATGCATAATGGAGCACAGATTCAAATAGAGAGATTATTTAAATGAAATATTGTTTCCTTTCAACAATTCAAACCCTAAGTCCAATAACATGTCAGTTTATAGCAAATATTTACAACCCATCACCTGAAACTATACTATGGAATATATATATATTCACTGAAAAAACCATAGGTTATAGACCATATATAGTTAGGAATTAGCATTTAAAAAACATTCTTTTACTCACACAAAACCATTGAAATTCCATATATAGTTAGTTGTACTAACTATATATCGCGCACCCGCAATCCACTGCTGATCATGTCACATATTACATCATTCATGACATGGTCAGTGACATCACTGATGACATCACTGATGACATCTCAAATGACATCACTGATGACATCACTGATGACATCTCAAATAACATCACTG
This sequence comes from Lissotriton helveticus, assembly GCF_964261635.1. Lineage (NCBI taxonomy): Eukaryota > Metazoa > Chordata > Amphibia > Caudata > Salamandridae > Lissotriton > Lissotriton helveticus. Next base: position 1,161,184,416 of record NC_136057.1, on the reverse strand, counting down.
ATGACATCACTGATGACATCTCATTTGACATTACTGATCACATCACTGATGACATCATTCATGTGATAATACGATGAACCTCTTCAGACTCTAATATAACCTTAGATACACTCACTGTAAATAAACACTCACAGACTGTCACTCATCCATGGAGTTACTCACACACTTAGTCAGTCATGCAAAGAATCAATCACACCTCCATTTCCTCAACTATACAGTTATACACACCTTACTTATTCAAACATATACTAACACATATTTACTCTCTTTTACAATGCCTGATACAAGTTCACAATGATCAATACAGCCACTCGCACATTCACTGGCTCTTATGCACAGTTATTTATATATGTCAACTGTCACATGTACTGTGTTTTACATATGTACTTACTTTGACATGTAGCACTGAGATATCCATTCACTCACCAATGCACTCAGTCAACCGCCCATACAGGTGTTTCCACATGCACTTTTGAACCCATACATCTAGTGAATCAACTGCTCACACATCTATGCACAGAGTTATACACCTCCCAGCCACCCACACACACACTCAGTCTCCCATACAAATACTTAGGCAATCAACCAATAACCCATATAGTTACTCATATAGGTACTGATCAACACATGCAGCAGTTTACAGAACAACAGACATAATGATGCACAAATTAAGACAGTTTAGTCACTAACCCAAGCACTCAGTGAGACACATTTAATCAGTCACTCATACAGTCAGTCATGCACCTAATAAATCCTTCATCCAGACACTTATAAATCCACTCATTCTTCAATATGTAAGACATATTTTAACTTTACAGAAACATACAGTCACTGGATGTTGTCATCAGTGATGTCATCAGTGATGTCATTTGAGATGTCATCAGTGATGTCATTTGAGATGTCATCAGTGATGTCATCAGTGATGTCACTGACCATGTCATGAATGATGTAATATGTGACATGATCAGCAGTGGATTGCGGGTGCGCGATATATAGTTAGTACAACTAACTATATATGGAATTTCAATGGTTTTGTGTGAGTAAAAGAAGGTTTTTTAAATGCTAATTCCTAACTATATATGGTCTATAACCTATGGTTTTTTCAGTGAATTTCAATGGTTTTTTAATAGCAAATATCAAAACCTTTAAAATGTATTCTTCTTTAAATCTGAAAATATATTTTACATGTTTTTAATACAATTTATTTTTTTTTTTATTATTTTTTTGTTTCGCTCCCGGTCTGCGAACCGGTTAGCTTCCCGTTAGCTTAATTTGGTGCCGCGACCCGGTCCGCGAACCGGTAAACGTTCCGTTTCCTCAACTGCCGTGTTAGAAAACAACATCGTGACGCGTCGCGTCAGCGTGACGTATCGCGTTGTCGCGTGATACGTCATATGACGCGCCGCGTTAGCGTACCCGGAAGCGAACCGGTACGCGAAGCGCAGCTTCCCGGAAGCGATCCGGGACGCGGCGCAAAGCGCGTAACGTAAACACAACAGGTCATGTGACTTGTTAATAACACTTTTCATTGGTTCATTTCACTTTTGGTTTCCTAATGATGTAAGACTAGGTCATGTGACCTAAAAGTAACACTTTTCATTGGTTTAGAAGTATTGTTTTTCCCAAATGATGAAAACCCCTCCTTCTTTCCTCACTCTGACTTTCATCTTTGTGAGAGGAAGACCCTTTGTGATCACTGAGCAATGGCTTCATTAGTAGCTTCAGCTGGTGCACCCCCACCACCTCCACCACCTTCAAGGAAGAGAGGACCACCTGCTGAAGTTATCATTCAGCAAGAGGAGGAAGAAGAGGAAGAAGAGGAACAGCAGGAAGAGAGGCATTTTTTGCCTGAGGAGCCCAGGAGGTTTCATCTGAAAGAAAACTTTATTTGGCAATTTTTTAAATATCCTCGGGGCCAAAAAAAAGTCAATGCACGGTACGTAACTTGCCTGATCTGTAAGAAGGATTTGTCCAGAGGGACAGATAAGAAGTACAGTTACGGGAATTATACTATGCATCGCCATATGGATAGGTGGCATCCTATCAACTACAGTGCTGCACAGTTACGTGACCAGCAAGATAATCCCCCTTCTATGGCCAGAAGATCAGTTGTACAGGAAGTGACGGGACCAGAGGCGAGGGAGATGGTCCCAAATATACAGATGAGGTTCGGGGAAGTGAAACAAGTGTGCGTGCGTTGTAACCAATTCATTTGCTAATGAGAAAGTAGCATCACTCTGATCAACAGAGCTATCGACAATCATGATTGTCCGAAACGCCCCAGAAAATAAATTCTTTTTTTTTTGTTGCTCCTGTTGAGCCCTTTATAATGAATCGTTTTCGTTTCCCCCCCCAAAAAAAACCCAAAAAAATATAAAACCGTTCAAAAAATACAAAAAAAGTAAAAAAATGTTCAGAAAAATAATAAAAAAACTATAAAACAACAAAAACAATAAAAAAAGTTCTTATCAGAACTACCTCCCCTTTATAAAAAAAATTGGTATAAATATTTAGCAATCTGCCAACATCTATTTCTTTTGGTTCGCTTCCCGGTTAGCTACCCGGTACGCGAACCGGGAGCGAACCCAAAACATTTTTTTTTTAAAAAGAAGATTAAGTATAAGGGAAGGAAACAGAGAGTAATGTTAAAAGAAAGACAGCTATAGGGACTAAACTAAAGATACTGTTTAATAGATCTATTTACCGAAGAAAAGATGGAAGAGGGTATAATTGAGAAAAAACAAAATAGATAAGGAAGTGAAAGAAAAAAAGGAGAGTAGAGAATGTGTCTGAATGATTAAATTAAGATTAAAACATTGGAATAACAGAGAGAAAAAACACAATGCAGAAAAGAAGAAGTAACAGAAAAGGAATGATTGAAACAGCAAAGAAATATAAATAACATAGGGGCATATAATCAACATAGGCGATAAAAGTTTTGCTGCTTTTATCGGCAGAAATCTGACGCTAAAGACGCTTTTGCGGCAGTTTTCTGCCGATAATGACTGCTTTTATCGGCAGAAAACTGCTGCTAAAGCCGCTTTTGTGGAAGAAAACAGCCGCTAAAGCTACTTTTGCGGCAGTTTTCTGCTGATAAAAGCAGCGATAATTTTATTGCCTGTGTTGATAATATGCCCCTTAGTGTGCTTGAACTACAGAGAGAAAGCATATCGAACAAGTAGTGAAAGAGTGATCAGTCAGAGACAGTGAGAGTAATAGAGACGGAGTGAGTGAACAAGAGTGAGGAAGTATGAGAAGAGACGGACTGAGAAAAATAGTGGAAGGAGTAGAGTAAGTAAGTAATAGAGAAAGGAATGAGGGAAGTAGCAAAGGCAGGAAAGTGAGGGTTAAAGAAATGAAGTAGTGAAACTAATAGAAGTTAAATGTGATAGAAATGTAACGAAAAGAGTACAAAACATTTACCTTATAATTGTCGTTAACTTAGTCACTTGTTATTTTTATACTTTCAATCTGTGAAAGAGAGAACAAACATTTGAAAAATATTAAAACATGTATTTAAAAATTAGAAAAGACAAGGGAAAAGATTGAAGGACAAACAGTTTTTGAACAACTTTGACACTTACAGAAGCCTCTGCTTCTCCATGCCCCTACACAGTCCTAAAAATATACATTTTAAACTAACACTATCTTGATGCAGATGAAGTGAGGCCTATCTTGCAACATGGTGCATCTTTTGCACTGCTGCTGTCTCACAAAAGTGATGCAACGGCAGCGCAAAAGAGGTGCACAGCCATCATAAAACTGTCCCTAACATTTTAAATGATTGTTTCAGAATGCCAATAAGGTGTGTCCTATCCAGAGGTTTGTTTGAGGTGAGGCCTACTCAGGGTTGCAGATGAAATTTAGGCTTGTTGAAGAGTACAGAGAAGATAATACATGTCCATGCCTACCAATGAAGTGATTCATGTCCACTTCACTCTTGAACAAAGGCCAGACCTCCTCTGTTTCCTTGGACAGGCCTAAACTTGATCTGCACAATGTGATGTGTAATGTTAGGAAACACAGGTGATGTAATTGAAAAACATGCAATTATTTTTGCTCATTTCCCAATCACATCAATTGTGTTTCCTTTGCTTAGGTATCTCATTGTGCAGATGTAGTCTAGCATATGAAAGAGTACCCAGAAGTGCAGCACTGCATGCAACAACTTTGACACTTACTGAAGCCTCAGCTTCTGCATGCCCCCTACACAGTCCTAATTATATACATTTTAAACTGACGGTATCTTGCTGGAGATGAACTGAGGCCTATCTTGCAACATGGTGCATCTTTTACACTGCTGCTGCGTCACAAAAGTGACGGAACAGTAGCGCAAAAGAGGCGTATGGCCATCATAAATCTGCACTTAACATTTTAAATGATTGTTTCTAGATGCTGATAAGGTGTGGCCTATTCAGAGATTTGTTTTAGGTAAGTCCTACTCAGGGTTGCAGATGAAATTTAGGCTTGTTGAAGAGTATAGAGGAGATAATACATGTGCAGGCCTACCAACGAAGTGAGTCATGTCCACTGCACTCTTGAACAAATGTGAGACCTCCTCTGTCTCCTGGAACAGGCCTAAACCTCATCTACACAATGTGATGTGTAATGTTATGATACACAGGTAATTTAATTGAAAAACGTGCAATTTTTTTTGCTCATTCCACAATCACATCACCTGTGTTTCCTTTGCTTACGTATCTCATTGTGCTGATGTAGTCTATCATATGAAAGACTACGTAGAATGTGAGCACTGTATGCAACAAATTTGACACTTATAGAAGCCTCAGCTTCCCCATGCCTACTACACAGTTCTAAATGTATATCATAAATACAAAAAGTACAGAATTAATTATACATGTTAAATGGTTTATTTTTGCTGTTCTCAGAATGTATCAAATTTCACTAAAAATAGTGACTTGAAGGTATTCATCATATAACAGCGGGGAAAAAAAACCACAATCAAAATGATTGTGTTTAAAAAACCCATATAACATAACCAATCAGAAATCAGAACTCCTGAAAAGGAACTTACTTTCCATGACGTCGAAGGATATCCTATGAACAGCTTACACTCTGTTGTGCTGCTATTATTTTCTGCCCGCCACTTTCTGAAACAAATCCTCCATCGTTTTGAAAAATATGTTACATACAATAAATGACTTCTCGCTCTCTACCACACGTTTCCACAAGGCCAAATCATGTAAGAGCCATTTATAACTCTTGGAATTCTTGTAAGCAAATCCCGTCATTTTGTATTTCCGCAACTTTCAGAAAGAAAACGTTCAAGATCACTTTCACAATCCTGGACTAGTAATATCTTACCCTTCTTGCTCACTCATGTTCTACATTTCCTATGACACTGATACTGCTTACTATGAAGCAGACTTACACTACCTCTATGACTACTACAATTATTTAATTCTCTACATCACTTTTAATCACAAAGCAATATAAAACAGTAGATAAAATTATATCAACCCCTAGAATCATTACACGCCAGTTACCTACTCTAAATTCTCTTTTCTGAAAACAGAAAGTAAGAATATTTTTAAGTAAAAAGACAACATTGTATCGTAGTCAAATGGGAATAATTTCCGAAACAGCAAATTTTTTTACATTTTCAATAAGCTGTGTAATAAGCGGATCTTGTCAAATGACCATCATGCCATATAATAGCTGCAGTTACAAATGTTCTTCCTAAAATCAACGACTGTGTAGCCACAACATTTGTAATTAAAGTTGAAGACTTACTTTCATCAGGTTTATATAGTTGGATTTTTAAAATGACATTATAATCAAAAGTTTGGACCAATAATCTAGACAGCATTGCAGACTTACATTCCCTCTACTCCATGTTTTGATTGGCTGCTTGAATTAGCTTATAAAAAGAAACAGTTTTTCTGAACTCATACAAAGTGCAGTTATTTTTCCATGATGTCAAGTGTTATGGTAAGAACACCGATTGCTTTGGGAAATACTCTGTTGTCCTTCAACTAATCTCTGCCCACCACTTTCTGTAAGAAAATCTTCTTTTTTTCCAGGAACTATTTAAAACTCAAAAATAACTTTTGACTCTGTACTACACTTATCCTCAAGGCCAAATCGTGTAGGAGCCATTAGAACCTCTTGAAATTCCTCAGAGCAAATCCTGAGATTCCTTCCCTAAAATTTTGGTTTTAAAAACACCAGGTAAGAATTTTTAAGGTCAAAAGGCAACTTTTTTTTGAAAGTTAAAACAGAATCATTGCAGAATGACCAGCCATTTCTAGACTTTAAATAAGCTGTGTAATGTCCTGATGTTATTGAAGGACCGTCATGATATATAAATGCTGCAGTTACAAAAGTCCTTCCTGATATTGACAACTGTGAAGCCACAAAATTTTTAATTAAAGTTGTCAATTTTGTTCCATCAGGCCTACATCGTTGGAACATTAAAATGATATACTGGCCATATGTTCGTATAAATAATGTTGACAACATTTCAGACTTACATTGGCTACACTCCATGTTGTGATCAGCTGCTTTTACTAGCTTATTAAAGGACACTGATTTACTGTCTGGCAAAGTTAAATATATAAATCTTTCTGAGTCTACACTAGTAGTACTTGATACCCTACAGTTCTCGCAGTCATGCTGCCATTGATAAGAAAGCCCAAACAGGTGATCTACATCTACACCTTCAGCATGCAATACATCAAGCATATACATTAAAAACTCCTGACAATCTTGCTGAATATTTTGAGAGAATTGTGTTTGACCTGAACATCTGTCTAACAGATTTCGAATTTCAGACACACTTTCTATTTTTGTTCTATCAGTGCTACATTTCTCTAACACAGAATTTAACAAACTGCAAATTCATTGATCAGAATTGACCACAATCTCTTCTTTTACATTTTCTAGAGAAAACAAAATATTAACCACTACATTAGCATAGCAGTTGACACCAGAACTGTTTTCAAATTGAAAACCAACAACATCTTCAACAGAATCCTTTTTCTTTCTGCTTATAATTTCAGGTTCATCGACTTTTCGTCTTTTTGCTACAACCTCCCTACTATTGGTCACATTTCTTCGTTTCCGGCCTACCACACGTTTCTCAAACAAAGGATATTGAGGCAAATGTGGCGCATACTCTCTTCTTAACCTATTGTATTCCTTAACACAATCTAGATCCGCACAAATGTTTGTGACATCACACTCAATCAAGTACAATCCCGATAAAGTTCTAACTCGTGACAATGCCACATATGCCATACCCTCCTTGAACACAGAACTGCCAATATTCACCAATGCACTGTCTACACTTAAACCTTGCGATTTATGGATTGTCACCGCATATGCCAAGCAACCAGGAAACTGCTTACGGCGAACATATAAGTCTTTTACAAGCAAAAATCTAGCAGAACAACGACCAATTAGCTGTACTTCCTCAATGCCATCAAATTTAATTTTTAAAAATTCAATTCCATCTCTATTTCTGTATTTCACAAAATCAACAACATTACCCATTGATCCATTTACCAGACCTCTTTCAACATGTAAATTCCTTCTTAAAATTATACGGCAGTTTAAGCACACATTCAGAGTCTTTTCAAAACCTGCAGTTTTAGATATAGTCTTCTCTAATGAATCCAATTTTGTTTTCAAATTCTCAGACAAAATAATTGTTAATCCCATATGCTCTACTCTGTCAATAGCTTCCAGTTTCACAATCTCTTGGTTTTCTAAATGCAACATTTTGTTGTTGAAGATGGCACATTCTGCAAGAGTTGGCATCAAACATATTCCAGATTTCTTCTCAGTAATTTTCTGAAAAATATTCTCAGGCACAACGTCTTGTTCTGGATATAAATTTGACAGTAATCGTGCATGTAAAGCTTCTTTTCCATGCTCGGTCACTTTTCCAATTCTAACATCTTGTAGAATATTCTTGTAATCTTCATCCTTTGCCTGACGCATATTTTCATGCAGTTCAGCATAATTGAAGTTTAACCATATATTGACGTTGCCAATGCTCCCTAGGCACTTCCTGGTATCTTCATGCGTGAGCATTTTGAACACAGGTTGTCCTTTCACTGGTGTCAGCTGCAGAAGATCTCCGAAAACAATGATGTGTTTGCCACCAAATAACACATCATACTCTGTTTTAAGAACTTCTTGCATTCTCAAATGCACAAAGGCAAGCATGACATTAGAAACCATGCTTACTTCGTCAATGATAAGAAGTTTCATTGTCCTCAAGACTCTTGAAACTTCACAACAAGCATCTCCAGATAACTTGTGGTATTGTAATTTGTTATCATGCTCCACTGGCAGCATCAATAGACGATGCAAAGTAATACCTTTAATGCTATGTGCTGCCAGTCCAGTTGGAGCGGTGACAACACAAGACAGCGATGACTCAGTCCTTTCCTGCAAATAACATGAAACTGCTTTAATGAGGAAACTTTTTCCAGTTCCCGCTTCTCCACTCACGTACAGTCGGACAGGCTTCAACGACGTACATGAGCACTCTTTCTTCTCATGACTTAATCCATGATCAATTTGCTTGGTAACTTCGTCATATATTTTCCTCTGCTCAACGTTGAGTTGTCTTTCCAAGTCTTCTAAGTTAACCACATCCTCCTGAGCATGTGCCATGGCTCTTTCCACTTCATTCATGGCAGTGGCAGCTTCATTTTCGATAACAGGTCCTCCTAGTGGAGCCTGACTCAATGAAACAGAACTCTGACTGTCCTGAGAACTGTCTCTGGCAATCTCGGCTGCAATCGTTGCTTGCTGCTCGATTTCCGCATTCAACATTTCAAGATATTTGGGAAAAGCAGGACATTCTATGGTCTCCTTGGCGGCAGTGAAAGAATCTTCGTAACAGAGGAAATCTCCAAGCAGTTCCTCTTCTGCACGCCAAGGCTTAAAAAGTTGCAAAAGTGCTAAATAGAAAAACTCCTTTTTTTCAGGAGATTCGCCACTCAATTTTCGATGGTTTACCAAGTGGCATTTTCTTTGCTTGACCAGACATCCCTCACTTCCAATTACAGCATACACTCCTTTATCAGTATCTTCTTTGATGTTCCTCTTGAATATGTAATTTTGTAGAACCTCATACAGACAAACATTCTCGAGGTGACTGCTTAGATTTGGATAATATGTATCCAACATGTTGGTCTTCAAAATATCGGTACTGTTTGGCTCCTTTTCCGCCAAATACTCAATTTCCCGCACAGGTTTCAGAACTCGATTACGCGTTGCAGCAAGACCAAGACTCGCCCAAACGATACTCCTAGATTTGGCATAGAGACTTGCTGAAGACAACCGCTCAGAACATTCGTAAGCTCCGATTTCTCGATGCGACAACATCTTCAGACTGAAACTGTACAACTTCTTACTGAGGCTCTTTTCATGGGAAATGTCCTCCCACATATCCTTCAATTCTGTCTTTTCTTTTTTGGTGATGTAAGATGTCACATACCGAGCCACAGCCATACAGTTATCAGCCACAAACTGTATATCCATGTTAGCATTCCACATGGACAAAATCACTGGGTTGTAGTCGTTGATGTACTTGGACTCTTCGTTCCTTTTCAAATTGTATGTGTTTTTAGGTGATTTCTTCATCACATTATGTCGCAGCGAAGACATCAAACTGTTCACTCTTCCTTTAGAAATCACCGGTCGTGAAAAGGCGAAACGACATTTGGTGTAGAACTTGTCCTTGTTTCTGAATTTACGACGACAGTACTTTCCACAACGATGGCTTTGGAAGCGTAGAACTTGTTCTCTTAGGCTTTTGTCCTCCTTTGCGTTTGGAACAGCACATGTAGAATACTGTTCTATGAAACTCATCACTAAGTCTTCTGGATCTGTTCCAAATTTAGGTGCATCCTTGATCCACAGCAGGATATGTATATGAGGAGCACCTCTTGCTTGGTACTCCTTTCTCCAGAAGAAATCCAACACCTCTCCAAGAGGTGGATTCTTCTTATTCATGATGAAAGACATCATAGCTTCAAATCTATGATTGAAGTACCTGCATACATTCACTGGATCCAAAGAGCACAGTTCTCCGGGTGTCTTGAATTCGATGTTTTCAATGTTTCCATTTGCCTCTCGTAGAAATTCAAGTAAGTTTTCCCAGCCGTACTCGGCACAGCTCAGAGTGAGGAACCATGTGGGAGTTCCTAAGTTTCTCAGCATATATTTTAAATCACCATGACGACGGTACCAGTACTCATTAGTACCACGCTGACACGCCATGAGATTAATCAGGTGACAATCCAAAATACTGTCTTGGACATTGACCTTATCCATAAAGTCACTTGCCGAGATGTTTTGCATCTGTATACCACTTTTCAAGATGTGGTTCACTGCATATGACAGTCCAGACAGATCGCTTTCAAACAGGAGATGAAACAAATAGGGAATGCATTGTCGAAACCTAGCATCTTCTGCATACAATCGTAAAGTCCGGTATTCAGAAGCAGGAATTTGATGAGGTCGCTCATCATATCTTCCTCCTTGACCTATTGGAAATAGCTGTGGGAAACACCGAGCTTCCAAACGTTCCTCCCAAACACTAATGGGACTCCCTTTGGCTTGTTTCATTTGAAACAACTCAATAGCATTCCCCATGACTTCCTTGGAATGCAAAGGATGAACACTATAATGTTCATATATTTCTTCACTTTTAGAGGGTTCTACTTTCTCAATTTGACCAGCACACAAATCGCTATCCTCTTCCTCACTTACTTCCTCTTCTGCAACATATACATTCTTATAGTACTTATTATTTTTTTCAAATACAATGTTGCCTTTTTGACTTTCCTAACATCCACTAAATCTTGCCATATTTTCTTATTCTTTGTCGGAACCCCATTAACTAAGATAACCAGAGGTTCCTCTTCCACTTTTTCTACTCCAATTGTGTTAATGTTTTTCTTCAAATCTAGAGGCAAATAAACAACTCTTCCCTTTAATCCTCTCTGTAAATCTGATGGAGGCAATTTCCCTGTCTTTGGCTCCATTCTTACAATAGCCTGAAAGGGATGGATACTTTGAATCAAAATAGATTCATAAGTATTTAAATCCTTCAATTCAGAAGGAATCTCAACCAATTCCAGATTATTATGAACCGCTCTAGCAGGCATCTGGTTTTGATTTAATTTATTACAACAATAAGTACACACACGTTGATCCAATCCCAAATCAAAACAATTTTCTACCATCAAGTATGTTGCGAAATCCTTCCATTCACTATTATTTTCCCTTTCACTTTTTGCATATAAATCCACTAACTTAGTCTGATTCTTATAATAAGTGCGTCGACAATACACACAAGTGAAATTAGGCCTCTCACTTGATTTCACCTGAAACGTGGCAATTTCCTTCTGAAAATTATCTGTACTGGAAACCTGTACACTATCTTCCACATTACCCTCTTCTTCTGGGTCAATTTCAACATTCTCCTCTTTACTTCCAAAGTAACAAAACTCAATTTCTTCACACATATTCTTCACATCTATTTCAGATCCATGCAAAAGAGCAGCGCATAATTGTTTAAGCATAACTGCTGGACTCTTAGCATAATACAACATTCTAACTAATTTCCTCACTTTATTATGATGCACTGCTAGCATCCTGAAATGATGAAAAACACTCTGGCATACTCTCCTGGAAAGACAAGCCAGTGAATGACCATGCAAACCTGTCACTTCTCTCACTCTGCAAGGATCTAATTCTTGCAACAACTTCATTTTCTGCTTCAAACTTTTCTTATTAAATGTCCGTACAAAATCACAAAGCAAATTGATGGAATCCTGTCGCACACTGCAAATACTACTACACTTCCAGGTGTACACAGGTCCCTTAGGACGTCTTCCTAAAACCTCATTACCTAACATCTCTTCTGCCTCTGTTGTCACAAGTTTTTCTTTTTCAACTGGACAACCATCTTTCACCTCATAAGCTCGACCACTGGTGTCAACTGCATGCACCAAATCATTATCCTGGAAATAACTCTCCTCATTGAAAAATGCCTCACAACTTGAACTATGCATCCATTCTCCTGAAAATACTTCACAAAAATTACTACGATTAACTGTTCTCTTCCATCTACTATTTGTTTTGAAATCATAAATTGCCTTGTTTAGCTTCCTAATTCTATTGATTATCAAAATAAATAACTTTCGCTTAATTTTGAATGCCTGATCAATAATTTTCTCAACTTTTTTTTTCTCTTATAAAAAACCACTTTCTGTTGACCTTTCTTAATATTTTTTAACAAATTGCCAATTATCCTGTTGCGGAACATTCGTTTACGAATGTCCCTAAACTGTTGTTTCCTTCTACTATCATGCACAGAGTTATCTCTTGCTCTAGCAGTAACATTTTTGATTGGCCTTTCCTTTCCGTTTAAATTGCTTCTCTTTTTCTGGACTAAAACATTTTCTGTAGTACTACTTTTTTTTTTACAAATGTTTCTTATGAATGCTTTCGTTCTCTTACCCGGTGCTTTCTTGGTGACTTGACGATTTTTTATTGTAGAGGACTGCTGCAGTAATTGTTGAACCTGCTATCTTTGACGTTTTGTAGCCTTTCTGATTCTATCCTTAGACGGCATTCTCAAATTTTGAAATGATCTGCAGTTCAATCTGTGGTAAAATATAATAAAAAAATGTATTAACCACTATTACCAAACAGTAAATCAATAACAGTCATCAAAAACTTAACACACTACTTGTCATTTTTACTTAGAATAATTTTTAGTGCATTGGCAAATTTAGTATTCACAAATAGTAGCAAAGAAATTGAATGCTTCTACATTTTACCTGTGCTGTTTTATATGTGAATCTGATCTAATTTTATGAGCATATTTTAATATTTTATTGAAGACACTACACATAACCTGTTTTTGAAGGTGTGTTTAATTTTAAATGAAACGGTTTACATTTTTACTTTTCATTTCTTCTAAATTTTAAAAATAAATGTTTATAGTTCCATAGGCTCAAGCAGGTCAGCTTCCCACCCTATGTCATACAATTCTGACAAATCGGCATCCTCATCATAGTCTTCATCATCCTCAGGATTTAAATCATCTAAGGGATCCACTTCCACTGACGTTTCAATCACCAGTTCAACGATAAGATCAAGATCAACTGATTGCTCATTATCACTCATGCTTGATGTTGTCGTTATCTTTAAAAAAAGAGAACAACAATGAGATGTTGCAGAGTAAGGCACAAATCTCAGAGACTATAATAGTAAAATTGTTTAACAAGAGTAACATTTTGCAGCTATTATTTAGCCATGTCCAGCGATGCTGAAGAGGTGAGGCCTATGTCCAAGTTTTCAGTAAACAGGACTCATCTCTTCTTAACCTTGGATAAGCCTCACCGACTCTGTGTCCCCTGCACATACTTAAATGTAAAGGGGCAAATTTATGTTAACTGGCACATCCCCAGGGATGCACCAGTTAACGTGCACCACTGCTCTGCCACCCATGGTGTGCCGCAATTACAATGTGGAGCACCATTGAGTAAAAACAGCACAGATGCGTCATGCATCTGTGCCGCAAAAGCAGCACATTGCACGAATCACGTCGTAAACACGACATGTCTACTGCAATGCACAGGATGAAGCCACACATTGCATGGTGCTTCACTCCTTATGCCTGTTTCAAACAGGCGTAAGGATTTGATTCAGCAATGCTATAAAGCTGACTCAGTGAAATCTTCTAAATTTCACTGTGTTAGTTTTACAGGGCTTTCATGCAAATGAATGCCCACCCTGCAACAAAACACCTATATGAAACCTGACGCAGGTTTCATGTGGCACAGGACTTTACAGCATAACACATCTGCCTAGATGCATCAAGTTGTAAATATGTCGCCACATAGCAAATCTTTTGCGCCGCCGCTGCATCACAAAAGTGATGCACAGTGACGCAAAACAGGCATACACCTATCATAAATCTGTCCCTAACATTTTAAATGATTGATTCAAGATGACGATAAAGTGTGGCCTATCCAGAGGTTTGTTTGAGGTGAGGTCTACTCAGGGTTGCAAATGAAATTTACGCTTGTTGAAGAGTACAGAGGAGATAATACATGTGAAGGCCTACCAATGAAGTAAGTCATGTCCACTTCACTCTTGAACAAAGGCCAGACCTTTTCTGTATCCGTGGACAGACCTAAACCTCATCTGCACAATGTCATTCGTAAACTTAGGAAACACAGGTGATGTAATTGAAAAATGTGAAGTTTCTTTTCCTCGTTTCACAATCACATCACCTGTGTTTCCTTTGCTTAGGTATCTCATAGTGCAGATGGACTCTAGCATATCAAAGAGTACACATAAGTTGAGCAGTGTATACAACAATTTTGACATTTACAGAAGATTCAGCTTCTTATCTTGTTGGAGATGAAATGAGGCCTGTCTTGCAACATGGTGCATCTTTTGCATCACTGCTGCATCGGTTTCATGTGGCATGGGACTTTACAGCATGACACATCTGCCTAAATACATCAAGTTGTAAATATGTCGCCACATAGCAAATCTTTTGCACCGCCGCTGCGTCACAAAAGTGACGCACAGTGACGCAAAAGAGTCATACACCTATCATAAATCTGTCCCTAACATTTTAAATGATTGATTCAGGATGACGATAAGGTGTGGCCTATCCAGAGGTTTGTTTAAGGTGAGGCCTACTCAGGGTTGCAGATGAAATTTACGCTTGTTGAAGAGTACAGAGGAGATAATACATGTGAAAGCCTACCAATGAAGTAAGTCATGTCCACTTCACTCTTGAACAAAGGCCAGACCTCTTCTGTGTCCGTGGACAGACCTAAACCTCATCTGCACAATGTCATTCGTAAACTTAGGAAACACAGGTGATGTAATTGAAAAATGTGGAGTTTCTTTTCCTCATTTCACAATCACATCACCTATGTTTCCTTTGCTTAGGTATCTCATAGTGCAGATGGACTCTAGCATATCAAAGAGTACACATAAGTTGAGCAGTGTATACAACAATTTTGACATTTACAGAAGATTCAGCTTCTTATCTTGTTGGAGATGAAATGAGGCCTGTCTTGCAACATGGTGCATGTTTTGCATCACTGCTGCATCGGTTTCATGTGGCACAGGACTTTACAGCATGACACATCTGCCTAGATGCATCAAGTTGTAAATATGTCGCCACATAGCAAATCTTTTGCACCACCGCTGCGTCACATCAAATAAACCAGTTATTCAACTACATTCATGGGGAAGTGACTTAAAATGGCCTAAGACACATGAAAGCGTTTTTTTAAGGCCCTTGCACCATTTTTGGGTCACTTTTAACATGGCTATGTTAGTCAAAGAATTAAAATCTAAATTTGCCAAGCACAGATGGGGGCATATTTACAAGGAACTTGCACCACGGGGAAAGGTCTTAAATTAAAATGGGAAAAATAACATCAGAGAGACTCAAAGGCCTTATAAATATGCCCCAAGCAACCTATGAAGCTCTAGCATTACATATCAAGAAACCTAATTGATTTCAAAAATCGTTTTTAAACACATCATCTAAATAAATTATATACCTACATTCATCGGGAAGTGACTTAAAATGCCCTAAGACACATGAAAGCGTTCTTTTTAAGCCCTTGCTCCATTTTTAGATCACTTTTAACATGGCTATGTAAGTCAAATAATCAAGATCTAAATTTGCCAAGCACAGATGGGGGCGTATTTACAAGGACCTTGCACCACAGTGAAAGGTCTTAAATTAAAATGGGAAAAATAACATCAGAGAGACTCAAAGGCCTTATAAATATGCCCCAAGCAACCTATGAAGCTCTAGCATTACATATCAAGAAACCTAATTGATTTTAAAAATCGTTTTTAAACACATCATCTAAATAAATTATATACCTACATTCAAGGGGAAGTGACTTAAAATGCCCTAAGACACATGAAAGTGTTTTTTTTAAGCTCTTGCTCCATTTTTAGATCACTTTTAACATGGCTATGTAAGTCAAATAATCAAGATCTAAATTTGCCAAGCACAGATGGGGGCGTATTTACAAGGACCTTGCACCACAGGGAAAGGTCTTAAATTAAAATGGGAAAAATAACATCAGAGAGACACAAAGGCCTTATAAATATGCCCCAAGCAACCTATGAAGCTCTAGCAGTACATATCAAGAAACCTAATTGTTTTCATAAATCGTTTTTAAACACATCATCTAAATGAATTATATACCTACATTCAAGGGGAAATGACTTAAAATGGCCTAAGACACATGAAAGCGTTTTTTTTAAGGCCCTTGCAACATTTTTGGGTCACTTTTAACATGGCTATGTTAGTCAAAGAATTAAAATCTAAATTTGCCAGGCACAGATTGGGGCATATTTACAAGGACCTTGCACCACAGGGAAAGGTCTTAAATTAAAATGGGAAAAATTACATCAAAGGAAGTCAAAAGCCTTGAAAATATGCCCCAAGCAACCTATGAAACTCTAGCAGTACATATCAAGAAACCTAATTGATTTCAAAAAACGTTTTTAAACACATCTTCTAAAACAATTATATTCATACATTCATGGGGAAGTGAGTTAAAATACCCTAAGACACATGAAAGCATTTTTGTAAGACTCTTGCACTATTTTTGCGTCATTTTTAACATGGCTATGTATCACAAAGAAACAAAATCTATTTTGTAAAACACTTGACATAAAGCAACATTTTAAATACACAACTTTCTTCATAATTTTCTCCCTAAACCATACTATTCTCTATCTAAATTAAATGAATCTTTTCTCACCTTAGCAAATACTTTATGAGTTTCAAAACAGTCTCAGAAACACACCAAATTGTCTTTAGCAGAGCAAAAGGTATGCACTCCAGAGTCTGCAGCTATAAAAAGCACAGAAAAGCTGTAATTCATCACACATATCTCTCATGTCACCCAATCAGAACTCTTCCCTCACTTTTTTCAAATCAACACCCTTCCCCCCTCTGCCCTTTCTGCCTTTTTTGCATAGCAACCACCTCCTGAAAGACCTCTCATGTTTGCAAGTTCACACAACAATGTTTCAATTGAACTCTGAACTCTCAGTACACCTGCGTATCCAGTGCAATCTTTCATAAAATGATTTTTTCTTGACCATTCAAATTACATCTTTCAAAGAACTCATCCATGCACCCTAACTTTCTGTTTTCAGCAATCAAAATCCACCAATCACTGCTACTGCTTCATTAACACAGAAACTCCACAGTTTTTTCATTTTAAACTCTTATTTTTTCAACTGCCATTTCATTGCCACACTTCATCTGACTGCAGCAGAACCTTCTCTCACCATGTTTTCTGTCTGGATTGTTGGACATAGTTACATCTACTGGGCTCAGAGGTATGCTGATAACAGAAATTTACCTAACCTCAATTTACAAGATGTGGAAATTAAGTGGTTTGGCCACAGAGGATTAAAATGTCACCAATTGATACCATTGGTGAAAACCTTTATGCATTTGCCTAAACCTGACCTGTTAATTGTGCACTGTGGAGGAAATGACTTGGGCACTTTGACTGGGGTAGGTCTGGAAATGCTTTTAAAGGACACCTTTGAGCAATTGATGGCACTTTTTCCTCAAACTGCCTTGGTATATTCAAATATATGCCAAAGACAGAAATGGAGGTGGTCGAACCAATTTTGTCCACAAATTGAGAAATCGAGGAAGCATGTCAACAAATCTGTTTCAGCTTACATGAGAGACCATGGAATGGGCTCCATCTACAACAATAACTTACGTTACTACATGCAAGATATCTACAGAGGAGATGGAGTTCACTTCTCAGATGAAGGGAACAGAGTTTTCATTCTGAATTTAAAACTGTGCATTGGTACCTACTTATAAGTACCTAAATGTACCATAAACCCAAAAGCTCTTCTCAGAGCTACCCTACATCTGATCACTCACAATTATTATTTTACTCTAACTTTTTTCACTAATTTCCAACAAAGTACGCTTCCCGGAGCGCTACCCGGTACGCGAACCGGAAGCTAACCGCGCGAATTTTTTTTAAAAAAATGTTTTTTTTTCGCACATATGGGCCTCCTCAGCCACCCTCAGAAAACCTAGGGGGTCAAAATACGTCTACCGTGCCCCCTTCTACCCATTCTGAACATTATTTGCCCTCCATCTTGTATCTTAATTCGACCGAAACACAAAATGGTGGACTCCCGTAACGCTGCCGGTTCGCGTACCGGGGCGCTCACCGGGAAGCGCTCCATTAAAAAAGGTGGGAAAGTAATTTACAGAAGAAACCCTGGAGACACTTTCACCAAATATAGATTAGCTCATACTACATACCAATCCCTACCATTTTCACAAATTTGATTGGAATTCCATTTAGCCATTTAGCCTGTAGACCTCCCTAAATAACCTGAGGTAAATTACTTCACAAAACACATCTGAAGTGTTGGAATTGACAACCAATTAAAATGTTACTTTCATTTTCTACTTTTTTTACCTGACATTTGATTGGTTATGTACCTGAATATATATAAAAAAAGAGAGAGAAACACAGCCATTTTGACTACTACTTCCTGAACTACATTGCAAGATCATTTTCACTCACAACTTAAACTTGTTTTTAAAAGGTAAGATATTATTTTATAAATTTGATAACATTTTCAGATAGTTATATACTATCCCTCTGTAAGAGTTAGACATTAAGAAAGGCTTGTTTATTATAATTATGGATTGATTTAGGTTTCTGTGGTATTATTATGAATTTACATAGGCTTTCTCACAGGCACTTTTTAATAGTACTAGTTCATGCCTCAAAAGTACCTGTCTGAACTTAAACCCAACAGTGCCCTATCTCTACTGATATATTTATTTTTTATTCAAATTTCAGCACAAAAATGCAAGGAGAACAGAACATTTCCTTTGAAATTGTCCTAGACATGAATAATGAGGAAATAATTGAACCAATTGACTTGGAATTCATGGATGAATCACGAGACCATGAACTTCTACAATGTGTAGAATCTGTGGATTATTTACTTCATTATGATGACGGTCAAATGTGGGAAGTTATGTTCACTCAACAAGAGGACATATCGGACAGTCAAATGTTAGACGTTCTTTTAAATTTTGAAAAAGAATCAGAAAAATAAAATTATATTTAATATTAAAAAATTGTTTGAGTCTTTAATCATTTTTATATGTAATTCATAAACTAGTACCAAATTGATTATAATGTAAAGTCAGACTTATAGTATAATGTGCACAATTCCAAAAATACATTTATATTTAATAATCATTAATACTGCTACTTAAATAAAAAAATTAAAAAAACAACAAAAAGAACAATCAATAAACATACAATATTTCTAATTATCATAGTCTATCATTCTTTTTTCCTTATAGTACGCTCCCCGGACCGCTTCCCGGTGCGCGTACCGGGCGCTACCCACGCAAAAAAAAACAAAATTGTTTTTATTTATTTTTTGCCCCGCGGGGCCCTTTTAAAGCCTCCACATCAAACCTAGGGGGTCAGGGAGGATCTACTATGCCCCCTTATGGTCATTTCCCCCTTTGTTTTGGCCTCCTCTTGTCTCTCGATCCTACCGAGAGACAAGATGGCGGCCGCTCCGGACTGTTTAGAATGTTGACAGACACCGGAGAGCCAATCAGCTTCGCTTCGCGAAGTTCCGTTACGCGTCAAGTACGCGAACCGGGGCGCTGCCCGGAGCGCGCTTACAGATATATATATTTTTTTTAATGTTAATTTCTCAAAATCCACTGGAGCACATATATTGAGACCTAGCAAAGGCACATCGGGCTAACAGTCCCTACAATTTTGCCAAGTTTCGTGCAAATCCATCCAGCCGTTCGGGCTAAAAGTGAGGCCAACCGCCCTATGGAAATTAACATGGGAAAAACGCGTTTTGGGACCCCCCTTTTTTCTCGGCCCCCCCTTGATGAACCCCCCCAAATTTTCAGTGGCTGCTCAGAAACAAAATGCTTCATTTTCCTGAAAATTTCAGCCAATTCCGTCCTCAAACGCCAAAGTTATTAGACATAGAATTTTCAAAAATCCCATAGAGAAAAAATCCTAACTATATATACCTACTGGCGACCGCCAGTAGGTAATATGTATGAGTGCTTGTAGCTATCTAGAGGGCAATAGAATGTTGTACAAGGGTCTGCGCTCAGGACTATGATTCAGTAATGTTTACAAAGAAGCAGAATGTTTATGGCTGCTTGATGCCAAAGTTTGACAAATGTTGATTGTGGATCTATCGTCATGCCCTTTTGATGAAAAACAAAGTTTTAGTTCCTGCTGGCAATTGGCAATGGAAATAGCCAATTTTTGCTGAAAAATAAACAGGGAAGCGTGGCTCAATGGTTAGAGCGGCAGACCCCTGATGCAGAGGTCTGTCCCGGGACCAGGGTTCAATTCCCGCCTCGGCGGCTCTTGGACTCAATCTCCCCTGACCTGATAATTCTCGCCTCGGTGCCTGGTCTAATCATGGGTCCCACTCTGGGCAATAGCTTGCTTAATCTCCACAACGGCCCCAGCAGCGCTTGGATGCCTGGCTCCACCTTGAGGTTGCCAGGAGTGGACATTTCACATGGAAAAGCCAGGAAGGGTTACACAGCGGTATGAGTGCAGCGCAGGGATGCCCCGTTGCGTGGGCAGCCGCGCGCTTTACAAATACAACACATTTACAAAGGGCTTTAAGTGGGCCAGGTCTGAGCACCGGCAGTTTTTTTTTGGGGCCCTCGAAACGGGTCACTATCGGGCTCTATTTTCGCGCCTGCCAAAGGTAGTCCTTTCTAAAAAAAATTTTTTAGACCCATTTTGAGGGTCCCAAAATAAAACTGCCGGTGCTCAGAACTGGCCCACTTAAAGCCCTGGCGGTTGCTGCTGCGATGTTTTCTCAGTTAAGGATATGGAATTATGCTACTGCAGTGAGAGCTGTTTCCTCACTGAGTAGTGGAGGTCACGGCATGACCACGACGTCATGACGTCATGCCAGGTGAGCTTTGTTGGAGGAAGGGAAATCCTTTTAGAGAGCCATTTTCTCTCAGGATTTCCCTTCTCTCTTTCCTGCGCAGGAGCAACGCCGTCGTGGGGCCAGCCTGGGATGATAAAAAAACTGAAGAGGCAGAGGACCCCAGGCAGCCTGCTCCAGCACGACCTTCACTTAATGAATTGGACGCCGTGTTTTGAATTGGAGAGATGGGGAAATTAGTTTCAGCATTTTTCACCTGTGGAGCCCCATCCTTGATCGGTAAGTGCATTGGGTTGTCTCCACAGTTTGATTACGATCGTCCATCATTGTTATCTTGCTGAGAGGGCACAGATTATGATCCTGTTTTGTGGGGTACTCCCCTTATACATTTGTCTACCATTTTAGTAATGCTCTTTTTCTGTTGAGCTTTTTTTGACAACATAAATCAAATATACAAATAAGAAAAAAACAATCAATATTGAGGCACACTTCAAGACCTTCCTTTGCTGTCCATGCTACGAAAATGACCTAGATGTCAACCCTCTGCAAACTCGCCTTCAACTTGAAAGATTCTGGGGCTACAGCCTCACATCTTTTATGGTTTTTACTACGCTCCGACAAGTGGTTCCACTTTTATGCCATCTGCATCATTGCTTCCAGTAACTGATCAAACTTAAAACGCTCTAGTTCCACAAGCACTTTAAAGGCCTATCATCTTGAACATTCCAGATGCTAGCAAACATACTCACTCCGGCGAATGAGAACACTTGTGTTAATTGTATAAGAAAATGTCCTCATAGGAGGTGTGTGGCCAGGACTTTAAGTGGGTCAGGTCCCTGTGTGTCTCAGACCTGGTAATAATGAAAAACAGACATGAAACGGGTCCCTATCAGGCCCTAGAATAATTTCCTTAACTGTTCTGGCAAATAACACTAATGGAGTTTGTGTGAAAAACATGTTCAAGGAATCCATGTCACCGATTTACTTCCTGTTCACATTTTACAAGTTGTGCGTAATCTTGCACTCCCTAAGAGTGTCAGCTATTTTCAGGACATTGTTTTTCTGTTTTTTTTAGGGTTGCTTATAATTCATGTATAGAACACATTTTGAACATTCGCTTCCAAGAGTTTATAACGAGCACTGATTGAGAGCCCTAAAGTGGAGGCTGAAGGCCTGTTTGTCTCAATTTCTGAAGGTGCCTGTATGTGTGTCAGAAAGATGTTCAGAATACATGGTCATCCAATCCTTGGCCTCTCTCAGAGTGCATAGAGAAAGGATCACAATTACAGTTGCAACTGTGCATGAAGGAGGTACACAGATGTCAAAATATTGACAAGGTGAAAGTAAATGAAAATTTGTGTTTACACTGGCAGTCGGATTGCCCTGTAGGTTTTCGAATTTGATGTCCTCCCTGAGCCGTGTCAGGTGGCGAGCTGTGGTGCACATTATCTTTCCAAGATCGTGCTTGTACTTGTACAGATGCAGTTACTAATGCCTGTGTTTTGTCTACATTGGAACACAAAAATGTTTGGTACGTTTTTGGCTTATACTTAAAAAATATACCTTTTTGCCTATTTTATTATCCTTTGCTGGATGCGCCTTCATGATTTTCCTAAGCACACAATGCTAGTTATCTTGATTTAGACCACGCCCCTACTCGGATAGGCCACACCCCTTTACGAGATTTACCACGCCCCTTTTAGAGCACCCCCAGTTTTTTTTTCCACTTAAAGCCCTGCATTTACATTAATTTGAACCGAATGACGCAACCTAAGAGTTACATTTCAGTTCTCTGCCAGCTAGGATCTATGCAACATGTGATTTCAGTTTGAACAACGAACAATATACCCACACCTCCATTCATTTTAGGATTCCAGATCCAATCAAAAAGCAGAAATAGACTAAATTAATTGTGTCTATTATGGCAATAGTGATTAGCCTTTTATTTTGAATTATTTCATAAAAAGGAGATCATTTTTCAAGGCTGAATTGGGAGACACATTATCAACCAAACAGATGACCACATTGACATTTTGACAAATATACAAAAATCAATTAGTACCACTTGTGCGTAAATTTCCACATAATTTGACAATACATTCAAAACAAAACACAAAATCGTGAAGAATTAAGTACATGAACACATTCAAAATTTTGTCAAAAAAGAGCTGGTTTGCTTTGCACTATTTACATATATATACAATTTTGCAGCTTTACGCTTTAAGTCATGCAAAATGTAAAAAAGTTCCTGATTTATGGCAAATAATGAATCCTCATATTGCACAAAGGTGAAGCAAAAAAATCTTCACAAAGCCGACGCGTTTCGAGTTCCGGCCTTATGATTTACCGAACTCTCATCAGGGCAGCATTAATCCTGTCTTTGACAGCTAGTTCTGACAAGAAAGAAAGAAAATAAAATAAAACGTTTTTTTAGAATAGCTTCTGAAGCCCCCACACTCTCACATGGCTGCGACTGTTTTACAAAATCACATACCTGTTTTGTTAACAGTGGGGAATTTTCTGTTATTAATTTCTTGCGGGCAGCTTTTCAGTCTGCAACAAAGTATCGTTCTCTATTTTAGAGTCAAGTCCAAAAACATTTTGTCGAGCTTCTTTTTAACAAGTCAACGTGTGCTGATAAAAAATGAATAAGTGGATAATGTCTTACATGAATTTCAATGGTTCGACACTGGCTGGGAGCATGTGCGGTCACCGGTGCAGAGTTCTGTAAAGGTAAAGACTATTTTAACTAACAGTTCCATTCTCGTGAAGGGGAACAAAAACCAAAAGGCGGGGCCATTACTCACTAGGTGATCGGCGATCGTGTGCCGTTCATTTTCATGTTCACAGGCTTCATTCTTTTCTCAGGAAACTGTGAAAGGGAAACGGGTTGAACTTAGACCCCTTGTAAAAAGTGCATCACGGAACACATTTTCTGTGAGAAAGCAGAACTCACGTGAAGCGCTTACCTAATTCCGCTTTGTGCGCACAGCATAAATGGGGGTCTGTTACTTGCAAGAGCAGTCTCTACTGAACGAGGCGGGCCTCACTGCGATTGAAGTTCCAGGTCGAAAGCAATCACATGACCTCCGCACACCTTCATCGAGGGAGGAGCCACATCACAATGGAATGCTGGGACTTGTGGTTCTTTGAATGCAAGTGATTCATTAATGTGTGCATTTCAAGATACATGTATGGCACTCCCTATTAGATTCTATTCACTTCGCTCATGCAGTTGAGCCCATTACTGATGCTGTCAAATTTCATAATTAAATAGGCTTCCTTGCGCAGTAGTGCATTTTCAATGTTTGGAGACTGGTACTTTGAACTCATTGAAGCCAGGACCGTCCACTGGAAGTCATTCTCAGAGTGGTTGGCAGATATGAAGTGCTCAACCATGGGGGCAGTTAGAATTCTGCGCCTAATACGCGATCTATGTTGTGTGATGCGCACGTTAACTTGTTGGCATGTTTTGCCAATATATACTTTGTTGCATCTGCAAAGCACTGCGTACACAACATTTTTAGTTTTACAATTTGTAAAATTTGCATGTCTCCACTTAATATTATTGTGCTCAAAAATATTTCCCTCCAAAGTTGAAGAACAAGCTGTGCAGCACCCACATTTGTGGTGTCCTTCTATTGGTTTTAGATTCCAGTGTGTAATTAAGTCACTTTTTGGTTTTGGAATGTGACTATCAGCTCTTATCAGTTGTTGTCCAATACTCTGGTTTTTCTTCATAGCGAAGATCGGTTTAGGCATAGGGTATTGCAGATTTTCCAGCAGGTGCCAATTTTTCAAGATAATTTGCCTAAACTTGTTAGTGTGAGAACCAAAGGTCGTCACACACACAAGTTTGTCTAACCCCAACTTTTCTTTCTTTTGGAGCAGGCTTTCTCTGGGAGTGAATCTTGCTCTCTTCTTGGAGTGCCTAAGCAATTTTTTGGGGTATCCCCTCTTTAGCATTTCGTCGCAGAATGAATTAGCGTGGGAGTCAAATTCGGTCAATTCAGTACAATTTCTTCTGATTCTTAACAGTTGCCCGTAAGGAAGATTTTCCTTCAGGCACTGGGGATGTGAGCTTCTGTAATGGAGAATGGTGTTCCTATTCATCTCTTTTTTGTACAATGATGTAGTCAAAACACCTATTACCGGAGCAATCGATACATCTAGAAATGTCATCTTTGATTTGCTGGACTGCATTGAGAACTTAATATCAATGTGTCTTGTATTGATCCAGTTGCTAAAAGAGTCCAACTCGGTCTGGCTCCCCTGCCACAGGAGCCAGACGTCGTCGATGTATCTCAATCATTGGAGCATGTTGTTACTGAAGGGGTTATTGTTCAAGACAAACCTTTCTTCATATTGGGCCATAAATAATATGGCCATCTCCGGTGCATAAGGACACCCCATGGCGGTGCCCTTAATTTGTACATAGAACTCATTCTCGAATTTAAAGTAATTGCTTTTCAATGATATCTCAGCTAGTTCGATGATGAATGATGTGGGTACCTGGTGAGGTCTTTCTCTTGATTCTAGGTAAAACTCCATTACCTGAAGGGCCTCATCTTGAGGGATTTGGGTGTACAGCGATGTTACATCCATAGTCACCATTAAATGGTTCTCCTCATCAAATGGTCTTCCTTCAATTTTTGTGATAAAATCTGTCGTGTCTCTAAGATACGACTTGACATAATTTATGAACGGTTTAAGGAAATAATCAATATACTTGGAAATAGGTTCCAAAACCGAATCGCACCCAGAAATAATGGGGCGCCCTGGTGGTATGTGGCTATTCTTGTGTATTTTAGGTAAAAAATACAGGATAGGAGTTCTTGGTGCCTTTTTGTTCAAAAATTCAAATTCTTTAGGACCCAAAAAGCCCTGTTCCAAAGCAGATTTTGTTAACTCACCAATTTTGTGTTGTATGGCTAGTAGGGGATCCTCCCTCACGGGTCTATACCAATCGTGGTTTTCCACATGGCTCTGACCTTCTGTCAAGTACATAGTTCTGGGCCAGATCACCACCGTCCCACCTTTGTCCGCCTGTTTTATTATAATCGAACTGTCTGATTTCAAATCTTGAATGGCCTTCGTGTGTTCCTTACTCAGATTATTTCTGGCAAAGTATTTTGTTTTTTCCAACTTATTAATCGAAGACAACACAGCCTGTTCATAGGCATGAATTTGCTTCGGTATATTTTGAGTTGGGGTGAACTTTGACTTATTTTTAAGGCCGGTTACTTCTGGCATAGCAGTAGATTCGCTCCCAAAGAAGTAGGCTTTTAGTCTAATCTTTCTGCAGAAGTCCAAAGCCTCTAGCTTTAGCTTAGTGAAATCAGTCCTTCTTGTGGGGACAAATTTTAGGCCTAAGCTCAGTATCATCTTTTCATTCATAGTCAGTTGTTTTTCGGAAAGATTTACAATGGCAGATTGGTCTAGTTGTTGTAGTACCTGCTGCGTGTTTTCATTTCCCATGGTTGCTTGAAGCGGACCCTTGATTGGCCGCCCCTAGCTAAAAAAGGCTGATTGGAATTGCCCTGTTTTTTAGATGAAGGACCTGGTCTTGCGTCCGGGGATGAATCTGATGACGAAGTGTCGGAAAACCCTATAAATCTGTTACTTGATCGTCCTTGGAACGAGGTTAAAGCTTTCCTAGACTCAGACAATTTATAGTAGTCTTCTTTCAAGAATGGGTAGACCTGTTCTATTTTGAAAGATTTAGAGTCCCTTTCGAACTGCACTGTTTTGGAATTGATTGTATAATCCTTAAAAGTTTGGATTTCCTTATCGATTTTATCAATTAAGGCCTTGGCATCGGCAACTGCTGGGTCGTCTGAAATAGCCTTTATCAGGTCCTGAATTTCCTTTTCTTCCTGACTACAAAGTCGCTGTGCAGTCTCTATGGTGTGCACCATAAGATCACGGCTGCACTTCGTATTTATAAAACTGAATCCTCTTTTATATTCCGAATCCTCAGTAAAGATAACAGGGATATTTTTAATTTGAAGTCCCCATGGAATCGTACCAGCCCGCAAGTGTTGGAGCAAAAAGTAACCATGCAGTTCTGTTCTTATATGTTTTTTAATGTAATCTAGTCAATTTATCAACTTCGTTCTGTTGTTGAGCTGAAGAGCTAAGTGAGAGTGCTGAGAAAGGGCTGGAAGCTATAAGGTTTTTAATATGATCCTCTGTAAAGGACAACGTGTCCTTTTCAGCCATACTAAGCAATGGAAAAGACCACTGCTGGTGAACTAATCAACCTTAAGAATACTCCACACCCACTCGGGTAATGACCCGCTCTGAAATGTAAGGAAAAAATTAGGGGTTTGGTCCACTTGGGCAGGAGGGGGGTAGGACCACTAAATTTGAACAACGAACAATATACCCACACCTCCATTCATTTTGGGATTGCAGATCCAACCAAAAAGCAGAAATAGACTAAATTAATTGTGTCTATTATTGCAATAGTGATTAGCCTTTTATTTTGAATTATTTCATAAAAAGGAGATCATTTTTCAAGGCTGAATTGGGAGACACATTATCAACCAAACAGATGACCACATTGACATTTTGACAAATATACAAAAATCAATTAGTACCACTTGTGCGTAAATTTCCACATAATTTGACAATACATTCAAAACAAAACACAAAATCGTGAAGAATTAAGTACATGAACACATTCAAAATTTTGTCAAAAAAGAGCTGGTTTGCTTTGCACTATTTACATATATATAAAATTTTGCAGCATTACGCTTTAAGTCATGCAAAATGTAAAAAAGTTCCTGATTTATGGCAAATAATGAATCCTCATATTGCACAAAGGTGAAGCAAAAAAATCTTCACAAAGCCGACGCGTTTCGAGTTCCGGCCTTATGATTTACCGAACTCTCATCAGGGCAGCATTAATCCTGTCTTTGACAGCTAGTTCTGACAAGAAAGAAAGAAAAGAAAATAAAACGTTTTTTTTTAGAATAGCTTCTGAAGCCCCCTACACTCTCACATGGCTGCGACTGTTTTACAAAATCACATACCTGTTTTGTTAACAGTGGGGAATTTTCTGTCATTAATTTCTTGCGGGCAGCTTTTCAGTCTGCAACAAAGTATCGTTCTCTATTTTAGAGTCAAGTCCAAAAACATTTTGTCGAGCTTCTTTTTAACAAGTCAACGTGTGCTGATAAAAAATGATTTCAGTGGCACACTGTCAGAAACAACGCTGTTTCGGTCATGCAGTGTTTTGAGAACAGAAGGTGTTGATAACAAACGGTGCAAGACATGGGACTGATGATACAGCTAAGGAGGTGGTGCCGCAGGGACTACAGCCTACACTGTTAACACAAACATATGCCTGTGCTCATCTAGGAATATAGAATGATATTTTAAAATGGACCTAAGACACAGAACGCCCTATCACCATGTTCACTTCTACTGTTTTTGGACATGAAATATGATCGATGTCTAGTTCAGGAACAAAATATTTCAAAGTTTCCTCTGGTACAACCAAGCAACTTGAAAATGTATCCGTTTTATGAAGAAGGAGGAGCATGGAGCAAGACAGGGTGAGAGAAAGATTATCTCTTAGTGAGCTATACTAACTTCTGGATATATGGGAGAATGTGTACAAAGTAAGTAATCTGTGAAATATTATGTGAGACTTCAATAAGCACATTGAAGACAATCTATACGGTTATTGTAGGAAATGACCGCTGTCTGCTAGGTGTGCTTGTAACAGGGGACTTCAATACAAACTTGCTAATGCCTATGGTACGGAGCGACTTCGTTCAATCGCAAAATCACCAATGGGCAATCCCTGACCCAATAACGGGACCGAAAACCGATACTCGTCAAGATAAAATAGGGATAAACTTGGTGACGGATATGGAAGCACTGGGACTTAGAATATTGAATGGTAGATTTCGAACGGACTCTCCACCGGCTTGCTCATTCCACTCTAAAAATGGTACCTCACGAATAGACTACACGCTGACGTCTTTATCTACCTTTAACAAGGTGACATCTTATACCTTGAATAAAGTCACGGACAGTGATCACAGCCAGCAAATTATTGTGATAAATATATTGTGCCCAAAATCCGAGACCTTCCAGACAACCCCTGGTGAGATCTGTACCATTAATTACAAGAAACATATGGAAATCCGAAAATACGGATGAGATCACCGAATGGGCAAAAACACTAGCGATAGAATCGATGGATGAAGAAACAAGCATAGACCTCATGGAAAGATGGGAAAATTTCACCCACAAAGTAGTCACTGATAATGCTAAAATAACAGGAATACAAAGCAGGAAAGGTGTGAACAGCAAGAAAAGAGAAGGCAGAGAAAATTACATCTTTCTTTCATATGCTGTAAGGAAACTCAGATGTACACGAAATCGGCTGAGGAAACAACTAACGAAGTCCCCACACAACAACAAATTAGCTGCTTTACTGAGAAATACAAGCTGCAGGTTAAAGAAATTGATTTGGAATGAAAAAAGCATAGCCAGACAAGAATTCTGGGGTCAAAAATATTCCATGCAAGCACCCTAGCAAATTCAAGGGAGTTCTGGAGACTAATTAATGGCCTAGCTCAACCAAATAAATATGGAATTGGAACCAGTCTATCCGAAGAAGAATGGGTGACGTTCCTTAAAGCACACTTAAATCCAAACAAACCGTCATTGATACAACATACGGTCGACCCAAGTTCCACACAGAAGGACATAGTGAGATTCTAATAACCAATAGTCAAGTGGCAAGCCTGATAAAAAAGCAAAAAGACGGCGCCCCCGGACCAAATGGCATTCCTTTTGCACTTTTCAAAGAAGCGCCTGACTTCTGGTCAAGCTATTTAACAGATGTTTTTAAAGAAGTGGTCCAGAGGGAACAAATCCCGGAATCATGAAAAGGATCACTTATAACCCCCATATTTAAGAAAGGAAACTGGCAACAACCAGAAATTTTTGCTTAATTACCTTACAGGACACAGACGC
Organism: Lissotriton helveticus; assembly: GCF_964261635.1. Lineage (NCBI taxonomy): Eukaryota > Metazoa > Chordata > Amphibia > Caudata > Salamandridae > Lissotriton > Lissotriton helveticus. Next base: position 1,161,154,404 of record NC_136057.1, on the reverse strand, counting down.
AAAGTTGTTTGCTGGAATTTTATTGGCGAAACTAACTGACTGGACAAAAGAGAATCAGGTATTACCCCCAAACCAAACAGGTTTCGTCAAAGGCCTCGGTACGACCACAAATCTTTTAACATTAACAATATTAATCGAAAAAGCAATTCTAGCTAAACAACCCTTATATTTGTGTTTCGTAGTCTTTAAATCTGCCTTCGACCGTGTTGACAGAGAACTTTTATGGGTCAAACTAACTAAACAAGGTATATCAGAAAACCGACTAAAGATGATTAAGTTCTTGCACTCCGAAACCTGGGTTAGAGTTAGGATGGGGAACGGCTCAACCTTGACCAAAATAATTCCCCCATCGATGGCCTCAAACAGGGATGTTTGTTGGCTCCCTTGCTCTTTAATTTATTTTTAGCTGACCTTACCACCGAATTAAACACAATTAATGCCCACCCTCCAAGGTTAGCTCAAACTCAAATATCGAGTCTATTATACGCGGATGATGTCATACTCTTAAGTTGTCAAAAGGTGGGGATGCAAAGACTGATTGATGGCATCTCTAAGTATTCTGAGGCAAATGGTATGCACATAAACGAAGCCAAAACCAAGGTGATGGTAAGTATAAAAAACAAACGAACAACACACGCACATAAATGGATCCTGCAAGGAAACAAATTGGAGCGGGTAGCTGAGTATAAGTACTTGGGAGTAACTTTCAATGATAACGGCAAGTTTGAGACCCAAAAACTCGACATTAAAAGGAAAGCAAACTCACTCATTGGTGCACTAAGATCAATCCAGAGAACCATTGGAGACTTGTCTTATCGCCCCTTATTAAAAACAATTGCGGCAAAATTATTGCCAACTTTAACGTATGGCAGTGAGGTGCTCAACGGAAAAGACGTAGACATCATTAACACCTCAGTCGCTAAAACGTACAGAATTTTATTTTCTCTTCCTAAGAATGCCTCTCAAGCTCAAGTGAGATTGGAATTTGGGCTAAACAACCAATGTTATGCAAGGAAAGGGCACACAATGAAAGTGTGGAACGGAATAAAAAACGATCAGGACAACGAAATGTCTTGTCTACTGTGGCTTGAAATAAAAAATAACCGGTCGCTAACTGCCAGCTCTTACTTAAAACAAGCAACTGAAGAGTTCGGTATAACACCTATCTGGAACACTACTGTTGTGCAGGAGAGTTTTAAAAAAGTGGTAAATAAACTAACTGATTACCTCTCCTTAATAAAGGACAAAGATATTCTTGTTAAACGAAAGCACGCTTGGTCAATTGTGAATGGTTTCAAAAAAAGAAGATTCAAACCTACCTGGAAACTTCATGGTAAAAAAAAACAAGCAAGTTTTTATGAATGCTAGGTTTGGCCACTTTCCAGGTTTATGCCCTTTGGCACCATGGAAAAGATCAGACGAAAATTGCTTATGTAGACTATGTAAATCAGGTCAAGGAGCCATCTTACATATATTGTGTCTTTGTCCTGATTTGGAAGCGGAAAGAAAAAGTACACTTAAGAAAATCTTTAATGAACGTGGTGTAAGGACTTGTAGGCAGGCACTAGTGGCAAGCTTAAATCCGAATGACTTACCAATGAACTCAGCTTTCGTTAAATTTCTACTTATGGTCCAAAAAAAGTTGGAAGCCTGTACTTGATTAATTTATGAGTTGTGTGAATATGAACCTATTGAATTAACCAAAAAAACAATTTTAAACGATTGATTTTTATATCAGATTGATGAAAATTATTCGAACTTGTGGATAGTTTTTTGCATTTTATAACTGTAAATGTTTTTACCTGCTTTTTGTAAGATTTTAATTAATCAAACAAATAAAAATAAATGTGAACATTTGCTAGGTATGCTCCCAGATTTCTGCCCTCCGTGTTTTATGCTGACTGTATGTGCGCCGCTTTTCAATGTGATGAAATTGGTATACTCTTAATTGGCATATTTAACTTACCTATAAGCTCCTGTTATGAAGTACCAAATGTGCCTAGAGCCTGTAAGGTAAATGGCACTAGTGGACTGCAGAACCCTTTGTGCCATCCCCAACAGTGGGAGTCTAAAACATGGAGTCAGGCCTAAAAATGTAGCCAGACTAAATCAGCTTTTAAATTGCAAACCCACCTGGCAGAATAAATCCTAATGGCAAGTCTAAATCTTCTTTTTAAATATTAATAAGACATCCAAAAATAGTCTTTAATGTCGATAAGGCAGATGCATGGTATATAAAAGTATAACATGTAGAAATGTAATGGTACATTAGTCCTTACAAAGGCCAGGCCCCAACAGCTATTTTCACTGTAGCAAGGCTGGCTGTTCCATAGGAAAACCAAAAAACCCTGGAATGCAATATGTCATGCAATAATGCTATCTCCGTCTAGACCACAAATAGAAATTTCAATCTTGAACTCTTTGTCATATTTATTAAAAGCCAAACTCACTGGTAAAGGTGGATTTTTAATACATCTCAAGTAAAATGTACATTTAGTAAGTTACCTTTTCCCTGCTTCAAGCCTCTGGAGGCTGATTTGCATTAGCCTCCGGTTGCAGCCTTCTGAGTGTCTAACCCTGAATGAGGTGTGAAATACTTCCCCTAAAAAAAAGACAAAGGTTTAGGTGTGGGGAGGTGTTTCTGTTCCGTTGGCAGGATGATCATTTGGGCAGTGACCAGGAACTTAATTTACTTCAATGGGACCTCCACTATCACAGGCAGATGTCTGATTACACCTGCACTGGTCCAGTTTCTGTTCCCCCACTCAGAAAGACTACAATCACAGTAGGGAGGGAAAGGGCCCCCACACCTGATTTGAAGTGACCACAGAGGAGGTTTGTTCAATTCCTGTGACAACACCTTCGTGATGGGCACACAGGTTCTGCACAAGTGGAGAAGGGTTTCATGTTCTTCGATTTAGGCAGAGAGGGACACAGTTTGATTGTTTGCTGTACGGCACATTGGAAATGCTTAAAAAGTGGGTTAGATGTACCCATGTAAACTTTACCCCATTAGTTAGGGAAGAGCTAGTAGTCACCAACACACACAAGAATTTGACAGGCATAAATGTGGTATCCCAAATACCCTACTCATTTGTTGGACCTGTGGAATATCAGAAAAGTACTGATTCATTTCAATTAATTATCTTTATTCGGTCTGATTAAAAGCAAATCATGAAAGTACATAAAATATAATATGTATACCCAATCTCCTGAAAGCTTAAAAGATAGTTTTACATAAAATTAAGAACAATTAACAATGTATACACAATAATGAACTTTAAAACTCCACATTTCATTAAATAACAAAGATTATAAAAAGATCTAGAGGTGCAAATCGCTAACAGTTGTTAGAGCATCATTACACTCATACCACTTTTGGCTGATGTTAAAAGAAAATAAGGGAAAGAAAAAGAGAACAAAAACCTCAAATAGGGTCCACTATGTACTCCTACTAACCCAACAGTTAAAGAGGATACCTCTGCCTAACTCCACCTATCAAAAGAGGCCTCCATATAAGTCATGGCACAAAAATCAGTCACCACCTAAGAGGGAAAAAAACATATTGACGTCTCTTTTGGATCACATGACTGTGATTGGCTCTGCTCTTCGGTTTTGTGTATTACTTTCAGACAGTGACACAAAGGATACTTAGGTGTATACAGGATGGGCCATCCTGGCAGCATGACATGAAAGAGGCTGTATCCAGCCCCACATATACTTCAGAGGGCTTTGCTGACAGCACACAGAAAAGGAACCTAAAATCAGGCGCCTGCCCTCCATTTTGTCACCCAAGTTTTGAGCCTTGAGCAAATAAAGAGAAAGCAATTACCAGAACCAGTGTTGGTGGTAGTTCAAGGAAGTCCCTATTCATAGGGCTGGAGCCAGGTATAAATATTGGACCTCCAGAACCACGGTTCAGAAAACTCCTTGAGCTATGGAAGATTCATAAGGAGTATTGCCCTGCTGTCAGAGGACTGCCCTGCTGCTTGAGGGACTGCCTTTGTGTCTTACGAAGGAAGACCATGGACATACTTGCCTTAATATCATGTTCCCCATAGTGATACCAAGGCTTAGTTGTCTGACCTAATGTCTGAGCTACAGGAACACAACAAGTTTCAGAGGCCTCCTTGCAGCTGCCTAGCTGGACTTCTGCAGCTGGACCTGCCTGGACCCACGACAGGACCTGCCTCTCTTCACTGTTGCCCTCTGCTAGTGTGGGTCCTGATACTCAAGACGTGCTCCCCAGGTCAAGTGCCTTGGCTGGCATCAGTAGAAGCTCCTCCAAGAAGAAAAGGTAATGATCCTGAAGTTTGGGCTCCCCGTGAACAGACTGACGGAGAGGGGCTTGCGGTATCTTAATCCTTGGGTATACTCAATAAATAAATTCTGCCACTGATAGTATGGACCTTTCATCATTGACAAGAAGTAGAAAGAAGCAACATACAAATAAATCCAATAACATGATACATTATTAGTGATTTTAGTACAATTCATAAAGATAACTTTATTGTATTGTATTGTATTGTAATTGCATTTATATAGCGCTTACTACCCCTGACGAGGCATCTAAGCACTTTTTGGCGGGTAGCACGCTACTCCAGGACCCACAGAGGATTAGTGTTGAATTAGTATAGTGAAACATGCAAGTACATTTTAAGTGGTGGATAGGTTAATCAGTTATTTGGATTTGGAATGATAGCAGAAGGCTAGAGTAGAACAAAGGTTTGTATTTATTTATCGCTAGCTTGTTGACGCATGCTATTCAGGGAGCCTATAGAGGATTAGTGGTGAATTATTATGGTGAAATATGAGGTAATTTCAGTGGTGGATATTAGTCTGTTACTTGGAGTGAGAAGGATAGCGGATGGATAAAAGGGGAAGAAAGATTTGCATTCATATAGCACTTGTTACCCCTGATGGGCGTTGAAGCGCTTTTCTGGCGAGTAGCACGCCACTCCGGAACCCATAAAGGATTAGTGTTGAAAATTAGTATAGTATAAATATGAAGTAATTTGAGTAGTAGATATGTTATTCAGTTATTTGGGCAGTATATTAGTATACTTGAATATGGAATATGGAATTTGAGAAGTGAAACATGTTAGTCTGTTAATTTTTATTGAAAAAGGATAGTGGAGGGATAAAAGAGTGAAGGATTTTTTATTTTTTAAAGTCTTAGCAGTAGGAAGAGGCTTTTGGATGAGTAAAAAGGAGTTTTGGAGGGAAGGAGTCAGAGGGGAGAGGAATGTTTGTTTTAGGGGATTGGTGTAGTAAAAAGAGGTGTCAGATGATGCAAGGAGGGGTAGAGCAGGAGAGAGTCTAGAAAAGGTTATTTTGGCGATCATAGTAGTGGTATGGGGTTTGGGATAAATGAGAAAGTGGATGTTGAGGATATATTGATAGATCTATAGGATGAGACATAGGATAGTGCATTAGAAGGAGTAGTAGAAAGAAGTTTGAGAGGAGTCAGAAGGTTGGGCTAGAAGATATATTGAGTGAAGTATAGGCTGAGAAATAGGCTAGTGCATTGGAAATGCTAAATTAGAAGAAAGAGATAAGTATATAGATCCATGAGTACATTAAAAGTATATAGATACATAAAAAAGTAAGTATATTTAGATTAAACATATTGATAGAGGTACAGGATGAGAGATAGGGTAGTGCATTGGATATGCTTTTTCAGGAGAAAAGTAACAGACACACAGATCCAAGTACATGGAAGGTACATAGATGTACAATGGAAGTATGTATATGTAGACCAAAAATTATTTTTATATTTTATTTTCTACTCTTTACAACATAATTGTTTTACATGTTTTATAAAGTAATACACAACGATAGGTACATATCTATAGTGAAAACAAATGCTTATATACAGAGGGATATTCTGTAAATTTCTATTTCCGTGTGGTGCTTATGTGGGGAAGAGCCAGATCTTGAGTAGTTTTCTGAAGATAAGGTGGTTGTCGGTGGATCTTATGTTGGGGGGTAAAGAGTTCCATAGTTTGGCTGCTTGAACAGAGAAGGATGTGCCACCCATTGTTTTTTTCTTGTATGGTGGGATTTTGAGGCGAGATGCTCCTTTAGAGTGTAGGTTCCTTTGTTGAATGTGTTTGGTGATTTTATTCCTGATGAAGAGTAGTCCTATTCCATGTATTGCTTTGTGGGTAATACAAAGCAGCTTGAACGTGGATCTTCTGGCAACCGGTAACCAATGCAGGGCTTTCAAGGCAGGGGAGATGTGGTCTCGTGGTTTGATATGCAAAAGTAGTCTGGCAGCCGAGTTCTGAATCCGTTGTAGTCTTTTCATGGTCGTTAAAGGTGATCCGTGGTAGAGGCTTTTGGCGTAATCGAGTTTGGATAGAACAAGGGAGATGGTAGCTTGGACCTTGTGTGGAAATCCCAAATGAGGGAAAATTCGTTGCAGCGTTTTTATAGTAGCAAAGCTTGATCTTGCTAGTTTATTTACTTGGACATTCATCGACAGCTTGGAGTCCATGGTCATTCCAAGGTTTCTTACTTCCTTCGATACTTTAGGCAGTGATCCCAGTTCATCAGGCCATGCGGCAAGCGGGTTGTAATTTTTCCGATCGCCACACGTGAGTATTTCAGTTTTTGAAGCATTCAATTTGAGATGGCTCCAAGTCATCCACTGATCCACGGCTCTGAGACAGCTGAAAATTGGTGATTTTCCAATGTCTTTGGGGCATTCCAGTTGAAGGAGTATTTGCGTGTCATCTGCATAGTTGTAGCACGTGAGGTGAAATGTATTGATCAGTACTGGTAAAGACTTTATGTAGATGTTGAAAAGCATGGGCGAGATGATAGAACCTTGAGGGACCCCTGCTTTTGTGGGGTACGGTTTGGACGAGAAAGGTGGGGTGTGGATGACATTAGTTCTGTTTCGAAGGTAGGACGCGATCCAGTCTAGAGCAGTTCCCTCTATGCCGGCTTCATAAAGTCTTTGTTTCAGAGTGTCATGGTCAACCGTGTCAAAGGCAGCTGAGAGGTCCAAGAGGAGTAGAAAAGAGTAAAGAAAGTGGTAAACAACCAATTAAATTTGTTTATTAAAGACTCAAAATGCCTGGATCCTACTCAATTCGGACTCAGATCCGAACATAGTATACAGACTGCCCTGATTTAAGCCACTGATGATCTCAAATTAATCTTGGATGGGGGAGGGGGGTCAGCGGCCCTTATCCTGTTAGATCTGTCTGCGCCTTTCGATACAGTTGATTATTCCACGCTAATACACCATATGGAAGCAAAAGGTATACAAAATCTTGCCTTAAAGCTACACTCATCCTTCCTAATAAACAGAGAAAACACAATTAACATTGATGCCTTCTCCTCTACCTGCCCTGTGGGGTGCTGCAGGGTTCCTCTCTAAGCCCAACTCTTTTTAATATATATGTTACTGATTTGGCTCCTTAGGGCGAATCCTTCAGGTTCTCCCTCACAACCTATGCGGACGACATGCAGTTTGTATTATCAGCCTCCAATGATGCCAACCACACTCATCTTTGCATCAACGACTGTATGAAACTCATAAATGGCTGAATGAACAAACACTGACTTAAGCTCAATGCTGGAAAGACCGAGGCGATTCTACTCAGCAACAATCCCAATTTCCGGACTGCCTCATGCTGGCCAGATGACATGGACCCCCTTCCTGTATTCACCAGGAAAGCCAAGAGCCTGGGTGGCATGATTGATGATCATTACTCCTGGGCAATCAAACCAACGCAGTGGTCTCCTTGTACAATACCTCGAGAATACTCAAAAGAACATCAATCTTTCTGCTGATCTCTGTTAGGAAGTCAGTTATTTCCACTTTGGTACTGTCCAAGATTGACAACTGTAACAGCCTCTATATCGGCCAACAAGGGCAATACTTTAAATTCTTCAAAACACTGCAGCCAGACTCTTATTGGACCTGTCTAGGTACCACTCTGTTTCCTCTGCTCTTAAGGATCTTCACTGACTTATAGTAAAAAACAGAATACAATTTAAGGTCCTCTGTCTGACATATAAAGGCCTCCATGAACAGGACCTTCCTTTCTGAAGAAAACCATATCATGGTACACTCCTACAAGAAACCTAAGATCAGCAAACTCCTTCCGAGTAAATGCTATCAGATTTAAAAAATCAAAATGGGGTGAGAGCAGCCTTGCTGAGAGAGCAGCTACATCCTCAAATCTCCTTCCACTTAATCTTAGGTCAGCTCCATCCCCGCCCCAGTTCAGGAAACTTCAAAATAAAGTGGCTTTTTAATCAGTGGGTTATTTTTTCTGCTCTCTCAGTGCCTACATATTCAGCACCAAGACACCTCCGGGTGCTTAATGAATAGCTTAACATTAACATTAACACAATAACAAAAAGCCCTGATGGAACCTTTATGCATGTGATGCTAAAACCACAGAGGTGCGTAGTGGATCTTGCATCCTGTATCAAATAGGTCATCAAAATAAATCTACTACAGAGCTTAAACTGATATCCTTCCCGATATATAAGTATTCCTTAAGGGAAAAGATTTACTTTTCTTAAAATAACCCTCACCCACCAAAAGATCCCTTGGTGGCATGCTTCATCATCGGGTTCTTCCCGCCCCGCTGTGGGACGGGCGTGCTACAACTGACGACGACGAGGGAGCACTTGTTATTAAAGTGATGCTATGTGTGATGTGAGATTGGTAGGGTCTGAGTGGATATAGTGGGATTAAAAAATACCTGGCAGTGTGGAAACAAAATTGTGATACTCCTTGTAGCTGGTATTATTAAAAGCAGGGAGTAGAGGTTTATGTGCTAAGATGGGCTACTACCTCCCTAGTCTACATGTTTCAAAGCCACCCCATTTCTTCTCTTCAGGACCAAAAGGGATCCCTTTACCACTCTGTTAGAAAATAAGCTGGTGGTTTTGCCTGCTCAATTTTGCTGAGTTTAGAGCCTACAAATAAGCATGCACTGATACAATACCTAATCGGTATGATCATACAAGTTTAAGTTATGTAAGGAAGGGAAAAAAAAGATTAATTACAGTCATTGTGAGAAGGTGGCTTGGTATATACTGCCCCCTAATTGAAGTGGGCACCTTGTATCAGTCCACACGACCCTTACGATGTATGAGGTCAAAGATAACCTATAGAAAGCTATCCCAGTGGTAGCTGTGGAGAGCAACCTTCAGGCTTAATCTTGTTGGAATGTAAAGCAGCTTGCGTTACCAGAATATCACCTCCTGAATGACTACATGAAGGAGAACCACACAGTAGCTATATACAAATATTTATTTATTTATATAACACTCACTATCCTCTACACGAGGTTAGAACACAAAGCATACTATACGATTTCAATAGAACAGTTGGAAGTAGCACAATACACAATGGGCTCCAGGGGGGGACCAAACCATATACTAAAATAGTGGTACAACAATCATGACTGAGATCAATACAAGGTCTAGAGCATGTAGAATCGCTGGGACCCCAAGGAACCACCCAAGGTGAGTAGACAGGGACCTCATGGAGGCCTGGTGCAGTGTGGGAACATGACCCCGGGCTCCATACAATTCAATGGGGAAGTCGTGGTTACACTTTTAAAGTTTAAGGACCCTTCTAGGAGGACTTCGAGCGAACCCTTTGGAACTTAAGAGTTTGAAGAGCCACCCCAACCATGGATGCCCTAGTACCCTAGTTACCTATCCCAGAGGATAAGGGTGCCTAGGTCTGAAGTAAGTGGTGTCAGAAACTCTTGTCGTTCTCAATGGAAGGCTGTGAAGAAGTACTGCTGCCGTGAAGGTGAAAAGGGTTCGGTTGAACCCAAGCCTGGATTCTGGAGGGAAGGAACCTGAAAGCAGAGGGGACAGAGTCTGGGTCTCTTCAAAGTGACCAGGAGCTCGGAAGACAAATGCCCAGCGGTGTCGGGTGCTTCGGGTGCAAAGAAGGGATGCTTGACTCTACAGCCACGAGGACCAGGAGATGTCGAGGACAACCAGGAGCCGGAGGTGAGCTGGCCCACAAAGGATGTCAAGTACTGAGGGGTCGATGTCCGGCAGGAGCACCAACAAGCCTTGGCAAAAGCAACCCACACGTGAAGGTCAAGCAGATTACGGTGTGGATCAGCAAGATCCAGGAGACTCACCAAGCAATGGGGAGTCAGGGCACATCTGGAGCAACCAGGAAAGCCCACAAGAAATCAGGATAACCCTCAGGAGGACCCACAGGCCGAATGACCAGGAGTCGCAAGGGAAATTGATCAAGATTGCAAAGCACCAGCCCACGGAGCACACAGTGTGAGGAGACCGGAGTTCTTTGGTGCAAATACTGCTCACGGTCAGTACCACACAAAATCTAATGCACAAGCTTGGGAATCACCAGCAAGCAAATGCAACTGCAAATGGACGCGGTGCACAGGGGTTCGGGTTATGCAGTCTTCACGAGGAATACTGGCCTCAAACTCAGTGAGAGGGAAGATCTACTTCAAGGACCTTCGTAAAACCACCTCTTGTATTTCTGGAGTATTCAGAGACAGCAGGAGCTCAGGAGCAGCAGACCAGTCACTTGCGGTTAGGTGCCTGCGAATCAGGGGAGAGACTCCTTCACTCCAAGGGAGATTCTTCAGTTGTCTTAAGTGCACCATAGGTCCTGCACGGAGCCTGTATGGAGCAAAGGCACAAACAAAGCTTCATACGGAAAGGGGAACAAAGTTGAGCCCAGTCGAGGTCCAGCAAAGTCCAAGGTGTCTGACGGTCGAAGGTCAGTGGTTTCTTCTTGTAGAATCTTGCCAATGTAAAATCTAAAGTCTTACAGTCAGGTAAGCCCTTTTGTACCCGTGGCAGAGGGTTGGACAGATTCAGGGGACCCTCTTAGGGTAGGGGCAGGACATGTCCTTTGTCCAGTTTCGCACCAGAGCAGGATCCATTGGCTCCCAGAACTGGTTTGAGCTGGACTATGCACAGGGACACCAAATGTGGCCCAAGTGCAGCCTTTCAGGCACTCTCAGAGTGCACTCACCCAGCCCCAATACACTAAATCCTGTCTGGGTGGTGGTCGCACCTCCCTCTGACAGGATTCCTTCCTCTGCTCGAGCTTGGCTCAGCAGCAGGAGGGCAGAAATGTGTCTCTGGTCGGCAGCATCCATTTTGTGCTGTCCGGGTCGAGAAGGGTGGCACCGATAAGACCAGTGACCCCACGGAGCTCGCTTCAAAAGGGTGGAATCATAACTTCCACACCAGTTACTGGTGCGGAGGTATGATTCCAAGGTGTTTGATACCAAACTCAATGTTTCTATGCAGCCTTTTTGGAGATAGCATTTACAGCAAGGTTATAATGCACCTCTACCTATCTGTCCGGCTGACTCACAGACAGCCCAGGAGAATGGTCTCCGAAGGCTGCAGAGAGAATCTGCTCATGCAGGGGCACCCTCTCACATAAAACCCTGCACCCTGCCTTCAGGATTGGTAAGGCATGCTATAAGGGTGACTTATAAGTTTTAACTGTAGTGACTATTAGATATAGTGAACCTATATCTAATGTAAGTGATGCAAGCACCATCTTACAAAGGCTGCAGTAGCAGACCCCAAATTCCATTTTGCATGGCCTCTCATGGGTGGCATAATACATGCTTCAGCCCATGGGGGTACATATGCCCTGAGTACATGGTGTACCATATACTAGGGACTTATAAGGGTAGCCCAGTATCCAATCTGGAGTGTACCAAAGTACATGTATGTCAATTTAAGGGAGAAAGCAGATAGAGTGGGGTCCTGATTAGCAAGATCAAACTAGTCAAAAACAGTTAGACATCAATCAAAAAGTGGGGGTAACCATGAGAAGCAGATACAACTTTTCTACAGCCATATTGCAATTATTGAGCTACCACATCACCAAATTTGTGGGAGGTCTATTTTGTGATATGTTTTTCCCATATGCACAATAACTTTTGGTTCAAGTGGGTGCCATGCTGCCCCTGATTGTCACATACAATTCATTACAAGACATACCAGATAAAACATGCAACACACACTCTAAATGGTTAGTTGTCATATTAGGAACTATGTCTATAGATCATTTTGCCTCTGTTTTGTCACTGTAACAGGAACTAGGGAAAGCTCTATGGATTCAAATACAGAACATAGTGTCATACAGAAAAATGGGAGGCAGAATTTACATTCACTATTTTTTTTTTAAACACATTTTATTGAGTTTTCAAAACAAGGTCATACAGTTCATCAAAGCATGCAATTTCACTCCCTTGATCCTGCACCATCTGAGCAATGATGACATCCCCACCGAATGGTTGCCGCCCTCAGCTAAGTCTGCGTTAGTCGAACTGAATGTTCCCCATACCAAGTAAGGCCTTTCTAGTAGTAGAAGGTATATCCCATAGGTTTTGTGACACAGTTCTACAGGCCTAAGGTGTGTCTCTCTTAGCCTATTCAGGCCCTGGCAGTCTCGGTGGGTCAGTATGGTTAACAACGAACCAAATCCCCCCCTCCAACGCCCCCTCCCCATCCCCTACCCCCCTCCTCCCCTCAGACATGTCGCTTTCCCTAACCGCGCGTGTAATGCTCATATTGTGTTCTGCACCCTCCATCCGAGTCCCATGCCAGTAGCCCAATTCTCTGCTGGGGGGATGGTCCCGCCTCCCCGATCACTCCTCCCTGCCTCTCAACTCCCTATTCGGTGCTGTGGTCTCGTGTGACATAGAGGGCACTCATATCCGACAAGGTCAGTCACCATCCTCAACCGGGTTCTTGAGCAGATCCACCATCGCCACCCAAGCTCTCGCCGATTCCCAGACTTTGTCATTGTCAGTCCTCAGAGCTAATTGGAGGCGGGGTGTCCCCTCACAGTCCGCCCACTTAGTGAAGTCGCGTAGCCAGCGCGCAATGCTAGGGGCCGTGACCGCCTTCAAGTGGCTAGTGATTTCACGTTTGGCTAGTACTAATCCCAGGTCTAGGAACTTACCGGTAATTTTGTTGCGGGAAGTGTGGGGAAACCAGTGCAGCAGGTACACCCCTGGGGTATTCTGCAGGTCCCTCTCCGTCACCTCTGTCAGTTTGGCCATTACCTCTCCCCAGAATCCCCGAAGCAGCTGACAGTCCCAGAACATGTGCATGAATACTGCATCCTCCAGTCTGCACCATGGACAGGCAACGTGTGAGCCAAAGAACTCATTAATTTTGTGCGGCGTAAGATACGCCAGATGAAACACTTAAAATTGGATAAGTTGAAACCTCGCGTTTCGGGAGCACTTCCAGGCCCGTTCCATTAACAATTCCCAAGGCTTCTCCTCTATAGGTGTTCCCAGATCAGTTTCCCACTTAACGCACAGTCCCTCCAGGGGTGCCCTCAAGCCCTGCGTCAACCTCCGATATAAGCACGTCACTGCCTTGATCCCACCTGTAGAGGTGACCGCATATTGGCAAGGGAGGAAGACCTGTGTCTCTGCCAACCCTGTTTTCCAGTGCTTTCGCACAGCAGCCGTTACGCCCGCGTGTAAAAGAAAGTCCTGAGCTGGAAGGTCGTGCCTCTGCATGAGGTCTTGAAATGGTAAGAGTGCACCATCCTCATACAGGTCTCCAATCAAGGAGACCCCCGTCCCCTCCCAGTCATGTAGCCGCTGCCAGTCTCCTCCATGGGGGAGCTCCACACAGAACCACACTGGGATCTCAGGGGCATATGCCGTGCTCTCTTTATTGCGTCTCAGGGCCCTATACCAACATTGCCTCAAGACCCACAGATTTCTGGGCACCTCACGTTCCCGCATCGGGAGCTGTAACAAAATCCGACTCAAGTGACTAAGCTCACTACCCCCTCTTCTCTGGTTTGCCTCCACTCCCAGCTTCCCTGCCAGCCGTTGTGTGAACCATTGGAACTGGGCCGCATGATAGTACGCCTCGAAATCTGGCGCTGCCAGGCCCCCCTCCCATTGCAGACGCATCATGGTCGGCAGAGCCACCCTCCTTCGTCCCATTCCCCACAGGAAGCTCGAAACCATGGAGTTGAGCTGGTTGAAGCACTTTCCAGGTATCCATACCGGCAGTGTGACAAAGTAGTAAAGTAAGCGGGGGAAGGTTATCATTTTTAATAACGCCACCCGCCAAGCAACCGACAAAGGCAGGGAGGCCCAGAAGTCGAGGTTACTCTTGGTGGTGCGCAGAGCCCTCCCTATGTTACCGTCAAATAGATCAGCTGCCTCGTGGTAAATTCTAACCCCCAGATACGGTAAGCACCTATCCTCCCAGCGCACATCAAGCCCCTCAGGAGGGTCGCCATGGTTCCTCCTTAGAGGAACTAGACAGGTCTTGGTCCAGTTGACCTTAAGCCCTGCAACTCGACCCAGTCTCTCCAACAACTCTCTGGCCCCCCGGAGCTCAGCAGCAGCATTTGAGAGGAACATCAGTAAGTCATCGGCATATAGGGCAATATAGTGCGTCTGACTCATCCTCTCTAGCCCCCTATAATGGCGCCCTGTCCGTGCACGAACCGCCATCGGCTCCATTGCCAAGGCGAACAGGAGGGAAGACAATGGGCAATCCTGTCTAGTCCCCCTGCCCACCTTGCACGCCGCCGAGATCACACCCCCGTCCGGACTCTGGCCGTCGACCTGGAGTAGAGAATCCTTGTCCATGCCACAAACTCCTCACCTAAGCCGAAGGCTCTCAGTACTCGGAACAGGTAAAGCCATTCTAAACTATCGAAGGACTTCTCGATATCTATGGATACAACATAGGCCTCAGAGTCCCCTGCCTCCTGCCTCCTGCAAAGCCTCCTAATGTTCATGGCCGTGTTTCGGGTGGGAATTAACCCAGCTTGGTCCCCATGGACCAGAGTTGTCATGTGCACCATCAGACGGCTGACCAGAATGCCGCTCAATATCTTATAATCGATATTTAACATCGCCAGAGGTCGGTACGCAGTACGGTCCCACTCCGGTTTACCCGGTTTAAGCAGCGGCACTATCATCGCCTCCCTTGTCGAAGCGGGCAGGTAACCCGCCTGTTTTGAACGATTGTAAAGAGCCATCAGCTGTGGAGCCAACACTTGAAGATAAGTGACGTAGAACTCCGATGGTAAGCCGTCTGTGCCTGGGGTTTTCTTTTTGGCCATGCGCTTGAGGACTCCCCTGACCTCAGTAAGTTCTAGAATTTACATACACTAATGTTACCAGACTATAGCCCCATGATATTTTTAACGGTAGTGGTGAAGTACTTGTAGTCACACACCGTAGAAGACAAAATGTAAAGGAAATGGACAAAACGTTTAGTTGAAAACGATACCCTCGTTATTTCTGGCTGCTCGTTGTCTTCGGGGATCGGCTGTGCTGTACTCACATTATCAAAGCTGCTCGCTCACCCTAGCAATCCCTCCCCGTGGCTCTGATGAACACTGAATGACTGCCCCGGGCCAGTTTAAGTACCTGCATTTATCAGCGTTTCGTGCGAGTATGCGAAAAAAGGCTGCAATGTAAACCCTCTAAAAATGGCCTGTAGAACTACTTGCTGTTGAAAAAGCAGTTGTGAAGGAAATAGAGGACATTAATCTGGACAACCACCACGTCTTCCATAACACAAGTGAAGAACAAAAACAAGCCATCAGGGAACTGGCCAACAACGGCAATCTAATCATAAAGCCAGCAGATAAGGGAGGAGCCATCATGATCCCAACAGCAGAGGCTTACGATAAAGATCTCGCCCAAAGAAGGGGAGTTTCTCACCAAAAAATCACCCAGAATCCCCTATTTTTAAACAATCCCTAAAATTCATATGGATTTGATCAACCCACCGGGTCGCCCTATTGTATCGGGCATAGGAACAATTTTGGAACAAATGCCCAGATTTGCTGACGCCTTCCTTCTCCCCCCAATACAAAAGACAAATAGGTACCTAAAGGACACAAAAGCGGTATTAAGGCTCCTTCAAGTTATGGAATTCGACCACTCGAAGGAACTCCTGATGGGTTTGGATGTGGAAAGTCTCTACATGAGTCTCCCGCATGAAGAAATGTTGCACATTATAGAGGTCGTCCTTTTTCACTACGGAATGGGAATACCAAACCCCTTGCAATATTGTGATGGATTGCTGCAAGTTAGCACTCACCAAGAATTTCTTCCAATACCAGAACACTTTGTACTTACAAAACCACGGAACTAGCATGGGCAGCACCTTTGCCACCAGTGTAGACGGCCTATACGTCCATAATCTAGGAACAGAGAAAATCCTCCACATAAACAATCCCTTCCAACATCACTTCAGGGTATGGAAGCGATATATAAATGATGGTTTGTCATCTGGAATGGCAATTTGGAAACAGCCAACAAACTCATGACCTGACATAACTACCAAAATGATTATCTTAAATTCACAAGCACTATTTCTAATAAAGAACTTGTGTATCTGGACCTGAATATATTCGCAAAAGATGGGACTTTGGAAATAACAACATATTTCAAGGCTACAGCAAGGAACTGCCTTCTCCTATATAACAGTTTTTATCCATGGCACTTATGGGACAATTTCCCATATGGACAGTTCTTACGGCTGAGAAGGAACTGCTCTAATGTAAGAGACTTTAAAAAACAGGCAGAAGATTTGTGCGTGAAATTACCCTACCAAAGAGTTAGACAATGCACTCAAACGAGCCAGAAATAAAAACAGGGAGGCTCTGTTAGAACGAGTGCCAGAAAAACCAAAAGAAGAAAGAGCAATATGTATAACCACTTTAAGCATAGGTTCCAATTAAGTCACGAAAATAATAAACAAACATTGGCGCATACTGAACAGCTGCCATCTAAACCTACCCAAACCTATGTTTTCACACAGGAGAGGAAGAAGCCTTTGAGACATGTTGGTTCACACCAGGCCACGTACAACTACACAAACAGAATCAACCACTACCCTGCACCCAGTAATGGGTGGACACTACCCATGGGGACACTGCAGCATGTGGCATTTGACAAAAAAGAGCAAAAAAATCACTTTCCAGATCAATGCAGAATGGGAACAATGCTGCTTTACCAAATGCAACAGCAAGAATGTGATCTACATGATCACCTGCCCATGCGGAAAACACTACATTGGGATGACTACATACACAGTTAAAACAAACATCTGTGACCACAAGAGCAATATGAAGTATAAAAGAACCACTAAAGAAATGTCATCACATTTACCTGGAGGCCTCCCACAGTATACAGGACTTACAATGGGCAGTCATAGAGCAAGTGCGCAACGAGGGGGCACTATTTGAGAAGGAATTGCGCTGGGTGTTCTGATTGAACACTCACGTTACAGGACTCAATGACCACATCCCATGGGGACAACTGAAATGACACAACCTGCATTTAATGAGATCCTGCATACTTCCAGAGAGAGTTTTTCCACATGAGTATTGATAGGAGCCATCCACCCCTATTTCTCAACTCAAACGCACAGCTTCCAATTCTTCACAAAACCACACAGTACACAGCTCCATGAAAGGATTTTTAATGATGGGAGCAAGCATGGGTCATATGCTCGCCACAAGAGGGACTCTAGTATGAGGTTCTTCTCATTAAACAGAGAGGCTCAGGAGGAAAAAATTCTATCTTTTTTACCAAAATGAAAGTTCTATCAGGCATCAGGGCAATGTGACCTCAGATTATAAGAGAGATCACAAGAGAGGGCACATGCGAATCTGTAGCATATGTCTACAGTAAACCAGAGAGGTTAAGAAGATAGCCACGCGCTATACAAGTCACAAGGGGGACTATTGGGTCTTCTGCCAAAAGCGTACTTTATTTTGTTTTATTTACTTTAAAGTTTCCCACGACTTTCTAGCGTTAGAAGTAATCAGTGAAAATTATTTTCCTTTTCTGCTGTTTTCGGAGAATGGCAGGATCTAGTATGGTTAAAACTAAAATGCGGAAGTAAACGTGCATAGCCGAGTTAACGTTCTATTATTGGGCAGCCACTTTGAGAGGGTTGACATTGCAGCCTTTTTTTGCATACTCGTGAGAAACTCTGACGAATGCAGGTATTTAATCTGGCCCGGGGCAGTCTTGTTCATCGGAGCCATAGGGAGGCATTGCTAGTGTGAGTGAGCAGCTTTCATAACGTGTGAACGGCATTGTTGATCCCCGAAGACAACGAGGAACTAGAAATAACAAGGGTATCTTTTTTCAACTACATTTTATTGTCCATTTCCTTTACATTTTGTCTCCTACAGTGTGACTACAAGCGCTCCTCCCCTCCTGTGAAAATGCTCACGGGGCTATAGTTTGGTAACATTAGTGTATATGAATTCGGCCTCACGTTTTTCTGTATGACACTATGTTCTGTATTTGATTCCATAGAGCTTTCCCTAGTTCCGGTTACAGTGACAAAAAATAGGCAAAATGATCTATAGACGTAGGGGCTCATTACGATGGCGGAATTATCGCGATCTTTCCACCATCGTAATGAGAATTACCCACCGCCATATTAGGATGGCAGTGGGTCTAGCAGAGGATGCAAAGTCCATCCGCCGCTTTACCGCCGGTGGCAATCATAACGATTGTCTGCCGGGCAGCGCAGGGGAACTAATATGGTGGTGGTGCCTAGCAGGCACTATCTGCCATATTAGGATGTGGGGACTGAACAGCCTTAAGGCTGATGGGGATTGGTTTTGGGGGACTGTTGTGGGCCCCCCTTGTGTCTGGGGGAGGCGCGGTGCACTTGTGGGGTACCTATGGTACCCCCCTACATTTTGCTGCATCAAGTGGAAGACACCGTGTGGTGCCTGCTATGTGATGCAGTGAAATGTCAGACATGCAATTTTCACATTGCGGCAGGTGCTGCTGTCTGCAGCACCCGTCGGAATGTTAAATGCAGAATGCGACCGCAATGGTGTCGGTCGCATCTGAAGTCTCCGGTGCGGGACTGCTGCATGTCTGGTGGCCAGTCCCAACACCTTGGCGATAGCTTGTGGTCTCAGGTCCACTCGCCATCCTAATGAGCACCATAGTTCCTAATGCTATGAAAACCAACCATTTTGTGCGTATGTTTCATGTTTTATGTGGTATGTCTTATAATGTATTGTATGTGACAATCAGGAGCAGCACGGGGCCCACTTGAACCATAAGTTGTCGCAAAATCGACCTCCTACACATTTGGTAATGTGGTCCAATAATTGCAATATGACTGTAATTAATCATGTTTTTCCATCCTTACAGAACTTAACCTTGTGTGATCATACTGATTAGGTATTGTCTCAGTGCATGTTAATTTGTAGGCACTAAAATCTGCTAAATTTAGTAGGCAAAGCCACTAGGTTGTTTTCTAACATAGAGTGCTACAGGGATCACATTTTGGTCCTGAAGAGAAGTCATGGGATGGCTTCAAAACATATAGACTAGGGCGGTGGTAGCCCATCGTAGCACATAAACCTCTACTCTCGCTTTTAATAATACCAGCTACAAGGAGTATTAAAATTGAGTTTCCACACAGCCAGGTTCTTTTTAATCCCACTATATCCACTCAGACCCTACCACTCCCACTGCCACATCACACATGGCTCATGGCAGGCTCTCACCTCCTTCTATGTAACATGCCACCCAAATGCATGAATCAAAATGGATCTTTGGCTGCCACAGCAATGCACAGCACTATTCCACACACATCCCACAGCGCATATCGATTGTAATCATTCATGTGCCATTCATATCCAATATGGATTGATTAAAGTTGGAGGGGACTGGCAGATCGAGAGACAACTAGAGAGGTAAGTAGGGAAATCTTCAGCCGCAGCCCGTCTAGGTAACAGCGGTGGGGCAGTGGCTCAGGTCATTTTGATGGACGATGACGAGGGAAAATTAAAAAAGAAATTCCCCCTGTCATCATCTGTTGAAATATCCACTCATCTGGCCCAACCGCACTTACCTGCACGGGCTGCGGCTGCAAATCATCCTGGCAGGGGACAGCTAAAAAGTCCTGTCCTGTTGCTAACATATGTTGCAGGTGATGCAGCGGTAATTTCATCTGGTAATTTCTCAACGCAAAACCCCCATGCTACCTCCAATTTACCACTGAAAAGGTGTTGGGCCCTTGACACCATGTATTACCTCCTGGAGATTTTAAATAAACATGAACAGTCTAAAATGCAATTAATATTTAAGCCAATGAAGAGAGTTGTTGAGTATTTTAAAGTGTTTTATTTTCTAGTCAAAAGTTAATTTTTCTTGGACCCTTTATTCATTAGTAAAATATCAATCAGGTTACAGAATTTGGAAAATAGGAAAAATAGCATTAATACAGAACATATTACAGTCTACATATAAGCATCACATGTAGAAAAGAAGAATGTGGTGCAAAATGTCAGTCAAACTCTTAAAGAGTTTCTAAGAAAAAAAAGAGTCTTGCAAGGCTAAGAAATAATTAAATAGTTTGCAAAAATCTCCCATTAAGAGAAATAAATGCATATGAAAAATAAATCTTTTCAGACCTAGTTAATTAGTCAAAGCACAAACATTAGCATCTAAATCTAAAAAGCATTTCTATCTGTTGCTGCTCTCTACTTCTCTGCCACTCTGATAGGAGCTGCTCCTTCAAAGCACCCTCTCCTTCACTAGACCTTAAAGGAATGTGGCCTGCTGTGCCAAATATGACGTGCCAGGACTTTCTGAAAAAAACATGAGCAAGGGAAACCCTCCCCACTCCTCGGACGCAATCTCTACTCTCAGCTATCTCCCACGACGTTTCTCGTACCTAACCCATATGAATGAACCAGTGACTGAGCCAAAAGAGCCTAAAAGCCAAATGAGCCTGAAAGCCAAAAGTGAGCTAACAACCAACCATGCCTCCAAAGAGGCCATTATTTAGACTCTAACTCTTTACAGACTACACAAAAATGTTGCATCTTCAGGAAAACTTGTGCCTGATTGGTCAGCCACGATGGCATGAGGTCTCACTATCCTGCCTCATTGGAAATTCTAAACTATACCGGTTTTAACAAAAGAGGCATAAATGAGTAAATACATTTTGTATGTAACATTTGCTAGGAAAAATGTTTCTATTTTTTCCTTCCTTCCTGTCACAGCACAGGCTGGACGGATACTTTTACTAACGGTTCACAGTCAAAATATCGAGTTGTAAATATCGACCTACACAAGAGTTAGAAATATCAAAGGTAAAGAATATCGATGTCAAGAATATCGTTGGACAGAATATCGGCCCTAAGGTAAGTAATATCGATTTTTTTTTATATCGATGTAAGTAATATCAAAGTCAGTAATATCGATATCAAATATATCGATGTTCCTTCGAGGAGCCAAACCGGCGAACATGATGGCCGCTTAGACTTTCAGCTCCGCCGACCTTCTTGCTTTGTGCTTATATCCTGTGATTTATCCTGACTCCAAGCCATGTCCTGCTGCGGGAGAAATGATGCTGCCCTCGTTGGCGTGTCCCCGGGAGAGCTACTAGCTGGGAAAGCGACGAAACGTCCTCGCCTAGTCTCCGGCCCTTTTGTGTCCATGAGACCGGGACATTGAGTGTGGGGGACGGCCGGCCCCTAATGGAATAACAACGGCCATCTGCGTTGGGGAGGAGTCGGCCAGACGGAGTGAACCCTTAGTACTGCCTGTTCCTTGCTGCAGCCATCCAGCCCACCCGGCGGTATCGTGTAAATGTGGGACATCGCGGATCTGGGGGACTACGTTGTATTTGGTTCACCGTCCCTGAGCTGCCCGGACAGTTCCTTTGTTTTCCTGAGGCTCTTTTTGGCGACATCTTGAGTTTCACATAATTGACGCCTGCTACTGAGGGCTTTGGGTCACGGCTGCGGGACCGGCGACTGCTGCGTCCGCGTCTGCGTCGCCAATCGTGACACTATGGAGCCCGATGGTCCCGAGGTCCCGGATTTTACTCCGGTGAGTGGCGGTGTGGAGACCGGATGGACGCATGTGAGCGTAGCGTTCGGGCAAGTGAATCCCGCTCTGCCGAGGAGCCTCACGTAGGGAAGAGTGCTGGAGCCTCTGTATCTGGGGCAACGCTGGGTATCAGCGATGTTCTTGTTGCTCTAGGTGATTTGCGCATTGCCCTGAACTGTCGTGCCAAAGATCTGGAGAGTAGGCTGGACGCCATTGCTCCCACTGTGTACTGCGCTGGCTGCGATTTTCCTCGCTTGCGGGACACTGCGCCACACCCTGTACCCGAACGCGATGAGATGCTTTTCCCTGTGGATATGGGGACTTTGGAGGACCGGGATCTCATGCCAGCCACAGGGCTGATTGCTACCGATGAGGAATGGTCCGGTGATGGTAGCCCCGCGCTGTGTGTGGAGACTCGATCCCGTACGCCGCGTCCGGCTATTCAGCTGTGGACTTACGGGGTGACTCCCCCTCTTCTCCTGGAACTTATACTAACGGGCTGGTTAACAGACTTTGGTGGCTTATTGTTGCGCTTGGGTCCTTCCCGAAGGGTCTCTGATCGCACATTGTTGCTTTTGGCTGGCTTTGGTGGGCAGCCCGACGGATTCCCATGGACACCCCGTTCACCCACTATATTCAATATGGCGGCTGGCCGGCTGGACTCCGCTGCCACAATTGATCGCATGGGGCAGGGCTGAGGATATTCTTTCGAGTACTGGTGTGCAGACGGCTGGTGACCACGCGGGACAGGCTGTACAATGACTGAATCGAATGTTGGCTCTGTATTGATTTGAGGGTCTCGGCTCGGAGGGTGGGCGCCTGGAAGCTCATATCCTAATTTTCTCTCCTCCTCCGCTTTTCTTACTTCTCTTCTTCTTATATTTCTCCTTGCTTTTCTATTTCTTCTCTCTTCTATATTTCGGGTTTAGATACTGGGCGACAGGCATGCTGCTAGGGGGGGTAGGCCGTAGCCATCTACAGGTGTGCGGGGTGGAGGGGTTGGGGGAGGGGTTTTATTGTTTTTTCCTCATTTGTTTCTATGGCCTTTTTCTTCTCTCTTTTGGTTTTCCTTTTACTTTCTTCTTTCTTTGGGTTTGGGATCAGTCGGTTGGGTTATTCCCGGAGTTTTCATTGATTTGTCCTAATCTGTGTCCTAGCTGTTGCTGCATTATTGGTGTAAATGGGCGGGCGCCTAATTGATGCTCGTAGTAATTGTATGCAGGTATATCCTACATCTCTGATGCGGTGCCCATGTCTTATTTGTGATCGTCTTCATTATGCAGGACTTATTGCTTGGCTCGCCCATTATATGATTATATCTTACGGTTAGGCACCTGATTCCCACATTTCTTTACGTCATATTGGAGCTTTTTACGTTCTTGATGTCATCCTGATTTAAAAGTAAAATTAAACCTCACCTATCCGGAAATATGATCGATGTAGGCCGTGATACTATGTCTTTAATGTGCTGCCGTGCCCCTGGGATGTTCGGCTAAATAGCGGTGTACACTTTTGCGTAAATAAAGGTTTTAAAAAATAAAAAAAAATAAAAAATAAAAAAAATATCGATGTTGGTTATTTCGATGTTACTAATATTGATGTTTGTACTATTGTTATGTATTTTAGTATGTATTTAATATGTATTTGTTATATGTTTTTTGTTAAGTATTTTACTTTTTTAAAGTTATATGTGAACCATTTTCATATATTTATAATGTTATTTTAAAGTCAATTTTATGTTTTAGTACCGGAGCGGGTTGTGGGTTTATAGGGGAATAGAGTGGGAAGTAATTTAATTATATTAAATTAATTATTACTTTTTAGGAATTATAAATTAATTTTATATACTTTTTGCGTTTAAGTTCTGTAGCGGGTAGTGGGTTTATAGGGGAATTGGGTGGGAAGCATTTTAATTGTAATTAAGTAATGAATTATGTTTATTTATTGGTATTGATAATGTATGTATTTTTAATTAATTATTAATTGGCAATTAATAATTTTAATTGGTAATTAATTGTTTTAATTGGTAATTAATATTTCTAATTGGTAATTAATTTATTTAATTGGTAATTAATGTTTGTAATTGGTAGTTAATGTTTGTAATTGGTAGTTAATGTTTGTAATTGGTAATTCATGTATTTAATGTGTAATTAATTTTTGTAATTGGTAATTAATTTATTTAATTGGTAATTAAAAAATGTTTTATTGGAAATTATTTGTAAATAATTGATAATTAATTTGTTATAAAAAGTCTTTTTTGGTATACAAATAATTGTATTGTTTAATATTTTCTAATTGGTAATCAATTATTAATAATGTATTTTTTGATTTTTACAGTATTTTATTGCTTAATATTTATTATTTGGTAACTATTATTTATTAATTGATATTTATTGTTAATTTATTGTTAATTATTTATTCAAATCTATTTTTTTCTTTAATATTAATGGGAAATTTTAAATGATGTTTAGTTAATTAAAAATGAAAACATTAATACATTTAAATATAAAAATTATTTCAAAGTATGTTTTATTTAATTTTTATGGTATCCAACGCTTTCCCTACTGTTGTACTCTCTGGAGTTGGAACAGTAATTTTTACCCCAACGCTGTCCAGCGCTTTCCCTACTGTTTCACTCTCTGGAGTTGGAATAGTAATTTTTACCCCTACGCTATCCAACGCCTTCCCTACTGTTGCACTCACTGGAGTTGGAATAGTAATTTTTACCCCTACGCTATCCAACGCGTTCCCTACTGTTGCACTCTCTGGAGTGGGAATAGTAATTTTTACTCCTACGCTATCCAGCGCTTTCCCTACTGTTTCACTCTCTGGAGTTGGAATAGTAATTTTTCCCCCTACGCTATCCAGCGCTTTCCCTACTGCTGCACTCACTGGAGTTGGAATAGTAACTTTTACCCTTACGCGATCCAGCGCTTTCCCTACTGTTTCACTCTCTGGAGTTGGAATAGTAATTTTTATCCCTACACTATTCAGCGCTTTCCCTACTGTTTCACTCTCTGGAGTTGGAATAGTAATTTTTCCTCCTACGCTATCCAAAGTTTTCTTTACTGTTTCACTTTCTGGAGTGGTAATAGTAATTTTTATCTCAATGCTATACAATGTTTTCCCTAATTTTGCATTTTCTGGAGTGGGAATAGTAATTTTACGTTTTACGCTATCCAATGTTTTTAATACTGTAGATTTTTGGGGACTTTAAATACTAGTTTTATTTAATATTTAGAATGAATTTAGATAATGTATTATGTTATTAATTTTAAAAATATTGAAAGTAGATTTAATTTTTTTAATTTATTACAAACTAATTATTTAATTTTTTATGTAATTATGTTATGTGTGGAGATCTATTTGTAATTTATAGTTTTTTAAATAATGTATAAGTAATTCAAGTAATTATTAAAATGTATTATTAAGTAAATATATAATATATATTTTACATATGTGTTTAATTAATGTTAATGTTATATTATTATATATCTATTATTTATAAATTGTAAACATTGCTAAATATTTTTAACAATGTTTATTTTATTTATAAGTATTATTTACTTTATTTTACACATTATATTTTAACAGATATAAAACAATATTTTTAATTACGATATTTTTAACATCAATATTTTTGTTTCGATATTTTTGTACTTACCATGTTGTAGATAGGATGTCGATATACTTGCCTTCGATATTCCAGCCTCGATGTTTCTGTAGGTCGATATTTTGTCTGTCGATATTCTGTCATAGATCCTTAACTAACATTGGTACATTGACACAATCACAAGAATGCACAGTTCACAGTAGCCTTGACTCCTTCTTGTCATGAGGAAAGCTGGCACAATCTGTGCATGCTCTCTTCTTTTAATGCAAGTCACAGCCTTGCTGGATTCACAGGCACCCATTTAATTGTAGGCCCAAAAACAAAACAAGCAAAAGAGAGTATTAATTTCATGTAAATCAGCCATTATGTTTCCCTCCCTTAAAAACCAAAAGCACACAGCAGCAGACCAAGGTTTAGCACATCAACTTCTTCTGTTTCATAAATTATTGTGGTGCAGCCACTCTCAACATCCGCTGCCATGGATGTCTGCTATATAAAAAGTTTACAAGAAATTTGATAGGTGCACTCGATGGTGTAAATAGCAAGAAAAGTTTGTGAAGTTTGTAAATATTCTGTTCTTTCTTTATTTAATTCTTTTTCCTTTTTTTAGGATACAAAGGCACAGCCAACGCGTTTCATTCCCTTTGGAAGCTTCCAAAACATATATGGAGGAGTAGGAGGCGTCGGAGACCCTATCAAAGGTCCCGCAACAGACGATTTACACCTTTATAGCAACTCGAATGGACGCCATTCACCACAAAACTCATCCTTACTTCTAAGAACTACTGGCGCCACGGACTTACCCCTCGGGGGCAAGGACAATCTTCCGTTTTTCCTTTAAACACAACCGTTCTTCGCACACAGAAGAACGCACTTGGATTTCTTTCCAGGGAACTGTACATAATACAGGAATCTCAGGCTCGGATCTCTGACAACACTTTTGGCTTGCGCCTATGGTGAATGTGCAATTTTACCTTTGGACCATTGGATTGAGATGATGTTATTTGTAGCCCTGACGAAATTCCCATGGCACGAAAGGGGATGAAACGCGTTGGCTGTGCCTTTGTATCCTAAAAAAAGAAAAAAGAATTCAATAAAGAAAGAACAGAAGATTTACAAACTTCACAAACTTTTCTTGCTATTTACACCATCGAGTGCACCTCTCAAATTTCTTGTAAATGTTTCCCTCCCTTATACTAATACCCTTTATAAAGATTTCCTAGCAAGCTATTAGTGTAAAGCAGCTTTTATGATTGGTTATGTACAACTTGCAAAAATGTGCAATGTGCAACATAGCATTATTATGCTTTAGTGTCATTTTTAAAAGCACACACAGTTAATACAGCGCACACAGTTAATACAGCGCACACAGCAACATGCTTTAATGCTCTAGATAGCTATTCATGCAAAAACGCATTTAGCCCCAGGTGTAGTGTTTGGTGCATTTGCTAATTCACACACATTATAAAAAGAGGTGTTTTAAACTAAACATGTTTATTCAAATATGCAACAAGCCAAAGTCTCTTAAGACAGGAATAGTGAATTTAGATTACAAGGATGAGCTGGGAAGAAAGAAACACATTCTATTAATCTTCAAAGCTAAAAAGGACACTTTTCTCTACACTGCAAAAACACATGTTAATTCAGCACAAGCATTTCAGAGTGACTAGGCCTCACTTTCATATTTTTCATGTGCCATGTTTTTAACTTGCATCAAAATGTGCATGTCAATTTTAAATGCAGTCTGAAACACAAAAATAAACAATGCCTATCTCCAGATGAAATCTGCTCCATCACAGGCACCACTGTCAGTTCTCCGCAGCCAGGTGGGCTGACAATATCATGCTCAGTAAAGAGGTGTGCATCTAGTGTGCAGAGTCCAGCACTGGGTCTTATTCCTTATCATTAGAGGCCCTTAATGCATACACATGACAGTTTCTTGCTGAGGCTAAAAATGTTTTTCAAAAATAGAAACTTGCTGTGGAAATGCAGGGCAGGGGTGACTGCCCCCTTAGCTCCTTGCAGGATAACTTCCAATAAACAGTGTCTGTTCTTACAACTCTCATTCATTTATCATCGTTTACAGGACGACATGCTTCTGTATGCAAATCCTGTGCCTGTATTGAAAATCGTTTATCATGACCAAACACCTATGGCCTATGTAACAGGGTTTGCTCACTTATTATGTCTTTTCCCTGGTGGTATTTCAATGTTTGAGTGGAAACCCCCAGAACATTCCCCCTACATCTGAAACACTTTCAGGGGCGAAATATTTAGAAGTCCTTGCTTTCCTCTTAACTAAATTTCTGAGGCAGGCAGACACCACCTGGGCAGCGGTATTGTTTTCTGGATAACTTTTTCATTCTTCGTATTTCTGGATATATACATCCATTTGGAGTGTGGGGGCGGGACAGAATATAGATGTTAATTGCAGCATGTGCAACCTTCACTAACATTGTACTTTGAAATGTTTGCAGAGCTTTAGAATCAATTCCTATGGGTGACAAGTCTTACAAAGACTTTTTTTAAGCGGAACATGTTTTCAACAAGAACAGTTTTTGTAAGCAAACTATCCCCCTCCCCACAGCCTCTCCCTTCCCCCCAAAGCGGCCTGGGTTGAGATTTTTTCTGTAAACCTTACCTTTACAGAATTTCTTTTCACAATCTGAATTTATCAAACTTTTCAAGAATTTCAAGGGTGGTGACGTTCTCAAACAACTTCAAAATGTCATTGTTGTATACCTTTTGAACTTGACACCGGAACTGGATGCGAGTAACTCTAAGGGAACCCAAAGAAGCATTTCTTTGGCGTCCTTGCTTGGCTCTTCAGTTAATACCTCTTCCTGTGAATAAGGCTTGTCCTTGGCGCAGCACTACTTTATTACATAGTCATGAACATTTATCACATATTTACTGCGACTATACGATTGGAATATAATTCAATATGCAATACCATCACATTAATCCGCTTGACATTCCCTCTTGCGGCACTTGTAAAACATTGTATTAATTAACTTGTGTGGTGAACAAGAAAAACGCACAAACCATTTCTGCCAAATGTACTGGAACAGAGAAAATGTTGTTGGGAGTTAACAGCCTGATTCATCAAGCCGAAATCGGCTCGCAAAGGGCCAGATTCTGACAATCTGGCCCTTTGTGAGCGCTATTTTTGCATTTGGGATTCATCATCCCAAATGCAAAAATCGGTAATAGCGATTTCGCTATTTTGCGAGGAATTACATTTAAGGAATCTCTATTTGAGATTCCTTAAATGCAATTCATCATCCATTTAAAAATTGTGCATTCGCAATTTCGGCCCGCTATTTACCGCGAGGTCAAACCTCGTGGTAAATAGCGAAAATTTAGAAAAATGCTTTTAAAAGCATTTTTCTAAGTTGCATGTTGCACACACACATGTCCTTTGGACATGTGTGTGCGCAACACCTGTTTCAATTAGCATTTAAGGGGTGCTACAGGGTGTCCTTAGGACACCCCTGGCACCCTTTAAATCGCTATCTTATTTGCGATTAGCTAATTGCTAATCGCAAATAAGGAATACTCCCCATTCATTCCTATGGGCCTTTTAGCCCATAGGAATGAATGGGGAGTATTCCTTATTTGCGATTAGCAATTTGCTAATCGCAAATAAGGAATGTGTAGAATTCGCATTTCTTTATGCAATTTCTACATGAATCCCGTTTTGCAAGTCCTTAATAGCGATTGGGGCTCGCAAAACGGGAGAATGATGAATCAGGCTGTAAGTTTCTCTGCGTTTGGTTGGCGCGCCTTACATTCTGGACAATTCTAAATCGCAGTGCAATGTTTTGCAACCTAGATTATTTTACTGGCATCCCGGTCAGGATGCAATCAGTTACAGTTTCTACACTCAAGCAATGGTCCCCTCTTCACGACTCTCTGCCATCAATTAGTCTGGTGGTACAGTAAAGAGGGCAAGTTACAGATTTTGTTCATGGAAACCGTAGTATGAGTTTTAATAAAATTCGACTTCACAAGTAACTGGTCATCGTGAACTCAGTCAGACCCTAAGGTCACAAAAAGTAAAAACAATATGCGATAGTCACTGCTCAGAGTTAGTTACGTTATACTGAGTTGTGATCTGTTGTTGCAGCAATCCTTTTAAGAATTAATTTCATTAAATAACTAGCATCACAGGAAATGCAGGAGGACACTTAAATTAAAAAATACATAACATTACACCAATCCCGTGACTAAGCATTAATGTCTGTATGGACTGATCAACACAAGTACAATGCAAGTCACTTTTGACGGAGCGTAACATTGCTCTTTATTCTCTAGGAGTGCATCATAGGGGCATATTAGCAAGCCCAATTTTGCCGCTTTAGCAGCCGTTTTCGGCCGAAAAGCGACAATTTAAATATTGCTCTATTATGGAGGGACACGCTAACGCGTGTTTCCGTCAGTTAGCAGCCATCTTTTCTCCACTTTGCATGGCAGCGATTATTATCACTAATGACATGCAAAGTGGGCGTTCCTCACAAAACAACATGGGTAAAAAATGCGATATTTACAAGGATGCCCCAGACCCGCGAACCGATTATCAAAGTCGCGGTAAGGTTCCTTTATCGCAGGATTTTAACTCCAGCTATTAATCCGACTTAGCCATCTGTAACATGGGAGGTGGACCTCAGGGCTAAGTCCACACCTGCCTATTATCAAAGTTTACATTATCGCAGGTCCTTTTTCGCTGCTTTTCTCACACTAATTCATTTTATCACCCTCTATCGCTGGATTTCACATTGCCTGGGTGAAAAGCATTAATAATACGTCGCTTCCCCGGTGCTTAAATCCAGCGAGGGACAGCGATAATGAAAATCGCACTATGCGTGATTTGCGATAAATATCTCATGTGCTTGATAATATACCCCATAATCTATTGTTGTATTAAAATTAAGGTATCAGAACATGAATTGTAATAACGTAAGTGAAGTGATAGATATTTTCTTTACGTAATCAAAGAATTGAAGTAGTAAATGTTAGTGTTTAGGTGAATTATATAGGTGTGAAGTGTATTCATGACTAATGAATATTTAATATAAAGCGATCATCCTTTATGGTGGTCGAATGCAAATTAATGGGAATAGGACTATAATATGGGCTTCTATTTCAGGAAAATTGAAAATGCTGTAAGAGGATAAATCTTTGTTCTTTTCTGAGCCCAAACATGCATGGGATTAGATCACAATGCAAGAGACAGAACATTGGGTTGGACTCCCCACCAACAAGCAGCGACTGAGTGAAAATGAAGAAGGGGTGGTCAGCGGGGGCAAACAGAACTGCCATGTACTCCCTCCTGGCCCAGCAAATGGGATTTGGAAGCCTGAAGGTGGAGTACATAGCCTGCCAGTCTTAGGGAGGTCATAGGGATAATTTCGTTTTAGTTTAACCTAGTTTTATCACATGCCTTTAGCAGATATGATGCTCCTAAACACCTGATGGGCTGCAAAGTGTTGGGTAGGTGGAAAGTTTGGCTGTCCCCACTCCGTTTACAAGAGTATACCACCATATACTCAAAAACATCCTCATGATACATTCCACGAACTACACTTTCCATATGTGAAACATTAAAAATATAAGCAATGTTGACAAGAGGTGGAAGAGTTATGCAGACCTAAAAGGAGGAGGGGCCTTATTTAATTTTCTTACAGGAAACTCTTATCACTCGAGATGAGCATACCAGATCGAGAAAATGCTGGAGAGAGCAAGCCTTTTTTAATGATGTATCATTATTTGCTAGAGAAGTAATTATATGGGTTAAACAGGGGATTACTTAAAAGCAAATAAGACATTTGCAGTAAAAGAATACTGATATATTACAGTGGAAGTTATATACATTATATGGATGTAGATCTGGTGAGTATCTATTCTACCAACCTGAGTTTTAATATAAATTATCATTGCAACTAGCTCCCTGTGCTTTTATGAGGGGATTTCAACAGTATTGTGCTAACTGAGGTTCGAGCCACCACTGTCAAGTGTGCAGGTCCAAAAAGAAGCTCAGTCTTTGAGAAAGTGGCTGATTAACTTCCGACTGATTGATTAATTGAAAAGACAACATGCAATTGTCAATGAGTATTCATTGTACTCCCCAGTGTACAGCATCTATGCCAGGTTAGACGGGACCCTATGCACCATAACTTTGCACACAGCAGTTGTTCACATGGAGCATCTGTGCAGCACACTGTTCAATTTCACTTTTAGTAATGTTTACATGGGTGAGGCTAAAGACAGTCATTCTTACTTGGATATTGTGAAAAATGCACTGTAGAACACCTTCAGAGGTAAAATCTTAACTAATTTAATGAAAATCAAGGTGTGCATCAAATATCCTAGAGCAATGGGAAGCCCTTAAGGCTGTTGTTAGGTGTCATTTTATCAGAATGGCATGTGGGATGAAGTGTGTGCTGGACAAGAATTACATGGTTTGAAGAAATAAATGAAAATGCTAGAAAATTATCTAACTGGCATGTCGCCGGCATATCGACAGTGCAAGGTACTTTACCAGTGGAAACAGAAGGTATGTTTAAGCTCCTGGAAGGACCTAGGTGCCAGGATTACAGGATTATAAGGGAAGATTGCATGTAGAGGAAGACGAGACAGGTCACTTACTGGCTTGGCTCATTAAACAGAACTTGAGAAAGTCCCTATAAATGAGCTTCTGTACTGAGCAGGAGAGATAGGGTACATTAAAGACAAGATACATTGGTTATTCTCTGCTGTTTACTCCAAACTGTACAGTCAATCAATAATTATTTGCATTATTATATTGAAAGAATCTGGCTGACAATCTAATGCAACAGCAAGCTGAGAAACTAGAAACCCCGATGATAAACCCAAAATTAAGCAGGTGATCCCTGAAATGGCTAAATGGAAGTACCCAGGATCAGATAGGTTGCCCACTAAATGTTAGCACCCATACCTAGCTTTGTTGGCACATACATTGGTTATTCTTGACTATATTTGTGAGGAGTCTTGTTCTACTAATGAAGCCTTTATAGTATGCTTTCTTAAACCTAAATGTGCTGTTTCGGATAGAGTCTCATTTTGCACACATGAACATTACACAGCTATTACAGGTGTTTGAAGCAGCCCCACTATGTTGGCATAGCCTGGGGTGATTGCATTGGATCAGAAAAAAGCTTTGTGGTCATTGATAGGAATTTTTATTTGCAGACCCTAGTAATGTAGACCCAGACCCTGAATTATTGAAGTGATCACTCTACTTTATTCCCATCCAAGAGCAAGAGTCCTCGAGCTCATTATTTTCAGACAAGGGTTCAGACACCTTTGATATTAGAAAAAGGGGCAAGGCAGGGGTGTTCACTTGTCTCCCTTAATCTTTGCACTGGATATGGAACCATTGGCTATTTTATGCAATGAAGCTAAAAGCAGGGGCATAGAAGTAGCAGACGAGAACCATGTGATTTTGATATCAGTTGACTAAATGCTGTGGTTTTTGTGAGATATTAATGCCGGCTGAGATCTGATGATTGGAGTACCTAAGGAATTTGACAGGATTTCTGGGCTTTGAGCTACCTGGGCTAAATCATGTTTATTCCCAATATATCATGTGATGAATGTGCAGGTTTAGATAACTCAGTGCGCAAATATACCATAAGGAATCAGATGCCACTCCAAGTCATGCACTTGCGATGAGGGCAACCCTTATAAGTAGTGCTGCAGTCTAAAGGATATTGATGCTCTCTGTGATGGGAAGAATAGCGTTATCAAAAAAAATAGAAATGCTACCACACCTGCTGCATTACTTCATCAAACTACCTGTTCAAATATCCAGGAACTTTCCCAAGGACATGGAATCTGTCTAGACCCAGACTCTGTCTAAACATCAGGTAGTATTATCTAAAGTAAGACGTCCTGTTGACAAGGGTGGGTTGGATTTCCTGGATTTTGAATCATATTACCTGAAAGTATAGCAGCAATGGGCTGTGTGATGGTTGGCCGAGAACAATGATTCAGAGTTTAAAATACTTTTGGGAAGGCTCAGTGAAGGTGACTTAAACACTCCATTTGCCAAGTCAGAGTAATCTTACAACTGGCTGTTTGAGTTTGCAGAAGATCGTTGCATCTCTCAGGGTCAAAGTACAAAATACAATATTCTTGCTAATTCTTGATTATCTAGAAGTAGCTCTTTAAAGATTTTAGAAAATTATGAAACGGAAACCCTATAGTCAAGGCATTATGATTAACTAGTATGATTCGGTGAAATATGTTTACATAATTTGTGCATGGTATATGGTTCGAGCTAAAGTTAATGAACAACGCCCACTTTTAAATGCAACTTATCAGACGCTTTGTAGATTTCAAACAGGCGGGAAAGCCTCATAGGCACCCAAGGGAAAGGGTGGCAGTGACATTGAAACTGTTTTCTTTTTGAGGTTGTTCGATAAATGCTACTTCGACTCCTCAAATGGACCTCACATTTCATGTCTGGACGCGAATTACAAAAAAATGTTTACATATTTCTTCCTCGTCTGGGACTGGACTGACTATGCAGAAACTGTGTAACACGGGTCTGTGGGTCTTCGGCGTAGCGTAGCCATCATTTTCCGCATACTCTACCTGTTCTAACCACTAAACATCTTGGGGCAGATTTACAAGTCACTTGCGCCACTTTTGCGTCACTTTTAACATGGGAAAAGTGACGCAAAAGTGGCGAAAGGGGCTTGTAAATGTGCCCCTTTATGTTTTAGAAAATATGTGTCTTCTGTCAAACTCTTCGAGACAAGTTAACAGTGTTTAGGCATTCTGTATCCATACTGGTTAATTCATGCATTTGTGTTTAACCTTTGGAAAGAATAAACAAGGCACCAGAAGCAAATTAGAATGGAAAATACTTCTTTGTACATGACCTTTTAAAAGGTGGCAATTGACATTTATACAAACAAATGTATGTAAAAATAAAATCCACCTTTTTTAATTACCCAGATTGTCACTTTTTCGACCTTCAGTTTCTCCAGCCACTCCACCGATGTGCTGCAAGTATTGCGGCTCAAGTATTACAGATCAGAAAACCTTGACTGGGTGAGCAGCATCGTATGTTTCATATTATGAAGTAGACTAATGTAACAAATGTGCATTAAAGAGTAACAGATTTATATAAGATGTCTGATAAAAATTAAAGTGAATACGAATTAAATAAATAAAAAATAAGACAGAAGGCTAAGTTGACGCCCTCACCATGAACAGTGTTGTAATTAAGGATGTCCTTTCAGAAGTCATTAATGATGTTATTAATGATGTCATAGAACATGTCTTGTTTGATGTAATGCATGAGGTCATAAGCATAGCATGGCGAGGGCGTGAGCTATAGTTACTTCAGTTCATTATAACTGGTGAATTTTTGTGTTTTTTTAAAATTAAAATGTTGCATTCAAACTGGCAATTTCACCTAACTATAAAGTCACTTTAACTTTTATTTTTTCAAGTGAAGTGAGATATTTTTATCATACCATACTACAACGTCACTTTAACTTTTGTTTCTGTCAGTGAATTTAAAGGGCTTTTTTTAAGCAGAAAGTAATATTTATTACCATATGGAATTATGCCAACCCCCCACCACCAGCCACACCTCACTGCAAACGGCCTTTGGCTGCAGGGGAAATCCCACATTCTCTTGCCTTTACATGCTCTCCCAGTCATAGTTGAGATGCACGTGAAGAGAGAAAAGTTATTATCACTCACTAGCAACTATGTCACTCTGACAGAGCTGTACCTGTGCAGAGTACCCATTCTTGCTCTCGCAGACAATAAAAGTACACAGCACTTGTAGAAAGTGAGAGAAAGTGAGCTGGAAGGTGATGAGAGAGGCAAGACTCTTTCCATTTCTTTATTTGTTGTAAGATATGTGAACTTGAGTGAAGAGGGGTATATCTGTGTTTCACAAAAGAAAGCTTTAGCTATCTTTTAGCAAAACCTATTGACTTCAATTCATAACATTCATTTAGAGTGGGCTTTGGGTCAGGCCTTTGCTCTTGATTGGATGGCTTTGTTGTCTATTTCACTGCCCTATTCCTGATTTAATAGCTTTTATCTGTATTCTTTTTTTTGCCCTACACTGGAGCCTTTCACTCTCACAGTGGCCTGATTTTATCCTTCAACTATTGACATCAAACCATGCTTTGCGTTTCTGGTGGGACCTTTTATGCTCCCTGTTGTCCCATACATATTTCTTCCCCTTTTCGCTCACCCAGCAACATCTTGCCCCACCTAAGACCCCTTGTTTTTTAAACTCATTTTTTAACAAATATTTAACATCCACCATGCTACACACTGGAAGCCATTTTAAATTAATTTTTGACCATTTTAGAATGGCCTTCTTCCAATGTTTGTGTTCATGTGTGCACGGTGGGCACTTAGAAATGGATTTGTTTTATTTTAACAAATCCCATTCAAAGATGGCTTCAAGAGATGCACACACATCCATGGAGGACTTCTTTAAATGGGATTTATTAAAAAGGAAAACAACATGCATTCAAAGATGCCTGTTTCGAATGCCAACATCAATGCAATCATCTTTGAATTTCTTTTGTTGGAACATTGAAACACATTTTAAAATGTATGCTTTAGATGAGTCTGCATTCATGGCAGCCATCTTTTAATGTTTAGTAATATTTGACATTCTATTCCAACATGGCTACTGTAGATGTGCATGCATTAGCAGTGGCTATCACCTTAAAAAAAGTCAATTGCAAAGCTTTAGAAGCGTTGCCTTTGCC
Source organism: Lissotriton helveticus (assembly GCF_964261635.1). Lineage (NCBI taxonomy): Eukaryota > Metazoa > Chordata > Amphibia > Caudata > Salamandridae > Lissotriton > Lissotriton helveticus. Next base: position 1,161,118,132 of record NC_136057.1, on the reverse strand, counting down.
AATGCTTGTTATGGGATATGATGTGTAAAATCCTGAAGGGGATGTTAGAAGTTGGGTCTCAGGCTGGCATAGGTTTGCACCCTGTGCAAGTTAGTACCACAGTCCTAGTCAGGGTAAGTCAGATACACACCCTAAATCACCCTCTGGTAGCTTGGCACAGAGCAGTCAAGATTAACTTCAGAGGCAATGTGTAAAGTATTTGTGCAATGTTTAATAAAACAGTGAAAACAGCACACAAAAAGAATCCACATCAGGTTAGAAAATTAGTTCTTCATTTAATGTGCAAAGCAAGACCAAAACAATATAAATCCAATACGTAGAAACTGAATTGTGCATTTCTAAAGAATATGTTGAAATATAGAGCTAAGAAACATAAAGCGCCAACCAGGGATATCTTGACACACTTTCCAGGGTAATATCTGGAAGTTCAGACCAACCACAATGGAGTGTGGGTCAAAAATAGGGACCCAACCTATCCCACTTAAAAAGTACCTTTTGATGGAGGGGATGAGTTGATGTCAAAGACCCGTTACGAGGAGCAGAGGAGGTGATACGTCAACGCTGATTGCTTCAGATGCAGGCGATGAGTCAGTTCATGATATGCACAGTTGAAGATGCGTCATTGTCAAACCCCTCTCAATGAAGGCGTTGCATTGGCGTCGAGCCGCACCGCTGGCGCTGCGGTGTCCTCATCTTTGGCATTAGCGGCGATGTGTCAGCGTCAAGGTGAGATGCGTCGCTTCTGACCAGCACAATAACTTCAATGTGGGGATTTTAGCAGAAGACAGCCAGAAAACCCTCCCTCAAGCCAGGACTGGATTGGGACCACTTGACAGTGCAGGACTCACGTAACAGGCAGAGTCCAGAGGCTGTAGCAGGATTATTGGAAGTCTTTGATGTCCCGGAGACTTCAAAGCAGTAGGCAAGCCAGCAAGTCCTTGAAGCCACTTTGGTTCTGAGGATGTAGAGATGCTGGTCCAGTCGTTTTCACTCCCAGGCAAGGAGGGCAACAGGCAGCATGGCAGGCATAGTAAAGCAGTAGTCCAGCAGAGTGACAGTCCTTTCAGCAGCACAGTAGTCCTTCTACCAAGCAGAATGTCCTCAGGTTGACAAGTGTACTAAGTTGGTGGTTTCAGGGGGCCAGTATTTATTACTAGTTGTGCCTTTGAAGTGGAGAAGACTTCAAAGAGAGGACTTTGAAGAGTACCGCGTCTCTGCCCTTCCTGCCCTGGCTCCAGACTTACTATAGGGGGTATGCGGATCTTTGTGTGGAGACTAGGCGTGGGAGGGGATCATGGAGTTAAACTCTGTGGAATTCTGAGGAGTTACCTAAAAACACTGCCGAATTCCACAGAGTTGCACTGGCTGGAGGAGTCCACTGTTTAATTCAATTAATGCATCAAATTGGAAGCCTCAGGAGCTGACACCTATCATTCCTCGAGGCACTGGCTCCACAGGGGCCGAAGAGTAGATTCAAGGCTCTGGAAGGAGAGTGGGTGGGCAGCGTCACAGCTCAAGTCAGAGGCACATGCAGTCGGGAACCACTTCTTACACTGTTCGGGTGCAGGAAGTGTACACAAACAGCCAAAGTCAGTGCCTGCAGCATGTGCATATCCTCCATACCAATTAAAAAAGGAATAAAATAGGCTCCTCAATAAATATTAGCAGGTGGCACCATACTAGTGTGTGAAAATAACGTGTACTACTAATAACTACCCCGTGTACTCAGCTTATTGATCTCAGAAGCATGAAAGGCCGGGTCAGACTTGATCACACTTAAGTCTGTGACCTTCAGGATGTGCGCAACTTCCAGCATCAGTCAGTTATCTCATAGATGTACCATATCTACAATAAAATGTTCAAGGATAACAGCTGTAGATATAGCAACATTGTTTCAAAATAAGTAGAAGGAAGTATTCATGTTAGAAGTAGTGATGTCACCTCCTCCACCTCTACTCCCCCCTCTGTCCCCAGTCCTCTGGCACTTCTCCTCATTATATCTAGTAGGAATCTCCGAGCCTACTCCCTCCCTAACCAATCTCCACACGGCTCCACCCCTCCACTGACACCTACCTCTCCAGACAATGTAGTGCGTAATAAGGCACAGCTGACCCCTGACATACCCATCCCGTAACCCCCTCTCCATCCCACCTGACCCTCCTTATCCCTCATTAAAAAAGATGCCAACCAACCGTAACCCCCACCAGACCACTCCATCAACCCCCCACCCAACGTCCGCCCTCCAACCTGAAACCCCACGGCCCCCACTCCTTCTCCATCATCTACCCCCAACCTCATGCCCGCCACTAAAATCTTCAAACACAATCTACTCAAGCGACACCCTGAAACCCTCATGGCCGACCTCTACCACAACTCCTCCGAAGGCAAGACTAAAACTGACCTTATCTCCTACACGACCCACCAAACCAAATGGAGAAATAACCTAGCTAACCACCTGCAAGTTACCAAAGCCACCAACATCCCAGATGGCCAAAGACTAAGTATCTCTAAGTCTCCCCATTCCCAAATAACGCCACCATAACTCTATAAAGAAATGGCAAAGTCATGGTCCAAGCCAACGACTTCAACCTACACCAATTTAAACTCACCTTTCCCAAGCTACGAAACTCCATCCTGCACCAGAAAGACCGGACTCCAATCCTACCCCCAGCCCCCAACTACCTAACTCTGTAGACTCACCCCCTTCCCAGGCAAGATTGCCCTCTTCCCCCCACTTCCACCCCCAACCACACCTCCCACCCCAAAAACCACCAGTCCCTTGCCCCACCACCTCAGCCCCCCAAAGCATCCTCCCCAATCCCCCTACTCACACTAACTCGAGCACCCGCCTAACCTACCCCCGACCCTCAGACAAAACCACACCTGCTTTCTCGAGAAATACCCTACACAATCTCCCCACCACAGCCTAGCCCCTCCACTTCACCTAACCCTCCCAACCCCAGACCCGCCACCCCAACCTACACCCCCAACCTAACCCACCACCTAACCCTTCCCCTCCCCCTTACTGCAACAACCCTCAAAGCCCCTGTCGCAACCAACAGCCCCAGTCAGTTACGCCTCCCAAACCCACTCCTCCCCATACCCCGGAGACAATGGAGGTAATAAATGAGCACCTCATACGCATAGAATAACAACTCAACTCCCTCTTACTTCTGTCCCCGACTCACCGCTCAACCATAATTGAAAACCTGTCCCTACTTCACAGCCAATTCAACATTATCACTCATAACATCAACAAAATCCTTCACAACACAACTGCACCCTCCTCCCCCTCCAAACATTTAATACTCCCATCCCCCTCAAACACCAGTGAGCCACCCAACCAGCCTAATCTCATGATGCCCAGGTGGCGCTCCTCCCCTCGCAACTCCCAATCCCTTAGACAAAAGAACGACCCCTGATATGTCTCCGAGAGAGGCTTTGACACTCGCTAAAACCTATGAGCCCAGAGAAACCCAAACCCCCCTTCTAACATCCAAGTAATCACCGGTATAGATTGAGACAACTCCCAACCTAGGCCCACTAAACGTCCCTCCCAACACACAACCATCCCCTAAGTTCCCCCCTCCTCCCAAGACCATTCCAACAGCGACATGGTAAACTGCTTGCTTATAAATTGCAGATCCACAGCCAAGCATGCCATAGAGCTGGCTGATGCCATACTGAGTAACAACACTGACATTGCGTTCCTCACCAAAACCTGGCTCAATGAAACAACGTATCCGGTCCTTGACCCCCTAGTCCCCTCTGGCTTCTCCACCATTAAAAAAGACAGAATTGACCAACGTGGTGGCGGCATTGCCATTATCCACAAGAACAACATCAACATAGTTGAACTCAAAACTCACTCCTTATCAACCTTCAAATACCTTAACACAATCATAACACGCCTAAACAACAAAGCAACAAAATGACATCTCATCTACCACCCCCCAGTAAATTCTCCGGCGTTCAATGACCAAATCTCGGACCTACTAACTCAGTGCTCCCTAGCAAACTCCGACAACATCATCCTGGGTGACTTCAACCTTCCTTGGAACAATGAAAATGACACTGTTATACAGTCCCTAAATCAAAAGCGAAACTATAACCATAAATAACATTCTCCCAATAGACTGGTCAGACCACCACATCATCCTTTTCAGTATCAACCAAACAGTAGCTCCACCAATCAAGTCTCAAATCACCCACCGATGGACCAGAAATCTCAAAGACATCCCCCTCCATGCCCTTCAAGAAACCATAACATCACTGCTCCCAACCTGTTCGGATAACCTCAACACGGTTGAGCTCACTACTCTGTACAACAGAACAACGACAACTGCCCTTGACCAACTAGCCCCCCTAAAACTTAAAAGAGTTAGGGGCATATTACCAAGCAATAGCGATAATTATTGCTATTGCTTGGTTAGAGACAAAAATTTACTGCTGAGCTGCGGCGATTTTTATCGCAAATAAACCTTGGTATTACCAAGGTTTATCGCAAATGCGATAAAAATCGGCCGCAATGCATGAATATCGCTGAAAAGTCCGCGATATTCATGCATTATCGAGCTAATGCTCTTAGCGTTGTTATCCACCTCCCATTGGATAACATTGCTAAGAACTGCTCAGGGCAGGTGTTAGCTTTTGGAGATATTCGCGCTTAGCGCGAATATCTCCAATAGTTGGTAAAAGGAGATAGGGATGTTAGCGACTGTTTCCAGTCGCTAACATCTTGGCACGCCCACTTTGCATGTCATTAGTGATAAATATCACTGACATGCAAAGTGGGGCCCAAGATGGTCGCTATCTCCTACTAGCTGTCGCTAACTGGTGTTAGTGACAGCTAGGTAATAGGGAGATAATTTTATCTCCGCTTTCTTGGCTTTTAAAGCCAAAAAAGCGGAGATAAACCCCCTTGATAATATGCCCCTTAGAGACATCCCCTCCCGAGCGAAGAAAAGTAAGAGCCGCTGAGAGACTCTGGAGAGGGAACCCATCCATAATCAACCTCTCCCAACTCAGGAAAGAACGCAGTAACTACAAAAAACACATAATCAAGGAGAATGCCTCCTCCTTCCGGAGCGCACTAGACAAAGCCAAAAACCGCCCAAAGAACTTTTCAACATCATCCAGATAAAGTCCTCCAAGCCCACCAAAGCTAACCCCTGCCTCCAAACTTCAGTGTAACAACCTGGCTAAATTCTTCGATGACAAAATCTTCCATATTGAGCTCTCCCTAGACCACCACCCTCGATCCCAACACAGTAAATCCGCACCCCTAATGAAACCTCTCCCATCCCCAGCTCACAACACGCTCATGGAAGCCGAGACCGCCTCTCTATCGACCCCCGAAGTCAGCCCTAACCCTAGTCCCCCATCCCCTCCTAAGCGGTGGAAGAGGACATTTCTAAAGTGATTACTAACTCCAAACCCTCTAACCAGACCCTTTACCCGCCTCCTTAGCCGAGAGCCTCACCATACCCCACTGTGGACAAAGATTATCAACACCTGTCTAAGCAATGGACTGATGCCCGACTGCCTCAAACTAGGTAAAGTCACCCTCCTTCTAAAATAAACCTGATGCCGACCCAAATGACCTCTAAAGTTTTAGGCCCATCACCAACCTCCCTTTCCTAGCCAAAATCCTGGAGAAATGTGTTCTCTCCCAATTGAACCAACACCTGGAATCTAATAACCTACTCGACTCACACTAATCCAGGTTCAGAAAGGGATGCAGCCCGGAAACCGCTATACTGAGCATTACGGACGACATTCACAACTCCCTTGACTCCAACAGATGCTGCCTACTTGTCCTCCTTGACCTATCAGCTGCTTTTGACACGGTTGATCACAACCTACTCTTAGACGCCCTACAAAAACGTGTGGGAGCTGATTGCAATATTCTAAAATGGTTCTCCTCATTTCTACATAACCACTCACAACTCATAAAAATCAAGAACTCAATGTCCGACACCTCCCCCTCAACTCGAGGTGTTCCTCAAGGCTCAGTCCTCTCCCCCATACTCTTCAACATTTACATTGAACCACTCACTGCCATTCTAAAACAAGCAAGCATCGCCTACCATCTCTATGCTGACAACACCCAGCTGTACCTCAAGATCTCTTCCATCAATGACATCCTCCGCCTAAACTCCACTCTGTCAAAAGTAGAACATTGGCTAACTCTCAACCACCTCAAACTCAACCAAGAAAAAAATGAATTCCTTGTCTTCTCAAATCACGAGCAACCCCCTCAGATCCAAGAATGGCTAAACAACATTGACTCCCTAAACTGCAAACTCACTCCAGCAAACTCAGTCAAATCACTAGGGATCTCTCGAGACCCAAGCCTCAACATGAGTTCCCATATCAAATCCACAGCAAATCAAATCCATCTGCCCTCCACAACCCAAAACTCCTCAACAAAATCAAACCTTTTATACCGCAAAAGACCTAAAAACTGCAACCCAATCTCTAGTTCTGTCAAGACTTGACTATGGTAATGCCACTCTAACCGGGACAGCAAGAACACACACAAGCCCCATGAGAACCACCCTAAAGGCAGCAGCCAGAATGTTCTCAGGGACCGGGAAATATGACCATATTACCCCTGCATTACAGGAAGTAAAATTACAACCCATCGAAGCATGCTGCGCCTTCAAAACGGCCTGTCTCACACATAAAGCCTTGCACACAGTCAAACTGGATTACCTCACTGCTAAACTCACAAAAGCTGGTCAATCAAGAAACCCAAGAAGCTCCAACTCGCTCCTCTTAATCCCCCCAAAAAACATAAACAAAAAGCCCTCTTCTGCTCTTTCTCTGGGAAAGCCTCAAAAATCTGGAACTCTTTCCCTACCCTATCAGGACAAATCCCTCTTTCACGATCTTCAAGAGACAACTAAAAGAATTTCTCCTCAACCGCCATCTATATGCATCCGGCCAATGACCTCGTTCTTCTTGGTCCCCAATATCCTTGATGATTCTCACTGTACTTTATTGCTTATGTTTTTCTTTTTTATGTATGCTGTAAAGCGCTCTGATACCCCCGGGTCTTGTAAGTGCTACATAATACTCCGAAAATAAATAACTAAATACATTTGGGGTTTCTATTCCATGCGAAGGACTTCCATGCGAAGAACTTTGGGTGTGTGCACCTTCAAGCCGCCCTCACATATGAGATAGGGAATCCCTCTGGTGTACACTCCAGAGGTATTTTCTTTTTTTGTCAGCCTTGCGAGCTGAGAAATAGCTTTCCCAGCTACCAGAGGCCTTTTTTTGGCATTTAAATGACGATCAGCGTGCATGGAGCATTGACTTCATTACATTGAAAGTGAAAGTGAAATGAGCCTCATTTAATTTTCACTGATTCAGTGTTCAGGGGCATAAATCAGCCCCCGAGTAACAAAGCAAACAGGAGAGGTTTCATTGATAAGGGGAGAATCTTACCTTTTAAATGGTACCTTTCCCAAGTGGATCCCTGCGTGGTGATCGATGCAGGGGGGCGATCCCTAAGCTGGTACCTACTCCACTAGCCACAGGGGATGGTTATTTAGTTGTGGGTAGTGGTGCCTTAGGCAAGGGGTGCTCCCTTTTTTGGGGCAATATTTTGGCTGTCTTCTGACTCCCTTGGGGGCAGATCAGTATTATTTTAAGCCTGATCTGCCCCCGCAGAAAACCACTAGACACCAGGGATTCAGTTATAATACATGTTGGGGAGCGGTCCCTTGGGTTAGGATTGTTCCCCATTGTTGGGGCAGAAAACCAATAGAAACATGGGAATAAGTTTCTGTGTGTGTATGAACTGGAGTTTGGCTGACAATCTGCATGTGCTGGTGCTTGGCTGGTGGTGTGTGTGGACTGGTGCTTGGCTGGTGGTGTGTGTGGACTGGCACTTCTCTGTCAGTGTGCGCTGACTGGGGCTTGGCTGGCGGACTGGTGTTTGGCTGCCAGTGTGTGAATGTTGTGACCAGGAGCAAGTCATGACACACACACGCACATGTACACTGCCAACGAAACACCAGTCTACGTATTTCACCAGCTTCCAGGTAGTGTGATTGTTGTGTCTGAACTGGCACCTGTGCTGGTGGTGTGTTGGTGACTGGTAGCCAATATGTGCATTGACTTGCTTGAGGTGTGTTTTAAAGTTGTCTGAAGTTTGGGTGTATAGTGGTGTGATTGGTGTGTTAGTCCTGTTGCCTGAGTGTAATGGGCACTTGAATTACAGTGTTTTTGAATGTAAGTATTGTATTGTGTTTGGCACACAACTGGAAGTGTGAATGTTTTTATGTGTTTGATACATGAACGGCATATTTATGGATTGTGAGGCTGTTGGTAATTTGATGTGGCTTCACAGCTCACAAGTGGTAAGTCAGTGGTTTTCTAGCCTGATGTTAAAACAAGTACTTTTATGGATTGTGTTTTGTAAAATCACTAGTGAATAAAGTTTTTTTTAGGAACCACTTTCTTGCCCTCGTGCCAAATCCAATCAGTATGCCTGTGATTGACTAGTGAGTGGGTGTGCAATGATGGTGCATTTTTGCTTTTCACTGTCAGTGCATAATCTCTCTGTAGTGAACACTTTCAGCCCTCACATCTTTTTGGAAACTAGTCACTAAGAGAATAATATGTGGTATGTTTTGTGTGGCTCCCACAAGGTTTACTTCCCTAGAAGTCCTTGCCAATTTGATTCACTGACATATTTCTGTATGGGAAAGTTGCTGGATGCACCCAGCATTCCCCAGATTCCCCAATAAAAATGCTACCTCATTTGTGTGGGTACACCAACTGCCTGCGACAGGGAAGGTCCTAAAACATACAGCGGAAACATCAAAATTATCTATTTTAAAACTACCTGGTTTTGAAAGCCGCCAAGGTTGCTGAGCTCCGGGCTATCACCAGGCTATCGAATACTCCCGCTCCCACCCCTGCATAAGATCACCGCAAACCCCGACTCACCCGATCTTTCACCTGACCGCGGGTTCACCGCTACCCGCTAGCCCCCACCCGCCACCCGTCGCCAGCCCCAGACGGCTGCTGGTCGCTGTGCCTGCCCCATTGCCTCTGCTTCGCCTCGCCTCAGCTCGGAGGTTTTGGCGGTATCGGCGATTGTGGGCTGGGCGCTCAGGAAGCGAGCAGACAAGCAGGGGGAGCGGCGTAGGTCCGTAGCAGAGCCCTGGAGAAGCGTGAGTGTGGGTGTGGGGAATAGCCTCACCTGTTGAAGATCCTGAGGCGCGGTGTGCGGAGAGGAGAGGAGTAGAGGAGGAGGTGTGGAGCCGGTGTGCCGGAGCACAGTTTGAACACTGTTCAAAAATTGTTCAGTGGTGAGCCACGAGGAGTGTGACGCAGTGCGGTGAGGCGAACCCTCACTTGCTGTGAGTCGTTGTGCGTTGTATCGTACCTTGTGTTGGACCCTGCGTTGGCCCAGTACCCCTGGGAACAGTTTGCATCAGGGTTGCGCTAATCAAAGATCAAGCAAAGACAGTGTGCCCATTCGTTTCCTATTTTCTTCTACTTTGACATAATACAAACCTTAGTCTGTGGTCTGTGGATATGAGATCAGGCCGTCAACGTGGGGTTCTGCCTAAACAGAAAAATGACAAAATGCAGAGGAGCTTATGGACGTTGCAACCCAAATCAAGCGAGGTCATAAAAATGAAAATGAAGGAAGCCCTGGTGCTTGTGCTCCGCCAAGGGATACTACTGGGTATACAACTAAGCCAGCTGAGGCAGCGATATCAGTCCCGCCACCCAGCTGCTCCTCCCTCCCGGCTCCTTACTTATGATGCCCCCAGAGCGACCGCGCAGCGGACGCGCGCAGCGGGAGCACCGATTGAGCGCCGAAGGTGCGCCAAAGGTAAGCCCGTCTGCGCCCGTCTGCGCCTGGCCCGCGCCCAGCGCCAGGACCCCTGGCCCTCCCCGCCGAGGCAAGACGACCCGACTGACCTACGACGACGCCACTCTCAACGCACTCAATGCCGGCCGGACCCACGCCTGCTGCCGAGCCACCCCGAGACGCACCCACGGACCCTTCACCTGCTGCACCTGCAAGTTCACCTGTCTCCGAACCTGCCCCGCACCCGCCAAGACAAACACCAGCAGCAACCACCTCAAGTGCATCCTGATCAACACCCGCTCCGTCCACAGACACGCCGTGGAACTCTGGAACCTCCTCAACGCTACATCACCGGACGTCGCCTTCCTCACGGAAACCTGGATGAACGCCTCCTCTGCACCCGACATCGCCATCGCCATCCCGGACGGGTACAAGATCATCAGGAGGGACCGCATCAACCAGACCGGAGGTGGCATCGCCATCGTCCACAGGAACACCATCCGCATCATGACCGACGCCAACGACTCCTCCGCAGCCGAACATCTCCACTTCCAAGTTCACACCGACCCTAAGACGACCCTCAGAGGCACCCTCGTCTACAGACCCCCGGGACCACGCACACAATTCAGCGAAGACATCACAGACTTCATCAGCCCGCACGCCCTCCCCTCCACTGACTACATCCTCCTCGGGGACCTCAACTTCCACCTGGAGAACAACAAGGACCGCAACACCACCGCCCTGCTGGAAAACCTCGCCAACCTCGGACTCAAGCAACTAGTCAACACCCCCACCCACTACGCCGGCCACACACTTGATCCCGTCTTCTCTTCCAGCAAGTACATCACCTTCAGCCACGCCACCGGACTCCACTGGACCGACCACAGCTGCGTCCACTTCAGCTTCAAAATATCCACGACTCACCACCACCCGCAACAGGTACCTCACAGGAATTGGAGCAAGATCACCGCAGACCAGCTCACCACCTCCCTCAGCCAGAGCCCACCCGCCAACACAACGGACCCCAACGAAGCAGCCCGCAACTTCACACAGTGGCTGACCGCCTGCGCCAACGACCTCGTGCCACTAAAGAACCCTCCCAGCAGACCCAGAAGCAAGAAGGCATCCTGGTTCACCGACGACCTCAAGGACTCCAAGAAGACCTGCCGCACCCTCGAGAAAGCCTGGCTCCTCGACCGGACCACCGACAACATGACCGCCCTCAAACACGCCACCCGCAAGCACCACCAGCTCATCCGCACCACGAGAAGAAATCCCTGAAGGAACGACTGGACAACAATGCCCACGACAGCAAAGAGCTCTTCACTATCGTCAAGGAGTTCTCCAACCCCAGCACCGGCACCAACGACATCACTCCGTCACAAGACCTCTGCGACTCCCTCGCCTCGTTCTTCCACCGCAAGATCACCGACATCCACAACAGCTTCAGCGCCCCACCCACGCACCCAACCATCGAACCAACGCCCCCCACCGCCACCCTTCGCACCTGGACCACGGTGACCACCGAAGACACAGCCCGCACGATGAACACCATCCACTCCGGATCACCGACCGACCCCTGCCCACACCACGTCTTCAACAAGGCCGACTCCACCATCGCACCCCAACTCCGGAACATCATCAACGCCTCCTTCAACACCGCCACCTTCCCGGAGAGCTGGAAGCACGCCGAGATCAGCGCCCTCCTGAAGAAACCTACAGCGGACCCCACCGATCTCAAAAACTTCCGCCCCATCTCGCTCCTCCCTTTTCCTGCTAAAGTCATCGAGAAGATCGTCAACAGACAGCTGACCGCCTTCCTCGAGACGAACAGATCCCTCGACCTCTCGCAGTCCGGCTTCAGAGCCAACCACAGCACCGAGACCGCCCTCATCGCAGCCACCGACGACATCCGGACCCTGCTCGACAAGGGGGAAACAGTGGCTCTCATCCTCCTGGACCTCTCCGCTGCGTTCGACACGGTCTGCCACCGCACCCTAGTCCAGCGCCTCAGCAACATCGGTATCCAAGAGAAGGCACTGGAGTGGATCATCTCGTTCCTCGCCGGAAGAACACAAAGAGTCCGCCTCCCCCCGTTCCGCTCTGAGGCCACCGAAGTCATCTGCGGCGTCCCGCAAGGATCTTCACTCAGCCCCACCCTCTTCAACATCTACATGAAACCTCTCACAGCCATCGCACGCCAGCACAACCTCAACATCATCTCTTACGCCGACGACACCCAGCTGATCCTCTCCCTCACCAGAGACCCCGACACCGCCAGAATCTGCCTACACGAAGGGATGAAAGACGTCGCTGAGTGGATGAAGGACAGCCGCCTGAAACTGAACTCGGACAAGACAGAAGTCATCATCCTGGGATCTTTGCCCTCCGCCTGGGACAACTCCTGGTGGCCCCCAGCCCTGGGCACCGCACCCAAGCCAACCGACCACGCACGCAACCTGGGCTTCATCCTGGACCCCTCCCTCTCGATGACCAGACAAGTCAATGCCGTCTCCTCATCGTGCTGATTCAGAAAAGGGGTGGTGATGAACAGAGTGTCTGAATTAAGCAGACCACTCTTACCCAGTCCAAAGATCAGGGCTTGATCCATCACCGTTATTTAGCTCACTGCCCCATCCCAGCTCAGAACCTGGCTATATGCAACTTAGTCTGTCCCTGGCCCAGTGCATCATGGGAACAGGGCAGACCAAACTACCAAGCCAATTCTTCACCAGAAAGGAGACAAGCTTCCGGGGACCGGTTTCTGCCATTTCAGGCGTCGTCGGCCCGGCTTGCTTGAATCCTGATGGAGCAGTGAGCAAGGGACTCATGTCTGAGTATACCCTTCCACGCTTATGGTGGACAAAATGATTCAGAAAAGGGGGTGGTGATGAACAGAGTGTCTGAATTAAGCAGACCACTCTTACCCAGTCCAAAGATCAGGGCTTGATCCATCACCGTTATTTAGCTCACTGCCCCATCCCAGCTCAGAACCTGGCTATATGCAAATTAGTCTGTCCCTGGCCCAGTGCATCATGGGAACAGGGCAGACCAAACTACCAAGCCAATTCTTCACCAGAAAGGAGACAAGCTTCCGGGGACCGGTTTCTGCCATTTCAGGTGTCGTCGGCCCGGCTTGCTTGAATCCTGATGGAGCAGTGAGCAAGGGACTCATGTCTGAGTATACCCTTCCACGCATATGGTGGACAAAATGATTCAGAAAAGGGGGTGGTGATGAACAGAGTGTCTGAATTAAGCAGACCACTCTTACCCAGTCCAAAGATCAGGGCTTGATCCATCACCGTTATTTAGCTCACTGCCCCATCCCAGCTCAGAACCTGGCTATATGCAAATTAGTCTGTCCCTGGCCCAGTGCATCATGGGAACAGGGCAGACCAAACTACCAAGCCAATTCTTCACCAGAAAGGAGACAAGCTTCCGGGGACCGGTTTCTGCCATTTCAGGCGTCGTCGGCCCGGCTTGCTTGAATCCTGATGGAGCAGTGAGCAAGGGACTCATGTCTGAGTATACCCTTCCACGCTTATGGTGGACAAAATGATTCAGAAAAGGGGGTGGTGATGAACAGAGTGTCTGAATTAAGCAGACCACTCTTACCCAGTCCAAAGATCAGGGCTTGATCCATCACCGTTATTTAGCTCACTGCCCCATCCCAGCTCAGAACCTGGCTATATGCAAATTAGTCTGTCCCTGGCCCAGTGCATCATGGGAACAGGGCAGACCAAACTACCAAGCCAATTCTTCACCAGAAAGGAGACAAGCTTCCGGGGACCGGTTTCTGCCATTTCAGGCGTCGTCGGCCCGGCTTGCTTGAATCCTGATGGAGCAGTGAGCAAGGGACTCATGTCTGAGTATACCCTTCCACGCTTATGGTGGACAAAATGATTCAGAAAAGGGGGTGGTGATGAACAGAGTGTCTGAATTAAGCAGACCACTCTTACCCAGTCCAAAGATCAGGGCTTGATCCATCACCGTTATTTAGCTCACTGCCCCATCCCAGCTCAGAACCTGGCTATATGCAAATTAGTCTGTCCCTGGCCCAGTGCATCATGGGAACAGGGCAGACCAAACTACCAAGCCAATTCTTCACCAGAAAGGAGACAAGCTTCCGGGGACCGGTTTCTGCCATTTCAGGTGTCGTCGGCCCGGCTTGCTTGAATCCTGATGGAGCAGTGAGCAAGGGACTCATGTCTGAGTATACCCTTCCACGCATATGGTGGACAAAATGATTCAGAAAAGGGGGTGGTGATGAACAGAGTGTCTGAATTAAGCAGACCACTCTTACCCAGTCCAAAGATCAGGGCTTGATCCATCACCGTTATTTAGCTCACTGCCCCATCCCAGCTCAGAACCTGGCTATATGCAAATTAGTCTGTCCCTGGCCCAGTGCATCATGGGAACAGGGCAGACCAAACTACCAAGCCAATTCTTCACCAGAAAGGAGACAAGCTTCCGGGGACCGGTTTCTGCCATTTCAGGCGTCGTCGGCCCGGCTTGCTTGAATCCTGATGGAGCAGTGAGCAAGGGACTCATGTCTGAGTATACCCTTCCACGCTTATGGTGGACAAAATGATTCAGAAAAGGGGGTGGTGATGAACAGAGTGTCTGAATTAAGCAGACCACTCTTACCCAGTCCAAAGATCAGGGCTTGATCCATCACCGTTATTTAGCTCACTGCCCCATCCCAGCTCAGAACCTGGCTATATGCAAATTAGTCTGTCCCTGGCCCAGTGCATCATGGGAACAGGGCAGACCAAACTACCAAGCCAATTCTTCACCAGAAAGGAGACAAGCTTCCGGGGACCGGTTTCTGCCATTTCAGGCGTCGTCGGCCCGGCTTGCTTGAATCCTGATGGAGCAGTGAGCAAGGGACTCATGTCTGAGTATACCCTTCCACGCTTGTGGTGGACAAAATGATTCAGAAAAGGGGGTGGTGATGAACAGAGTGTCTGAATTAAGCAGACCACTCTTACCCAGTCCAAAGATCAGGGCTTGATCCATCACCGTTATTTAGCTCACTGCCCCATCCCAGCTCAGAACCTGGCTATATGCAAATTAGTCTGTCCCTGGCCCAGTGCATCATGGGAACAGGGCAGACCAAACTACCAAGCCAATTCTTCACCAGCAAGGAGAAAACCTTCCGGGGACCGGCTTCTGCCATTTCAGGCGGCGTCGGCCCGGCTTGCTTGAATCCTGATGGAGCAGTGAGCAAGGGACTCATGTCTGAGTATACCCTTCCACGCTTATGGTGGACAAAATGATTCAGAAAAGGGGGTGGTGATGAACAGAGTGTCTGAATTAAGCAGACCACTCTTACCCAGTCCAAAGATCAGGGCTTGATCCATCACCGTTATTTAGCTCACTGCCCCATCCCAGCTCAGAACCTGGCTATATGCAAATTAGTCTGTCCCTGGCCCAGTGCATCATGGGAACAGGGCAGACCAAACTACCAAGCCAATTCTTCACCAGAAAGGAGACAAGCTTCCGGGGACCGGTTTCTGCCATTTCAGGCGTCGTCGGCCCGGCTTGCTTGAATCCTGATGGAGCAGTGAGCAAGGGACTCATGTCTGAGTATACCCTTCCACGCTTATGGTGGACTAAATGATTCAGAAAAGGGGGTGGTGATGAACAGAGTGTCTGAATTAAGCAGACCACTCTTACCCAGTCCAAAGATCAGGGCTTGATCCATCACCGTTATTTAGCTCACTGCCCCATCCCAGCTCAGAACCTGGCTATATGCAAATTAGTCTGTCCCTGGCCCAGTGCATCATGGGAACAGGGCAGACCAAACTACCAAGCCAATTCTTCACCAGAAAGGAGACAAGCTTCCGGGGACCGGTTTCTGCCATTTCAGGCGTCGTCGGCCCGGCTTGCTTGAATCCTGATGGAGCAGTGAGCAAGGGACTCATGTCTGAGTATACCCTTCCACGCTTATGGTGGACAAAATGATTCAGAAAAGGGGGTGGTGATGAACAGAGTGTCTGAATTAAGCAGACCACTCTTACCCAGTCCAAAGATCAGGGCTTGATCCATCACCGTTATTTAGGTCACTGCCCCATCCCAGCTCAGAACCTGGCTATATGCAAATTAGTCTGTCCCTGGCCCAGTGCATCATGGAAACAGGGCAGACCAAACTACCAAGCCAATTCTTCACCAGAAAGGAGACAAGCTTCCGGGGACCGGTTTCTGCCATTTCAGGCTTTGTCGGCCCGGCTTGCTTGAATCCTGATGGAGCAGTGAGCAAGGGACTCATGTCTGAGTATACCCTTCCACGCTTATGGTGGACAAAATGATTCAGAAAAGGGGGTGGTGATGAACAGAGTGTCTGAATTAAGCAGACAACTCTTACCCAGTCCAAAGATCAGGGCTTGATCCATCACCGTTATTTAGCTCACTGCCCCATCCCAGCTCAGAACCTGGCTATATGCAAATTAGTCTGTCCCTGGCCCAGTGCATCATGGGAACAGGGCAGACCAAACTACCAAGCCAATTCTTCACCAGAAAGGAGACAAGCTTCCGGGGACCGGTTTCTGCCATTTCAGGCGTCGTCGGCCCGGCTTGCTTGAATCCTGATGGAGCAGTGAGCAAGGGACTCATGTCTGAGTATACCCTTCCACGCTTATGGTGGACAAAATGATTCAGAAAAGGGGGTGGTGATGAACAGAGTGTCTGAATTAAGCAGACCACTCTTACCCAGTCCAAAGATCAGGGTTTGATCCATCACCGTTATTTAGCTCACTGCCCCATCCCAGCTCAGAACCTGGCTATATGCAAATTAGTCTGTCCCTGGCCCAGTGCATCATGGGAACAGGGCAGACCAAACTACCAAGCCAACTCCTCATCGTGCTTCAACACCCTGCGTATGCTTCACAAGATCTTCCGCTGGATCCCGACCGAGACCAGGAAGACAGTCACCCAGGCACTCGTCACCAGCCGACTGGACTACGGAAACGCCCTCTATGCCGGAACCACAGCCAAGCTACAGAAAAGACTCCAGCGCATCCAGAACGCCTCTGCCCGACTCATCCTGGATGTCCCCCGACGCAGCCACATCTCCAGCCACCTGAGGAACCTGCACTGGCTCCCCGTCGACAAGAGGATCACGTTCCGGCTCCTCACCCACGCACACAAGTCTCTCCACGACCTGGGCCCCAAGTACCTCAATGACCGCCTGACCTTCTACACGCCCACCCGCCAGCTACGGTCCACCAGCCTCGCCCTCGCAGCCGTACCACGCATCCGAAGAGCCACCGCCGGAGGAAGATCCTTCTCTTACCTGGCTGCCAAGACTTGGAAATCCCTCCCCATCCACCTTCGGCTGACCCAGGACCATCTCGCCTTCAGGAAACAACTCAAGACCTGGCTGTTCGAGCAGTAGCATACCCCTCCCCCCCAAGCGCCTTGAGACCCTCCCGGGTGAGTAGTGCGCTATACAAATGGCATGATTGATTGATTGATTGATTGAAAGGATTTGGTGGTTGCCCCCGCTACCTTAGGTCAAGACTGTAAGAATTTGCCACACGTCACTCATGTTATTCAGCCATGTATTAAGAGCTTTTTCCTGAAGTATCAACAAAAGCAGTCTCAAAAACAACAAAGAAAAAACAATAACAATAACAATTGTGGGTATGTTGATATCTGTGAAACACACCCTTTACCTTCCGCGCCATTGGGTAAAAAAGGTGCTCACCCATGAGTATTATTAGATTCCTCATTAGAAATAGATGAGCAAAAGGAGGATGTAGTTTGCCACAATAAGATCATTTCTGATAAGGGTAAAAAGGGAAATAGTGTTGAAAATGTTGAAATAGCAGGGATAACATCTGAGTTCAAACTCACCTTTCCGTCTCCTGGTCAGATTGGGGCAAAAGCTCAAATTCACAAAGCTCAAATTTACTCGCATAAATCTGTAGTATGCTGCATGGAGTCTACTGGGGTCATCAGGAGTCAGGACGCTTTCTGCAATCAGACAGCCTGAAGGCAAAAGGAGCAAGGTTCAGTCATTGATATTTCCTCAGGATTAGAACAGAACACAAGTGAGGAGGTTTTTGTATCAGATAGGGCACCATCAACCGCCGACTTAGTATCTAGACCAAATGGTCATTCCAACAAAAATGGTAATGTAGGACCCCTTAACCTGGACCAGTCAAGTATAACTTTGGAGAATAGTTTTTTTGAATAAATCATTATTGGTTCCAGGTGTGGTTAATGGCGAAAAAGACCCCATTGTTAATGATCGAAGAAAATACATTAATACAGACTCAAACGATCGGTTGAATTCATTGGATCTTTCTTTGCTAACCAAATTTGACGGGAATTTTCAGATAAGACCAGGGCAAATAGAAAAAAAAACTGGTAATGAGGGTGGATTATGGGACAGTCTACTTCATACTATGGACTCAATTACTAATGCCCTTAACTTCCATTTAGACAAATTAGACATGCAGGTTGACATTCTAAACACACTGGCATCACATGTAGTTGGAATAGATGAAAAGCTACACCATCTATCTGATCTGATTACTAAAGTACAAAAAGACAAAGAAGGTCAACTAATAACCTGTACCTGTGCTCAACTGATTGACAAAATCTCAGATCTACCGCCAATTGTTAGTTCTATGGTACAGGAGGTAAAAGTGTTGTCTGTTAGAAAGGTTCAATGTATCGAAGAGGGTATCAATTGCCTTGGTAAACAAAATATTATTAATGACCCTAGTGATGGTGGGGGGACTACTACAGATAAACTAGCCTTTTCACACGAAGGCAAAAAACAGCATAACTAAAGATGGTATAAACAAGTTGCATTTGATGCCTGATGAATTGACAAGAAAGAGCCCGGAGGGAAATAAATCGCCAAATGTTATCATCAAAAATTCCAAAGCCAAAAAGATCCCAGAAATTAGCCAAGTTTTGGGTGCAAAAGCTAACCCTGGGATCTTATCACAAAGGGCTAGAAAAAGGTTGAGGAAAAATCATAACAAAACCCTTCAGGTAATTGAACTCCCCAGAGAGGAAGCAACCTTAAACTCTAATAATATCAAAGAATCCGAAAGAGAGGAAGCAACTACAAACCCTAAAAATATCAAAGAATCTGGAAAAAAAGCCCTATTTCAAATATTTAGACTTGTAGAAGTCCCTGAAGTTAATCTAAGGGATAAACAAAATGGTCATTCCATTAATAACCCAATGCAGGGCGAGGCCTATGCTAGCATGTGGCCCGAGGTCTCTCAAATAAGGGACGCCATGCCTGATCAACAATATATTGAATCGGTGGAACAACATGGAGAGCAAACCACCCAATTCTATAAATCCACATGGCTCAAGAAATAACATTTATGCTGTTCCCTCTTGCTCTCTAGCCCAAAAATCAATTGAGCTGCCTGCCTCACATCAGCAGGCAGTGCCCGCATTGGACCCTGTTGTTGTGAGGAAGGCCCCGGTTGGTTCTAGAGTTAAGGACGAAAAAGAAATTACAGATAGTCGGGTTGAAAAGAGGAAAGTATTTTTTTGCCCTCAGTACACCACTAGAGGTTCTTATGATATTCTGAATCGCGGAAATATTCTGAAGTTATTTAATGCAATTCCAGACCTGAAGGACGTAACATCTGAAGATCTGGAATCTGTGGAGTTTAGGACTGATTGCAATAATGAAACATCTGTTACCACTTGGCGAAGTGAGGATATTGTCAGTAAAATAATTTTCAATGCTGATACATTTGACAAATGGGGCATCAAAGTCAGGAATATTTGTAGAACTCATTACCCAACTCTGTTGATTCCTGCTAAATCTCCTTGTATTATGACCCAAATAAAGGGCAGACAAAAACTAGCTCAGGGTTCACCTGTTAGAGTACTGAAAGGTGCTTCAGGTCCATCAACCGAGCTGAACTTTCTTCGTGGTATTAAGATCAGGAGCTGTCAGTCAGGCTCACGAGTATGCGAAGAACTAAGGACTACCCCCAACCCGATTGAGGATTGGAGTTGGCTTCCTTCAATTCTATCAAAGGCCAACTCTGCAAAGAATGATTGATGCCGACCTTTCCCTGTAAAAACATTACAACCTTTGAAATTTTCTTCTTGGAACACTAATGGTTTTAAAACACTTCTTGAGGACTTGAGTGTAATGAGTTTTCTGAATTCCTTTGATATTTTAATACTACAGGAGACTTGGCTCATGTGTAGTGAACCTATCATCTGCTATTTCGAATACTTGAATGTGGCAACTCGTGAGGCCTCTATAGGTTGTCCTAGTGGAGGCCTCTCTATATATGTTTCCTTAAATCTTAATGTAAAATGGATATTGTGTGTTAAATTAATTGCTAAACAATCAATTATTTTCCTAAATGTTTATGGGAGTTCAAAGAAAAAGATCAGGTCTACACAACTCGTACAGTTAGGGGAAACGGTGAAAGTGTTATACTATGACCATTTGGATTCGATGATTATCATTACTAGGGATTTTAACAGGCACCTTTTTTCATATAAAAAAGGGATCACACCGTCAAATATTTTATTAGAATCGGCCAACTGTGAGTTTATAAAATATAACTTAAATATCCTCAAAGACACTGATAATACACCAACATTTAGCAAAAGTGTTAGTCCTTCCATAATTGATTATAGCATAACTTCGGAAAAACTTGTGAAGGCAGTCCAAAGCTATCAGGTAGTACCAAGGATCGAGAGCGACCATAATCCTCAAGTTATTACTCTTGCTTTTGCCTTTGATTATCTGCCAGAGTCGAGAGTAATTAAAACAGTGCCTTCCATCTTCAATCTAAAAAGATTTATATGGAATGATAAAATTAAAAAAGATATCTTAGAAGTGCTGGCCGGTCTAATTGTAGATCTACAAGATGCGATTTTAGAGGGTAATTCCATGGTAGAACTTTGGCCTTGTTTATGTACGGCGCTTATGACAAATTTTTCTAATCTAAAAGCTTCAGGTGGTAAGATGTTAATTCCCAGGAATCCAGGATGGTTTTCCCATCGCTTACAATACCTTAAAAGTAATCTAAACAAAACAATAAGATCAATATATAGGAAAGCGAACGGATCTTCATACTTTGTGGCAGCTCAACAAATTAGAAAATTAAAAAATGTTTACAGGAATGAAATCTGGAAGGCTAAACGAGCATATTATGAAACTATTTGGTCCAAATTACATCATGCTTGCAAATCGAAAGATCCGAGGCTTTTCTGGAGTATTATTAACAATTTAGAAAATGGAAATAATAGAAGCAATAGCGCAAATATTGACGAATCTACATGGGTGTCTTTTTTCAATAATTTTAAAAGTGTTAATTTAGGCCCTCAGTGTATTGGTGGTAAAACCATTTTTACTCGCAATAACAGTCCAGAGATAATAGAAATATCGGGGCAAGATCTAATATGCACCCCGGATATTGAGTCATGGACGGTGGATAAAGTAAAAAAAGTGATAAATAAGATTCGATCAAACGGTGCGCCAGGTCCCAACGGAATGCCAAATGCCATCTTTAAAGCTACTTTAAAGGATTGGCCAGAGGTCCTTACGCTCCTGTTCAATGATGTACTCAGAACCGGTAAAATTCCTATTTCTTGGCAGGGAAGCATCATACAACCAATTTATAAAAGTGCCCCCCAAGATAACCCAGCAAACTATAGACTAATAGCCCTAACAGATGTTGATGCCAAAATATTTGCAAGCTGCCTTTTAGAGGAACCGGAATCATGGGCTGCAAGAGAAGATCTGATACCAAATTTACAAACTGGTTTTAGAAAGGGCGAATCAACTTATACAAACGTGGTTTTATTAACTCTATTAGCCGAAAGAGCTAAATTCAGGAAACAAAAACTGTATATATGTTTTATTGATTTAAAAGCCGCCTTTGACTCTGTGCCCCAAGACTTATTATGGACAAAGTTAGCTAATTGGGGGATATCTGACACACATTTAAAAATTATCAAATTATTATATTCCTGTACTTGGGTCCAGATCAAAGTAGGCGACGGTAGACATAAAACTTGTTGCCTTGAAACCAATATCGGCTTGAAACAAGGTTGTGTTTTGGCCCCTTGCATTTTTAATCTTTATATGTCCGACCTTCTAGCCGATTTTAAATACATTAATGCTCATTCACCCTCTGTGATGGGTAAAGAGATCAAATACTTACAATATGCTGATGACACTATTTTATTAAGCCAAGCAGTTATAGGTCTTAAAAGATTAATAGACTCTTTTAATCTATATGTTAAAGGAAATGGTCTAAAAATAAACACAAATACGTGGGGATTACATTTGATCATAATTTATCTTTTAGGAAACATTTTAAAAACCTTGAAGCTAAAGGCTCATCTCTCACATTCGCCTTTAGAAAACTGAGAGATAAATTACTATGCCCAAACTATGACCATTTGTTAAAAGCTATGAAAGCGAAGTTAATTCCCTCTTTGGACTATGGTTCTATTATTTTTCGGGGCAAAGATGCGAAATTACTAGACGATATTGAAATAAGGGCATACAAATCGGTCTTTAGAATCCCAAACCACATTAGCCGTGCAAATGTTAGACTCGAATTTGGATTGAAGAAACAGTGTCTAGTCAGACAATCTACATTTTTAAAGTCCTTACTGTTATTATCCAGATCTGAGGAAGGACCGTTGGCTAATCTATGTTGGCTTGAGATCCAAAGAGGGGCCCATTTGAAAAGCTGGCAAACCTATTTGGATGAATGTTTACATACCTTTGAATGCCCAAACTTAGTGGATGAAATAAGGACTAAAATGGTCTACAAAAAACAATCAATCAATCAGCAGCCCTTTTGTCTTGTATAATGGACAAAGATGAACTAAGGGAAAAAACATCTTTGGTCAATTGATAATTCTTTTATCAAACTGTATCCCCAACCTTATCTGCTATTTCAGTTAAAACATTTAATTAAGAATACATTTATGTTGTTAAGATTTAGGAGATACCCAACCAAAGATGGAATCCCAAAATGAGAAAAAAAGTGGCCATCTAATGTCTGTAGATTATGTGGTAAGAATGAAGAAACCTTACAGCACATAGTAACTTTGTGCCCAAAACTGCTTGCAGAACGAAAGATGATTTTAAAGCCGATTTTTAAGGAAATGGGAGTAAGAACCTGCAGAACTGCAATTATTGTATGTTTAAGAGGTATTACAGCTACGTTAATTCATCAGTTGGTTAAGTATTTCCTTATAGCTGAAACAAAACTATGTAAGGAAAACATCTCAACTGATGAAATCCCTATTATGAAAGTTAACTAAAATGTTGATGACATAATAATTTTAAATGTTTTTAGGGACCGGTGGGCTATTTTAAAGCACATTTAAGCATAATTTCTACAATTGTACCACCTCACTTTAACGTTCCCACCCTATAGTGGATTATACCTTCTTTATGGATAATATCTACTGCTAGCACTTGCCACTTTAATCCTCGGTGTTACTTGATTAATAGTAACAGTATTTGCTTTAGTACGTACAAGTCGAGGTTCAACCTGCCTCGCTCGCACATGGCACTTTAATAACTTAATTTCCCGAATGCTGTTAGCATAAAATACATCAAATTTGGTTGGTGGACAGTGTAATATGCTTATTTCCAATCCAAAATAGTTTTATCAGAAATCTTTGCTGCTTATTTTAAAGCACTTGATCTTGATCCAGATTGCACATTGCACTTTATTCCTTTTGCTGCTAAATTGCTTATTAGAAAACTAACCTACTCCAATTGAGCCAATTATGTATATGTGTTTCTGTGGAGCTTACCTCGGATTTAATAATGTGCTGGTTTTGTATGTTTTTTATCGTTCTTTTTTAATCAGATTGTAAATTGAATTTGTTTCCTGCTGTTTGTAATGATTTTAATTAATCAACAAATAATAATAAACTACTACTACTACTACCTGGTTTTGCAAGGTGGGCACCTGCATTTTTGGTCCCAGGCTCGGCGGCCATCTAGTGAAACTAATCAAACCCAGACATTTCTGAAAACTAGACACCCAGGGAAGTCCAGAGAGGTTTGGATTGGGTGGATCCCCCAACATCTTTTTTAGAATTACATTTAAAGTCAGATTTTCCTCATATTTCTGTGTGAGAAAGTTGGGGAATCACCGGGCCAGCACAAATTTCCTGCCCACCAGCATTTCCCCAGGTCTCCAGATAAAAACGGTACCTCAATTGGGTGGGCATGGTCAAGTGCCCACGACAGGGAAGGGCCTAAAAAGTATTGTGGAGACATCAAAATATTCTGTTACAGGAAAACCTGGTTTTGTTAGAGGGACACCTGTATTTTTGGTCCCAGGGTCGGCGTCATCTAGCAAACAGACATTTCTCGAAAATAATTATCCGGGGGAGTCCAGGAGGGCTTGGCTTGCATAGATACCCCAATGTTTTCTAAGCCAGAATATGCAACATTGAATAAAAAAAACATTTTCCGTGAATTTCTGTGAAGTAAACTACAGGAATGTGCAAGAATTCACAAACTTCCTTCCACCCAGTGTTCTCCTATTTGTCCTGATAACAACTCTAACCCACTTTTGTGCCTGGGCCTAGAGCCTGTGTAAGAAATGGATCACACCAGGGTCAACAGTAGTCCAAGCACTAATTTTGACCCTCGTGTGATCTACCCCATTCTGAATTCCCCTAAGTGTCTAGTTTTTGAACATGTACAGTTTTTCTAGGTTTCCATAGGTGCTGGCTGAGTTAGGGCCCAAAATCTACAGCTTGGCACATTGCAAAAGAATGATCAGTTTTCTATGGAAAAATGTGATGTGTCAGTGTTGCGTTTTGGGGCCTTTCCTGTCACAGGTTCTAGGCATACATACACAAGTGAGGTACCATTTTTATTGGAAGACGTAGGAAAACACAGAATGGTAGAAAGGTGTTATTACCAATTGCATTTCTCTGCATGTCTGCCTTCAAATGTAAGCCAGTGTAAAAGAAAGAAGACATTTTGAGAAATGCCCCTTAATTCACATGCTTGTATGGGTACCCACAAATTCGGGGATGTGCAAATAATGAACGCTTCTAAACTCCATAGCTTGTGCCCATTTTGAAAATATGTAGGTTTCCTTGCAACCTTTTTTTCAATCTTTTTATTTACCATATTAATTGCTCTATATCTGGTACACATTGAGAAACCATTGCAAGGTGCAACTCAGTTATTGGCTCTGGGTACCTCAAGTTCTTGGAAAACCCACAAACACTATATCGCCCCGCAACCAGAAGGATCTAGCAGATGTAAATGTGTATTGCTATTGTAAATCAGCTATCATGAAGAGAAGGTACAAATCAAAATGTTGTCACAAATGGACATTTTTTACTACTATTTGTCAACCATTTTTAATTTCAACACTTAGGGCCTCATTATGATGCTGGTCGGACAGGCTTCCGCTGTCATTTTGGAGGAGGTCAGAATCCGTTAAACCGACTGCCGGATTACGATGCATGCATCGTGTACTCCGACTGACCACTGACAGACCTCCGATGCCAGACAGCCTTTCTAAGACCGCTGAGATGGCAGTCAGAGAAAAACAGAATCCATAGGTCAGTGCAGGGATCCCTGACCGCCGTCCGGATTAGGATGTGGGTTTCTGACAACCCACCATGGCGGTCCGACTGACTGGCTAGAGTCATCGGATACTAAAGATTTGGTGTGCATACTCATCCAATTAAACTTCTCCCCAGAATTCTCTGCCAGGGACTCCTTTCTCCAGGTCCCCCCTACACCTGAGCATCTGAACCCCGATGTCTATGACCCTGTGGAAGCGGGAATCCAAGTAAGTCCTTCATCAGTATGTATCCCCATTGACTGGACAGTGCACTCCCACATATGTCATGCATGTGTATACAATTCACATGTTGTCTGTGAGTTTGTATACACTTGCACCGACATACTCAGGGATATGTGTACTGCCAAAGATGGGACTGCTGTGGTAGCAGCCGTTGCATCATAATATGGCAAGGAACTTTCCAAGCCTCTGCGGAAAGGAATCAGATCACGGCCGCATCCGTCAGACGGTTAGTCCGACCGGCATCACAATGAGGCCCTTCGGTTTTTGGTGAAAGCTTGCAGGATCTACACAAATGTCTCGTTTCAGCAATGTATAGCTTTCTTGGATCCACCATGGGATTTACACATGTTTCCATCACAAACTGGAAGGAAGTTGAAAGCACAAAAAAATAGGAAAAATTACCTATCTCCCAGTAAAATGCCAAAACTGCAGTGAAAAAGAAAGTTTTTTTGATTCAAGTCTGCCTGTTCCTCAAAGTTTGGAACATGGTGAATTTAGCACCGCACACCTTTCATTGATGTCATTTGCAGAAAAAAAGACACTTTCTTTTGCAGCACTCGTTTCCCATTTTAACCCCCCCCCCCAAAAAAAGCTAAACTTAGCTATATTTTGGCTACTTTCTCAGTGCTCTCATGGGTAATCCACAAACCCAGGGATACCTTTAGAAGCCTTAGGTTGTTGGAGAAAATGGACCCAAATTTGGCATGAATAACCTACGTGGAAAAAAAGTTATGAAGGCAAAAGTGCAAGCTATGCCAAAAAAAGGCTCCACATTGGGGGAGGTAGGGGGTCTAGAAGCGAAAGGGTTGAAACTTACTGTACCTCTAACCCTAAAAAACCTACTCTTGGAATTCTGTGAGAATTTTGCCCTATGTCTAGGCCAGTTGTAGGTCAGGAACAACATCTGAAAGGCGACTTCTGTGCTGGTTTCAAATAACTTGTAAATCAGTCTAAGTGGTTTGTGGTGCAGAGATTCATTCACACCACTTGACTCCAGCGAGAAGCATATCAATTATGCAAATATTTCACTTTTTATTGGAGGTGTAGAAACTACTGACATAGATCCTAGAAGTTGAGTGTCTGGGACCTTGCTCAAGTAGCCGTGTCAAACGACCTCTTCAATAAAGAAGGAACGAGGGAGAAGTAAATAGGCAGAACTACACTTGCAAAGATGCATCCATACATTATTGCTAGTTGCTAAAGCAGTGTTGCTGGCGTTTGGTGAAAATAACAAAAAAAAACAGAAAAGCTTCAGATTTCATCTCCAGAGCCTGAAACAGTGAACATAAACCTGTCCATAAAATTTAATTTCCTATAGATTTCCCACTCAAATGAACTGATTGTAATGGATTGTTTGTTAAAGGACAGGCCTTCTCGGAATACCGGGAACTGAATAGAATATCGGTGTTTTTCCTGGCCCTCCATTCATGCTCTAATGAACTCAGTAATTAATGTTGTAAATTTTCAGTTTGTGATGCTCTTTTACAATCCCATGCAACAGGATGTTGCTTCCTCTATGAAATGCTGACATTGCTTCAGTATTTAAATTGGAATGAAGAAGGGGGCGCGTCCTAAAATGGATGTGCTGAGAGAACTTTCACTAAGAAACCTTTGTATTCTTTGCAACTAAGGGCACAGCCAGTACGTGCGAAATAGAATCCTCTGCTTGACTAAGCATATCTGGAGTCCTAATGGACAAGGCACAATCGAAAAAGCAGCAGGATATTTTAAATGACAGTTTGTATTGCACCTTTATCCCTGGCCATGAGCAGATCTAAAATATGGCAAAGTAAATTTAAAAGTAAACAAAATTAACTTGGTTAGTCAAGTGGAATAAAAGAGTTCTATAGACAATGGAACACAAAGGATAGACAGTAGTATCCACCATGTTGCCTAGCTCTAGTGTCACAAAGTGGGCTTGCAATAAAATTGCCTTGCAGCACTAGCATGTTACAGAGAGAGAGGCAGGTACCGTTTTTTTCCATTTTTGATTTACTGTAATAATCTCATGGTCTCTTTAATATCATTGTGTTCATGCAGAGCTGCTAGTTACAGGACAAGGTTTTGATATGCCAAACATGCATATTTTATATCTAATGATCTATGACTCCAGGCAGAGCTTCAAACAGCCTTAAGAGTATGGGTGCAAAAGAAACAATTGATAGACGGATGGCTGGACAATGCAAACATTCACCCCTAGTCACAAGGATCTGGGTTAAAGCCATCATTATTTTGCTCACCACACCACCCCAGTTTGGACCCAGCCATATGCAAATCAGTCTTGTGTTGTAAATGGATCTAGGACCCTAGTGGTAATTTCCCCGATTCATGCCCTTATGTAGGTACGGATTATCCTATCCTTATATAGGCATAGAAATCATTACCATATTTAGACTGAGCCTATGCAGCCCAAAAACGGCATGGCTACTTCCACTATGTTCCAAGAATCAGCAACGAATTCTTAGAAAAACCCGCCTTCAGCAGCTAGGGACATCCCCTTGCCTGAATACTAATTTATCTAGGAAATCATGGAGTTTTCGAAGAACTGAGTCTTCTATGACGTTATTAAGTCCAATGACACGTCAAACTCGGCACCTTCATAGTATAAATATGCCTAGATTTGCCCAAGCAGACACACGGTGGTTTGGAGCAGATCGACTAACTACTTGACCGACGCCCTGCAGTAGCAAGTGCCGAAGGAAGCCGACCCTCCAGCTGACGCACTGAGAGACTCTGTCTTTTCTCCTGACGAGAAATCCAGCTCCAGAGTTTCCAGGCTACCCTTGCGGGTTACTGGGAAATCGAGTCCTGAGAGAGAGATACAAGACCTCCTTCATTCTAAACCAAGGTACAGAGCTGATTAGACCCATAGAGAATTATTGATTAGATTCTTGGCAGAAAATACTAGACTTAAACTACTCCTCACTTACTTCTTCCCTTGTGCTAGGCTTAGGTCAGGTACACCGGGTAGGCGTATTTTAGAAGCACCAGTTGAGTACTTTTAGCCATCATTTTAACACTGTATGTATTTTATCCGTTTTAAGGCAATTTATGGCTAAGAAACCATATCATGCTTTTAAAGTACTACTTCACAATACTGTTCATATTATATACTCTGTACTTTATTACCAGTATTACAATTGTAGCAGTACATTTCTTATGCTTGAGAAAGAAGACTGTTCAATAAATACTTTTTATTGAAAACGCCAGTCTCTCTATTTTCTCAACTCCTCTGCTGAAACGAAGCATTCACAAATGACTGAGTAAAATAGCTATCTATTGTTTCCGCGACTCTAGAGATTGATTTCTTATTCTTGGGAAACAAAGTTGTCATGTTTAATGCGGTTGTCAGAAACTAATCCCTTCTTGTGAATTCCAGAAAGTTTCTAGTGACCTCTGAGCTCGCTAGCACTCACAATTAAGTCTAATAGATTCGGTAGAGACCTAGTCGACCCCAGTCCTACGTCTAAACTACAGTATTTATTATTCCAATGCGCAGAGCCTATTGGGAATATAGGAACTACATTACACTTGACCCTGTTCCTTATGAGAACAGTACAGCGTGAACTGCCAAACCAGGTCCTCCCTGGACCGGAAACAAGCATCCTGGAACCGGTTTCAGAGCATCACCCTTCATCAGCCAGGCTAGCTTGAATCCAGTGGTGTAGTGAGCACAGGACCCACGTCTGGGCATACCCTTCCCACTTAGGGCGACATATGCAAAAGAAACAATTGATGGAGGGAATGCTGGACAATGCAAACATTCACCCCCAGTCACGAGGATCTGGGTTAAATCCATCATACTTCTACTCACCACACCACCCCAGTTTGGACCCAGTCATAAGCAAATCAACCTTGACCCTGTTCCTTGTGGGAACAGTTCAGCCCGAGCTGCCAAGCCAGGTCCTCCCTGGACCGGAAACATGCATCCTAGGACCGGCTTCAGGGCATCACCCTTCCTCAGTCAGGCTAGCTTGAATCCAGTGTTGTAGTTATTTATTTATTTTATTTATTAAGCAATTTTATATAGCGCTAGCCTGACCCGAGGGTATCGGAGCGCTTCACAACAGTATTTTCAGCAAGATTCATACAATAATGCAATATTCTACACATAAGTTCGGAAAGTCCAAGTGTGCTGAGCAGAGTTGAGGTAGTACGTGAGTCCTGAGATAACCTCATAGAGTACACGTTGTCTTGGGGTGGATACAATAAAGCAGTATTGTGCATATAGGTTCGTAAGTCCAAGTGTGCTGAGCAGCATTGAGGTAGTCCGTGAGTCCTGAGATAACCTCCTAGAGTGCACGTTGTCTTGGGGTTGAACTACTTAGGTGGGGGGGCAGTTAGGGATCAAATAGTTGGGAGGAGGTAAGTCTTAGAGCTGCAATGTCTGGGAGAGATGACGAGCAGGGATTTGCATTTAGATGGCAGCTATCCATTCAGGAGGGATCGGTTGAGGAAAAGGACTTTTAGGTGTTTTTTTTAATTTTGTGAAGGATGAGATATTCCTGACACCGATTGGGATGGCATTCCAGATTTTGGGCACGTTGCCGGTGAAGGACCGTGCTGCAGTATTTTGTTTGCGTGTTTTCATAGGGATGAGTAGTAGGGTGCTGGAGCTCCTGAGGTTCTTTGTCTGACCAGCCCTCTTGAGTTCAGCAGCCAAGTACTCAGGTTTCCTGTGTGCAGGGTTTTGTGTGTGAGGCAGGCAGTTCTGAAACTGGCACGCAATTCGACTGGGAGACATCTTAGTTTTCTGAGTGGAGATGAGGATTTCGGTTTTATCTTGGTTCAGTTGTAAGTGGTTAAGCGGCATCCAATGTCGGATTTCTTTTAGAATGACATTTAGTTTGTGAATGTCATCTATGGAGGAGGTTTCTATATAGATCTGGGTGTCATCTGCATAGAGGTGGAAAGGTATGTTAGTATTTTTGAGTAGGGTGGTGAGTGGTTCCATGTATATGTTGAACAGTTGAGGTGAGAGCACTGAACCTTGGGGGATGCCCCTGTTGGCAGGGTGTAGATCAGAGGTAAAGTTTTGTATTTTTATCCTTTGTGAGCAGCTATGTAAGAAGGAGGAGAACCAGCATAGGACCACCTCATCAGCACCTACCCTTTCTTGCAAAGCCTTGATGAGAAGTTGGTGATCAACCGTGTCAAAGGCTGCCGATAGGTCTAGGAGAATGAGGAGTGAGTGAGCGCCGGACCCACATCTGGGCGTACCCTTCCCATTTAGGCCAACATATGCAAAAGAAACAATTGATGGGCGAAATGATGGACAATGCAAACATCCACCCCCAATCAAGAGATCTGGGATAAATCCATTGTTCTGTTGCTCACCATGCAACCCCTGTTTCTACCCAGCCATATACAAATCAGTCTTAAACCTGCTTCTCATGGGAAGAGTCCAGTCCTAACTGCCAAGTCCGGTCTGCCCTGGACGAGAAACAAGCATCCTGGGACCCGTTTGGGGGAATTACCCCATATCAACTAGGCAAGCTTGAATTTAGTGGCACAGTGCCCCACGTCTGTGCATAACAGGCTCACATAGGGCAAGAAAGCTGAAGACACACAAATGATGGATTGAATGCAGAACAAATCATATTGTTGGCTCCAAACTGGAGTGTCATCTGGAGCAAAAGAAGGATGGAATCAGCCCAGATCTCTTGACTGGGGGTGAATGTTTGATTTATTCATAATCCCCTCCATCATTTGTTGCTGTAGTACTTTTAGAAAGATGGCATTTCTCTGCTCTTAGCTTGTGTGCCTGCAGTCTGTCTCTTACACGTCTTGGGTAAGTTACAGCTAGACTTTGTGAATTACCTCTAGACATCCATACACAAAGGAAGGTTGGAAGTGACTCAGTGGCAATCTGCATCATGATGGAAGGAAAGAGCTGACACTTAGACCAGAATGGGCAGTGTCTTGTCCCCACACCAAGGGTTACATACACCTCTGTAGCAAATCTGGAGTCAGGGCTGGGAAGGGAGGACCTCTGCACTTCAAAACCCCTCTTTGAAATCACCGCAACTTTAAAGGCACAATTGGGAATAAGTATTGGGTCTCTGATCACACAAAATCAAACACTTCTGGAGCTGTAAAGTAACTCTACCATGAAGAAGGATTGCTGTGTTGCTACAAGGACTGCTGCTCTGGAAGAACTGCTTTTCTGCTGTGCTGCCTGCTACCAGCTACCCTCCGTCCCTGCTGAGGAAGAACAGGAGTCTTGCTTGAACCCACAGTAATCTCCAAGGGCATGATTGCTTGCCTCCTGTTTTGAAACTCAGGGATACCAAACTATCACCTCCTGTTCCTGTGCCTGGTCCCTTGAAAGTGGATCCAGGTGCTTGCACCACTGGAACTGACGCATCCTGTTTGCAGGAAGCAGAATCAATGCATCACCGCTGGTGCGGTAACTGTACTGGCAAATTGCACTTGGTACCAGCGCATCGGTTGAAGAACCGCTACATCGCCACCACAGCAGTGTAGGAAGATAGACGCATCCCCTCAACCATGTGGAGATAACCAGCACATCGGCTTCAGAACCAATGCATCTCAGCTTCGGTGTTTCATTCTCGGAACCGGCGCATCTCCTTCGTTGCATTGAGAAAATCGACAAATCTCCTTTACTGCAGGATCTACACCAACTCATCCCTTAGCTGTGTTCAGCATCTCACTGTTGCAACCAGGATCAAGGTATTTTGTTCAATGGGCCTTGCATGGCTTCGGTACCCGGCCCATGCTCAATTGCGGTTGACCTGAACTCTTGACTTTGCCCTGGTGCAGCACGACCATATAACCATAATAGGCACTTATTACTTCTAAGTGTTATTAGCACTTTTATTCTTTAAAAATTCATAGCTCGTCTTCTACTTATTAGATTTTTGTCATTTTGATCTTGATTTATTTATAACAATATAATCTATTTTTCTAAACTGGTGTGGTCTTTTTGTGATGTTTTCACTGTGTCGCTGTTTGAAGTATTGCATAAATACCTTATACATTGCCTCTTAAGTTAAGCCTGACTGCTCTGCATGAAGCTACCAGAGGGTGAGTGCAGGCTAATTTAGGTTGTGTTGTTGACTTACCCTGAGTAGGATTGGGGTTCCTGCCTATTGAGGGTACATACCTCTTCCAACCAGAAACCCATTTTCTAACAGCAGCTATTTCTGTCCTTACATTATATTCCAAGACTTCAACTCCTTGTGCAACCCATAGGATTCAGCAACAGCCACACCACGACCAAGGACACCAAAGGACCTCAACCTTTTTGAAAGTGCTCGTGCAAAGCTGTGTGGGATTGCAGACTGTTGTGCTGTGACGGTGATCTTGACAGTAGGCTCCTTATTAGGAATTAAAAAGGTCATGCACAATTGAACATGTTCATCTAACCATTTTCCTTATGGAAGTTACATTATTACATTCAATATATTTATATTTTGCTACTAGGAGATTGAATTTACAAAGTATTTGTTTGTCTCCTTAACTTGTAGGATTGTTTATGACATTCACTCTGTATAAGGGGCAAGTGTTGCCCTCTCACTTTCAGGTAATCTGATCTGAGCTATTCGCAAACGCCCTTTCCCAATCCTCCAAGGACAGTCTGTAAGCAAGGGAAGAGTTGAATTAGCTTAGTAAAACCACAAGATGGGCATGAATATTGATCACATTTGTGGGTGCACAGCTCATCATCCTCTTCACCTACAGGCAGTGCTTAATTTAAATGAATGAGTGCAGATGCCTGAAGCTCTACTCAGAATCCCACAGCTAGTCCTATTAAATGTCTGTGCGCCTAACGTTAAGACTCCATAGCTCTGAATCCACCCAGTCCTCTTTGATCCACTACCATACACTCCCTGCTCCTTTATCTCACTCTTGCAGGTTCCTGCTTTCACCCTTTGCGAGGTTTTTCTGTCTTTCTTTTCCTCCTTCTTCCCCTTTGTGTGTTGTTTCCTCTCTTGATCTCCATGAAAGTCTGATGAGGAAAAATAAGTGCTGGTTCCCAACAATGAGTGCTGGTGAACCCCACTGGCAACCACTGACTCATATTCTCAGCGGGAAATCAGTCTAGAGAAAATTTCTCTACTGTAAATGAGCTGGCACTCTCAGACAGAACTACACTAAAACCTCTGCCCTCCCAAGCTCTCTGCGACTCTTTGAACAATTTATTCGTGGAGAAAATTGAAGCCATTAAAGCCAACATACCTCCCCCCCTTCACTCACCCCGGACCCCTGCCCCAACCGGTTTTATCTGGACCATATTCCTCTGCTGACCGAAGAATCACTGTCTTTTCTGGCAGCGAAAGTTAAATCCGGTTCCCCCTCAGACATCTGCCCAGCACCCATTCTGAAAGAAATCTTCTGAGCCTGCCCGGCCCCCCCTTTGACATTCTTAAATGAGTCTTTGGTGATGGGTGTAGTTCCTAAACTTCACAAATCAGCCATAATCATCCCCCTCTTAAAAAAACCCGGTGCTGACCCTACCTCCCCAACGAACTACCGACCAATTTCCCTTCTCCCTTATCTGGGAAAAATCCTGGAGTGCCACGTTGCCACTGTCCTCAGCTCTTTTATGGAGGATAGTGGCTACCTGGCCCCTCGTCAGGCCGGATTCCGCCCCCGCCACTCTACTGAGTGGGTGGTGGTTTCAGTCCTGGATAGTTTAAGGGAAGGAATGGACAAAGGCCAACATCAGGCATTGGTCCTTCTTGATTTGTCCGCTGCTTTTGACACGGTTGACCACTCCATCCTCCTCTCCCGTGTCAGGGCAGCGGGCGTCAGGGGGCCTCCCCTGACTTGGCTAAACTCCTTCTTGAGGGACCGAACCCAGGCCGTCCATCTTGATGGGTTTTCTTCTTCTCCACTTAAGATGCACTGCGGTGTTCCCCAGGGCTCCTCCCTATCCCCTCTTTTATTTAATCTCTATATTTTTCCTCTCATTTTTGCTCTTCAACAGCTGGAGGTCACCGTTTTTAACTATGCGGATGACCTTCAGTTGATTTTCCATCTCTCTGACTCTCCCAAATCTATTTTCAACTTTCAGTTAGTTATGATTTTCATCAGGGACTGGATGAACTCTAACCATCTTAAACTCAACCCAGACAAGACCGAGTTGGTCTTGACTGGTGGAGCATCCAGTCCCTGGTCTCCCACGTTTTGGCCCCCTGTACTTGGTTCTCCCCCCTCACCCTCGTATTCTGTTAAGACACTTGGGATTACGTTAAACTGTAATTTAACCCTGCACTCCCAGATCAGCACGGTGGTGTCTTCCTGTTTCTTTAATCTTCGCACTATTAGAAAAATTTCAAGATTCTTTTCAGTTCCCGCTCTTAAACTCATCATGATGGCTATGGTTCTGTCCCGGCTGGACTACGGTAACATCCTCTACAATGGCGTCCCAGCCTATGCTCTTCGACGCCTACAGCTGGTACAGAACCAAGCGGCACGCCTTATCTTTGGCCTTCCTAAATTCCATCATGCCACCGCCGTACTTAAGAACTTGCACTGGCTACCCATTAGGGAGAGGGCTCTTTTTAAATTGGGCTGCACTGTGTTTCAGGCTCGAGCAGGAACCGCCCCAGCCTTCATAAATTCGGCAATTTCCAGGTACACACCTGCCAGAGAGCTTCGCTCCTCTTCCCAATCCCTTCTCTCTGTCCCACGCTTCAGGAAAATGAGGATGGGGGGGGGGGCGAAGTTCGCGGTTCTTGGTCCTACTTTCTGGAACTCTCTTCCCCCCAATGTTCGCTCCATCTTACTCTATCAAGATTTCCGTAAATCATTAAAAACTTATCTTTTCCTGCAAGCCTTCCCAGTCTAGTCCCTTCCCAGTTGCCATCCGAGGTTTTTAACAGTCCTAGCGCCATGAAACCGTTAGGTAAAAGTGCGCTCTATAAGTGTTTTTAAATTCAAATTAAGCTCTGTCTACAGGCTTCATGTACCAAAAAAGATGTGAAGCACTTCTTTCCTACTGTGGTACTTTGCCTTGAATTGACTGTCTAGGGCTAGGACTAGGACATCAACAATGCTGCAGACAGGCTGTAATTTATCAACAGCTCATGGCAAAATTAGATAATTTCCTGAGTGCCGTTTTAGTTGCTGCATAGGCTTTATTCAGCATTGTCTGGCAAGGAGGAAACTTATATCCCAAGATAAGTCATGTTTATAGTCAGATGGGGGGACACAAGAACTCAGCGAGGAGAACATAAGTACTCAACTCTAGGCTCATTATTTCTGCAGAATTTGAGCCACTTAAGTGATCATTCAGAATTACCCTGAAATAATTCATACTCACAGTGGTTTCTGTGTGTGTGATTGCTAAAATTATTATACCTGTAAAGTTTCCATATTACCTAGTAGTTTATTGTTTCTTACTATCATAAAGGGAGGCTTATAAAGGTAGCAGCGATCTATGGTGTTGAGAGGTCTAATCACATTTCCTAGATCAAAGCAAGAGAAATTTTGACTCGCTGGAGTGATGATTAAACTGTATTTTGGTATAAAGCTTTGACGACTGCTCACCGTGTGGATACGTGACTGGGACCTAGAGACCATCCAAACTTGCTAAACTAACGAAAGAGTGAAAAACTCACCTTTCTGTGTTGAACTCTTGAAGGAGTCACCACTTGAATACTGCCGTTATAAAAGGTTAAAGAACCAGATGCAGGTTCAATAGTCTTGATTGAGTCCTCCATCTGGACACTTTTATGTAAGGAGTGCTTGGCAAGCAACCTTTGCTCTGACTATCCTGTATCCCTTCTTGGTGCACCTCAGGTCAGGTAATAGGTTCAACATGTCACTATTCTATCTCTAATCTCCCACGTCAGACAATGATTAATTGATCAGAAGCTACGTGTTTCAGGATCCCCTCGAGGTAATTTTCCAAAGTTCTCATGTGACAATGATAATCATATATGTTAAATTCTCATTTGGTCACTTGATAAGCAATATTTATGACACAATGTACACTTTGAAAGATTAAAAGGCTACCCTTTGCCAAAGAAGCAATTTCGTCACATGTAAATCAGAAGGCTAAATCTGAGCAATGCAGAGTTGTCCACCCTGGTGTACAATGCTCAATGACATTTTAGATTCCATGTAATGCCAATGAGAAAAATATGATATGAATACATGTTTGATACACATATGCTTTCTTTTGACTGTTAACATACTCCAGCATTTTCTCAAGTACTTCACACCTGCTACTGAGAAAAAACTTTGTGAGTCAGGATTTGTTGACATTGCACCACGAGGTAAACATGACCCACTCTCTACGAAGGTATTTGCCCCACAGTGATTGAAGCTTTTGTTTTGTTTCGTTTACGGGAGATACTCTGTGCGACGCACTCCTTCCCATCCTGCTAATAGTTATTTCGACGCCTATATCTGCAGCGCTGTTTAATTAGGTGCTGCAGTGCAGGTTGTGAAATACCCATTTTCAGGAATGTGTGACCCAGACCCATGAATGGGTATCATTTACAATGCAGTCTTCTTGAAAATCCGATGCAGCGTGTGCCCTCAGGAATCTATGCAGGGCGTCCTTGACAAAATGTACTTACTAAATTGTTAGTTTACTGTCTAAAATTGAATTTCGTCTCTCAGAAGTAATTTGAACAAACTTTTAGCTACCCAGTTTTTGTACACTGTAATTCAAATGGTTAATGAGATCATATTTATGTAAGTCGGCAGTTATATTTAGGCCCAATATTTTTATTGAGAATTGACTTTTTGGTTTGCTAATGACTGAGGAGCCATTTGAAGATTCTTCACAAAACATAAAAAAATGGTTTAATTGACCTTAGCTCTTTCCTGGAAAGTTTTGGGGTGATACTTTAAGCGGAGGTCAAGAAAAAGAGTGGATCCCAAAATGTGTTTTCCTTTCCACATTAATTTTTCCATACTAAAATTGTACAGTGATACCGCAAAAACTGCTGAATGTTGTTACACCAAATGTGGCAGACTGCTAGATCTTAGTCCAGAAAGTATGCTGTTTGTGATTTTGTATAAATCAGTTCAGTAGCTTTTGAGAAATAAAGGCTCAAGAAATTAAAATATTTGACACCATGGAGGAGCAGCTGCGCTAACAGAACTTGATATAAGATATGATTGTTTGCCACCACATCAACACAGATGTAGTGGCAGCCATTTTAGGACTCAGGACCCATTACCTGGAGCCAAATCCTCTTTTTGGGGGGGAGGGAGGGAGATGGGCATGCCACCCTTCTCACCAAACCAAATGATGGCCCCAGGGACCCCCCTACCAAATAAAAAGTCTGTCAGGAGAACCAGCAGAGACTGGGGGTCTCTGGGGCTCGCCCTGCAGCCCCAACAAATTATAGGCATGTGGATGCTCCAGATGGGCACTGGGACACCCACAAAAACACAGAAAGTCAGACTCCTGCCAGCTCTCTGGATGGGGGCTTGTCGGGGAGCTGGCAGGGGTCACAGGGATCCTATGTCTTCCTTGCTGCCCCCTCCTAATTTGAAGATGAGGGAGCCCCGGGTAGGCACCCACTCTAAAAGAAAATAGCTGGCTCCTACAAGCACCTACTATGGGTGCTGGATGTGGAGCCGGCAGGTACCACTGGGGCATTGGGGTACCCTTCATTTGACATGTTGGAGGCCTCCTGGGTGTGCACTGGGGAACCTATAGAAAAACAAAAAGAAAAGAATAATAAATGAACAGCAGAAGCAACTCATTTATTATTCAATTGTTCGTGTAAGGATCACCCCATAATGCCAGAAGGCTTGTTTTGCTTATTATTTATTTCTTGGTGGTGCCCCTAGAAGAGGCAGGAGCACCACTAACCATTATTTTAAAATGTTCTGGGGCTGCAGTGAGTGCTTCAAAACCCCCAGCATTTACAAAAGTAAAACAGTAAGTCTCCTGCGTCATTGAATTCATGAGCCCAGGACACCTTGTCATATTTGTTAAAGCAATCCAATCTGAAGCTTTATGCTCTTCAGTTGGAGGCCCGGGCCCCATTGTGGTTGATTTTATGCCTGCTCTTTGTAGCCTAAAAAATTCTATAAGAAAGATTCAAAGACATGTTACATCTTTTTAATAAAGTGTTATTTAAAATTTATGACAAATACCTTTATTTAACAGTGTATTTTGAGAATTTATAAAATATACATTTGATTATAATTGTTGGTGACCTTCCCACAAAAACAATGTGCTGACCCCTTGATGAAATAAATAGGTCCATATTTTATATTTTGGCAAGTTCTACTTAAAATGACACCCTTTATGTTACAACATCACATAATTAGACATGGGAGCCCACAGGATTTGGGGTGCTTTGGCAAGGCACTAACCCCAATCTGTGCATAGCAAAGGGCTTTGCTCAGCTGGGGTTCGGCACCAGTGGAAGGTGTGGAGCAGGGCCTGGCCGCAGGCCTTGCACCCTACCATGTGTTGCACATGGACAGAGGCTGTGTGCAGCAGGGGAGGTTACTGCCAGCTGGAGTGTTGGCAGCACAGCCTGGTCTCACACCAGGCCCTGCAGCCAAACCCCAATGCACACAGCCAACGACCGGGCACTGCAGGGGGTATGGCACTCACAGGTTGTGAGGTGCAGGACCTGGTTACAAACCATGTCCTGTGCCCAGCTCCCTGCTGCAGCCGAAAGCAGCGTGCTGGAAGGGGTATGGCACCCAATGTAAAATGTAGGGCATGCCATGCACAGTAATAGACATCTTGCTTTCCATTAAACAAGGGTTAAAGTGATGTTATAGTTAGGAATTGTAATATTATGTTACATTACATTAAGAAAACGTTAGCAATTCACTGAAAAATCCAAGCTTTAAGGGACATTGCAGTTAGGTGAAAATATCAGTTAAAACATACCATTTAAAACAAACAAAACCACTGAAATTCACACGTTAAAGTTAACTCAAACATTTGTGTGCACATAGTTGCTGTGGTCCTATTTGTTTCTACTGGTTGGAAAAAGTCCCACTGGACATCTTTCTAAAGGGCAGCTTCTGCGGTACTTCCCATTTGTGCCTTAGTAACATGGCTGTGAATTGTCTGCAATTCACCAACATCTCAATTTACTTTATTAAACTTGACAAGTGTGTCACATGCATTCCTATTGCACAATAAGCAGATGCGTGTCACATGCCAACCACATTGGTAATTTGCGATCACATTATTAATATTTTAGTTTGTTTACTGTCGCTCATTGTGCACGGTCATGAGATCTGATCTTATAATGGAGCAATTGAATTCTGCAGCCACTGGCACATTGAACAAGGTTATGGGCATGCATAGTTATTTTACTACTTTAGCAGCTATCCACATTGGATCTGTGGGTCTTATTTAACTTTGACAAAATAGTTCTCAAGTTCATCTAGTGCCAATAATACTGGTCATTGAAGTGAACACATAAAGTATCTTTAGTGATTACATCATGTACCAAGAAGTTACACTCTTTACTGTACAAGATATTGGCACCACTGACATGCACATGTAAGACTAGGTCTGCTCCTATCAACTCAAGAATGGCCAAACATAGCTTATTTCTGTTGTGCAATTCTAATCTGGTGTCACAGCATAGCCAACTACTGACATGCAGCTATTAATATTAGTGAATAATATTAACATTTATAATATTATTAAGCAAAGTTGGTTCAGAGGCAAGTATGTAATTGTGTTCGGTTTGAAAATGTCTGTTTTAAAAGTGGACTCCCGATCATAATTTTTTATAGAATAATCGTTCTACAATACCGTCATTTTAAATACATGTGAGTCATAATATGAGAATCTAATTCTAGAAATATACATTACGTAGGAAGTAGGTGGAAAAAAACCTGAATCTAGAGTTTAATTAAGAAGAGATTGTTATTGAAAATGTACAGTCTAGGTTGATTGGAATATTCCTTAATTTAATACTAAATCGACAATCAATATATTGCGCTGAGAAAAGAAAACATATTTAATATGAATCTTTAATGAAGAGATCTTTGAGCTAATCTTTCATTTAATTTTAAACCTGAAAGAAAATGTTTCATAGAAGCTGGCAAGAATGAACAAGAATACATAACATGGGATAAAGTGGACAATTTCAGATTAAAACCAGGGAATGGAGGTATTAACATTTGCTGCCCAGGTGAACTAATGTCCTCTGGGGCTTATTTATAAGCCCCTTGCGCTGCTGGTGCATCACTTTTAATATGGGAAAAATTGAGGCACGCAAGGGGCTTGTAAATAAGGCCCTCTGTATTTAGAGAACTCAGTCTGGCTGGCTCAGTCTATGGGCTTATTTACAAAACCCTTGAGAAAAAGTGACATACCGACGGCGCAAGGGGCTTATAAATTAACCCCTATGTCTTGAGATAGATGCAAATGCATTACAATTTTGCTGAGTAGTCTCCATTATTCATGTAGCTGCTAAGAATCCTTAACAGGAGTTTGTTTTTGTAAAACAAAAAGACACTGCCACCCTGGGAGTTTTCTCCCAGGAGGTGTGGGTTATTTATTATTTTAGTCTTTGGTACCCCCAGGCTTTTTCATGATGATCTCAAAGATACATTTAGCATATCAGACCATCTGAACATACTAGGGCAGAGTGACTGATGGACTTACATTAACTGACTGGCAGTGTAAGTTTTTCACCAATGGAGGCAGCGGAATCACTGCCTGCGGAGACATGAAAGTCTTCCTGACTTTACCTAGAGTGAACAGACCGTCATTTTGATAGACATGGTCTTCTTCCATGTTTAGGGTGGTTTACCTTGAATTTCAATCATAAATCAGGGCCCAGAGTTTATTAATTTGAGTCAAACCAGGAATTACAACTGATAATAATACTCTTCTCCGAGTAATGTACTCCTGGTGTTTCCAGTCCACAACTTTCACTAGCTGAATCCTTGTGAATATACAAAAATAAATACAAAAAATGTCTAATGATTTTTTTTATGTGCAGCCATAGTGACAGAATCAAACCACAATCTCTATTAGAATAATTAGAGCACATGTGCTGATTTTCTGAAACACATAGAGGCCTATTCACAAAAGTAAACTTGCACATGACTTCATTTACACGTGTATGTTTATTCTTACTCTTTGGAGTAACTTTACTACTTTGAGCTATTCACCATTTCTGAGTGTAAAGAAATTGGAAAGTGTAGTCATAATTGTAGTCACCCGTAACATAGGTGGAGGAATCAGAAAAAACATAATGTTTACAATCATATTTTACGTTCTGGCATACTTTGCAGGGTTCTCAGGTCCTGCAATGGAGACCGCCACAACTGGGTGGAGACTAGGGTCAGACTGGTCAGACAATAAGCCTAGGTCCAAAAATAAAAGCGACCCATATTTGTGAACTGGATCATGAAAAAAGTGGCTCCCATTTGTAAATCGAGCAACTCTGGACTTTTTAAGACATGAGGCTGGGTGATCCCTGAGGGGAGAAAGCTATAGGTATTTTTACACGCTGCAGACAATGTGGGTGATAATTAGAGAAATGTGGCAGTGAAATTCACAATATTCCTTCTTTATCAAAAAGATAAACATATATATATATACACTTTGATGCAATACAGTGTAGTAAGCAGCACCCACAGCTTGCACTGTGTTGCTTACTTCTCTGCCTAGTCTTCATTTAAAGATGGCTACAATACCAGTCCAATCACAGTCCCAAAACAGGCCCACCAACCACAAAACTAGCCAACACACAACCACAAACCCATCCCACTCACTGACCTGCTAGGCTGATCCCTCTGGCACTGCCACATTTCCCTATAGGCCAGTTTGACTCTGGCAGAGACCTCCAATTGGAAGGGAATGCGCAAAATGAATGCGCCTGAACGAAATCCCATACACCTGACACCCGTTCCCACCTAATAACATAAATACTGCACACAACACAAAATCGGCTTTCTTTCTCTTCATCTTTCCAGCCAGATGCATGCAATCCTCCCACCTTAAGAGGAAAAGAATGATAACTCTAGTGAAATGTATGATGAAATGCTACAAACAAGTACCGGGCCTGCCTCCAATTCACCCTTCGTGGAACTCAGAAGGCAGCCTTATGATAGGAGGTGACAGATTATATCAGAACGTTGAGGGTAGAAGCCCGCACACTTGGGAATAATAAAAAGAAGTTACAAGATGACAGAAAACGTGTGGCGAAGAGGTTTTCCAGGCTTTAGCTGGCACAAGCCCCTCCTCGAGATCAAACTTTATCCCGTCTCCATCTCACCTCCCTCAATGACGTTGTCCACTCCAGAGTGCACTCCCCGCTATATGGGCTGCATTATTCTGACAATGCTACTGGGATGCCAGGTACGATTATACACCTTTCTCTCTATCTTTTTCTATCTTTCTCTCTCATTAAAAGCAAACTTACAATCACATACATATATTTGTCCGTCATCCATACATGCATAGTTAGGCACAAATGTCATATATACTCTCAAAAACA
This sequence comes from Lissotriton helveticus, assembly GCF_964261635.1. Taxonomy (NCBI): domain Eukaryota; kingdom Metazoa; phylum Chordata; class Amphibia; order Caudata; family Salamandridae; genus Lissotriton; species Lissotriton helveticus. The sequence goes on along the minus strand of NC_136057.1, from coordinate 1,161,075,044 downwards.
CACTAAAACACAAGCTCTATGAATTCCTACATGATGTGTTTACATTTATATTTGTATCCTCTTTTCAATTTCAATTTCAATTTCATGAAGCTTTATTCGGTGCATTCACAAGTAATGACCATAAAAGCAAAATGTTAACAGTAGAGAAACACATAAGTTAAAAAATTACATGAAGAATTTAAAAAATCATACTCTTCCTGAGTTGAATAGACTTACATAAAAACGTTGCAATAAAAAAACATTTGTCCGGCGAGTTCAGTTCATAGATCATATTCATGGCATCCTCCACATTAAAAATAGCATATTTTTGGAAAAGTGGTTTTAAATAGACAATCCTCAAATTCATAAATAATGTGCAAATTAGCAAAAAGTGCTGAGTACTCTGCTTAGAGTGGCCATCACATGGACATGGTCCAGCCGGCTGTCTCTTTAATTGTGGAAAAGCCACCAAACCATGGGCTATCCCCAGCCTAAGCCTCGTCAAAACAAACATATGGTCTGGTTTGGTTACCAGACTCAGATACGTTTGAAAGCCACCGGTTTGCACATATTTGTTATACGTGGTAACCGTAGTAAGGCGCCCACTTAGGGCATCGCGTTTTTTGGGCTCAATATGCCAAGAAAATGTTTTTCAAGTCCAACTTGGAGTAGTTTCCCACAGAGCCGGGGTCTGCAACAATGTTTAATCCAAATATCTTTTGAAAGCTGTCCACAATATAACTGAGCCATGGTATCTTTAGAAAATAGTCCAGTTTCAGGCAGTCCACAATGATAGATCGGTTAAAAGCTCTCTCATCTGTAGTCCAAATGGCCCTCCATAGCAATAATGGTCTTAACATAATCAGGTCACTTAAGTAAGTAACTCCGACCTCCCTATGGGTAGGATCAGTGGAGGCAGAGATGGGGACACAAAGCAATTTTTTCAAAAAACAGTTTTCTTCCCTTTGCAGGCAATCGACATTTGAATGACCCCATAACCCTGCCCCATATAAAGCAATTGAAACACTTTTCACTTTATAAATTTGTATCATTTCATTAATTCTTCTATCACCAATCTTGTTTGCAAATTTAAAAATACCGTAGGAACTTTTCTTCATTTTAGACCTTACATTCTGTAAATCATGGGACCAACTGTCATTATGGGAGAAGATGACACCCAGGTAGCAACATTTTTCCACCTCCTGGACTTTCTCCCCATCAATAAAGAAGACATTGTTTTTCCTATTTCTATCTCCACAAACCATCGTATGGATTTTGCTTTTATTTATGACCAGCCTCCTCTTACTGATAAAATCAGAAAACTGGTTCATCAGCCGCTGCAGGCCTATCGGTGTCCTTGACAGGAGCACAGCGTCGTCTGCATATAGCAGAACTGGGACACTTGTACCGCCGAACTTGGGGGCATCTGCCTGAACTGTTTTCAGGGTCTGATCAACTGCATTTATAAATAAGGTAAACAGAAAAGGGGCTAAGACACAGCCCTGTCTTATACCACGTTTAACATCGAAGTTAGGGGTACATTCCCCCCCAACCCCAAAGCGCACACAAGTTTGCATTTTATCATATAATCTAGCTAGGAAGAAAATGATAGCCTTGGGTGCTCCAAGTTCCAACAGAACTGGCCAAAGAATTGAGTGGTCCACCAGATTAAATGCGCTACTCAGATCGGCAAAGATATAAGGTACCAGGCTTGGCCCTGGTATACTTTCCGATAATTAATTCTAAGTTCAGGCATTGGTCAAGCGTACCACGTCCCCTTCTGAAACCGTATTGAGAATCCGACAGAATTCCCTTTTCATCTGCCCACTCCTCCAGCCTGTACATCAGCACTCTGCTCATAATTTTTATTGAGGAGTCTAACAAGCTAATCGGGCGGTAGTTTTTTTTTTTTTATTGTTTTTTTTTTTAAGACCTTTATTGATGTTACAGAGGTAAAACACAGCTTTGTGCCTACAACCTAATGGATCAGGCCGGCAGCGTTAGTGTATAGATCAAACTAACTCCACACCCTTGGGCAGGGAGCCAGAAGTGTACACAGCATGTCGCCTACAACCCATATGGGCCGGCCGCGTTGTCTGTTATTTAAAGCTGCAAGATGAGGCGTAATACAGCAGGCAAGTAATCAGTCAATATCATTCTTACACCATTGAGGTCTCTTGATTTTCTTTTTGTTGCGCTCCAAACATTAACAACAACTCATAACAGAACTGAGGCGGTCAGTCCAATTCCCATGTGGAATCCCCGGTCGGGGGGATGTGGTAGGTAGGGTCCCCTGTTGCCAAGTCCGGCGTAGTGTATCCCCAAGCAGTGGGATGAGTGTGTGTATGATTGCCTACCTTTGTCGTAAGGGCCATTCATGTACATCCCACTGGGGGGGGCGTGGTGGGGGCTATGTGTATAGTCTGTGCCTGTCTCCGGGTATGGGGGCGATATTCCACCATGATGTGCCAGGCCATGCGCAATGTGCCAGGAAAAGTGGGGGGGGGGCAGGGGAGGAAGGGGGGGAGGGGGTGGGGGAAGGAGGATAGCTGGGTCAAATTCCGACGTCAGTGGTTCATATCTCCGTCTCTTGTTCGGTCCGGGATTGGTCTGAGGGTGTCCATATATAATTATAAAGTGGCTCCAAGGATCACGCGTGAAGGAGCATTAAAGGCCATACTTCCCAGCTAGGGTTCCTCTAGCGGGTGGGTGGCAGGCGTGCCGTGACGTGTCACGGCGATTGAGAGGAGGCGTCTTGCAATCCACAGGGTTGCCCAGCCTCCTCCCAGTCTTCAGTACCAGCTGCAGCATGAGATTGAGCCCAGAGCAGGTAGGCGGAAAGCGGGCTCCATAGATCTTTGGGTCGCGACTTATGTGGTAGCAAGTCGGCATAATTATGTAGTTGGTCTTGCCAGGTTGACATCGTTGCCAGCCATATTTTGAATTTGGGGGCGCGGCCCCGGCCCCATCTGCACGCCACATGGCGTTTCGCAAGTAGGAAGCCCAGTCAGTGAATTTCCGGTATTTGATCTTCGCTGAAGTGGGGAGCCCCAATAAAGCAATCTTGGGACAGACTTCTATTTCCATCCCTATCATTGTGGATATGGCCTCATGCACCTGCGCCCAGTATAGCGCAACTGCTGGGCATGACCACGCCAAGTGCATAAAGTCCGCCCCTGCTTGTTTGCATCTGGTGCAACGGTCATCATCGCGAAGACCAAAACGGCACAGCTTGGCGGGGGTGTAATAGAGGCGGTGTATGAACTTATAGTGGATCAGTCTAAGGCGAGCATTTCCCGTCACAGAGACTGTATGGGAGCAGCTGTCTTCCCATTGTTCGTCTGAAAGGGGAGGATCTAGGTCCGCGTCCCAGTCTCGTCTGGCTCGTAGCTCTGGGGAAGCGGTGGACACATACGCGTGTTTGTAGAGCATGGAGACTACGTGTTTCGGGGTGTCCTGTTGAAGCAGTACATGTAAGGGCGCAAAGATCTCCGGTTCATCCGGGAACTCTGGTGTTACAGATTTGATATTCTGTCGGAGCCGCGTGTAGAGGAATGTGTCCATAATAGAAGGCGTGTGCTCCCCGAAGAGTTGATCTTTCGTACGAAACTGACCGTGCACGTATAAATCTCCCCATGTATAAAGGGCTAGTTTGGAGAGTAGTTTACGGCCTATTTCCTCTCGTGCAATACTCACTCTAGGGTCATTCGCAAGGGTCATGTGCGGGGAATACCTAATCGGGCGGTAGTTACCAGCTACAGCCTTGTCCCCTTTTTTGTAAATTGGGACAATGATAGAATCCCCCCAAATCGGTGGAATCCGGGTAGTAACGGCTGCGTTCAATGCCAGAGTTAGTATGGGTCCCCATAACTGCGGAACTGTTTTATAAACGTCCATGGGTACACCATCTGGACCCTGTGCCTTACCTCCCTTACTCAGTTTTATGCTGTATTCCACCTCAGCCAAGGTGATATCTAGGGAAACTATAGGCCAGGTGCTTAAACTACTACTTGTACAATCAGCACCTTGGAAAATGGCTGAGAAATGTGAAATCCAGGCCTCACTGCTAACATTCGAAACAAGCTGGGGAGCTTTATCATCACAGAGAAAAGGGGAATGAACGGTTGCCCAAAATAAGCAGTTATTTGAAGTTTCAGCAGCCTATGTTAGATTGTCCCATGCTTCTTGTTGCAGCTCCTTCTTCCTTCTACACAAAGCCAATTTATACTCAGACCTCAAGTGGGAAATCAAAGTTTTATCCCGGGGTTTTGCTCCCAGGGCCACTTTCAGGCGGCTTAAGGTGGAGGTGGATATATGATCGAACCAACCCTTCCTTTAGGGGGCTTAGCAGATCTATTACTAGTGAAGACTTCCTCAATAGTTTCGCTGATTTTATTAAAATAGTTGATAGTATCTTTTCATTTAGCCACTCTTTCAAGTACATTGTGGAATAGCAACACACAAGGCAGGTCTTGCAGTGCAATCCACCTACACACACAGATATGTCCTTCTGCTTATAATCTTACTAATGAGCCATGGCTAACTTCTATCACTAGTTTCGTTAAACCATAACACTTTATTTTACTATGTGTTTTGGAATGACATACAATGGTAGTTAAATGTAACCTTTACATTAATATTGTTACACTATTTTATCTTATAACTTAATTTTTATGTTGGGAAGCCACCTCCTGCCCCTACAGAAACTTCTGCTCCTTGCATTGCACCTTAACCTGGACTGCCAACCTACAGCGGAATAATGATACACACTATTATGTTAAATGGATGCTCATTTACATTTAAATCTAACCTCCTTCTTTATAGCAGACAAGGTAGCTATATGTCTTTTGCCACACACCACTATTGGCACCATACTCAATATGTAGCACAGTTGATTTTTATATTAGAAATTGTCTTAGAAATTTTTTCTTAGATTGCAATCTAAGGTTAGCACTATAAAATATATGTTAAGTCTAGCCTACACTTCTAAGAGAGCAATCTTTTTGTGTCTCATAATGAGTATAAACAGCATCTTCTTGTATGCTTTACAATTATATACCCCAATATATAATCTCAGATTTTGTCATACAATAGTCCCCGATGTCCACCTTGAGAACATCTGCACCAATGACTGTATTGCTGATCCACTTAAGTGCGAGGTAAAAGACCCATTAGCAATACTCATTCATTCAGTTTCAGTTTCATAAAGCTTTATTAGGTGCATAAAAAATGACCATAAAAGCACATTGCAAAAACAACAAGTGATGGACTGAATGTGGATCAATGTCACACACTCCCCCAGTCAAAAGATCTGGGCCCAAATCCATCGTTTTTTTGCACTCCACACCACCCTGGGTTAGACAATGGCGATATGCAAATCAGCTCCGACCCTGTTGCCCCATGGGAACAGTCCAGTCCGAACTACAAAAGCCATGTCCTTCCCAGAACGGAATCAAGCATCCGAGGACCGGACCGGTTTCGAGGTAACACCTCTCTTCAGCCCGGCTAGCTTGACTCCAAGTGGTGTGGAGTGCCTGGGACCCACGTCTGGGCATCCCCATAAAAGCACATTGACAACACATAGAAAATCAATATTGCAGATTTATCACAAAAAATACTGACATAAAATCTAAAACAGCATACTTTTCCTGGCTTTAATTGATTGGTTTAAAAAGGTAGCAGTAAAAAAGCAAATTTCTGCAGATTGCATGTTAAAAATTAATTCCATAGTATCATTAATTGATTGAAGGCCATATTTGATAAAAAGAGGTTTTAGATAGGCAATACGAAAACCCTTATACAGTTTACATACCAATAAAAAGTGCAAAGTGCTCTGTTTTGAATGCCATCACATGGGCAAGGTCCGGTCGGGAAAATTTTAAGGTGTGGCCATGCTACTAAATGGTGCACCAACCCGAACCTGAGTCTAATCAATACAAATCTGTGGGAAGATCTAGTTACCATAGATAAATACAGGGGGTATCCTTCATAAACAATGTGGCTATTATAAAACATAGTGGACGGCAGAGCCCCAGTCTTTATCTATTGCTTCCTCATTCTATATGCTAAAAAAGTTAGCTTCAGTTCACTTTTGGGAATTGCAGTAGCAGCACCAGGGTCGGCCAAGATATTAATATTGAACATTTCTAAAAAACAATTCACAATATATTTCAACCATGGCATTTTAGAATAATGGTCCAGGGCGAGACAGTCCTTTATGACAGATCTATTAAAAGCTGTCTCCTCCTTTAGCCAGATTGAACGCCAAACCATAAGAGGCCTCAGGGATAACAGATCCATCAGGTGGTTTATCCCCAGTTTTTTATGGATCAGCTCAGTGGGTGCGGATGTGGGTAAACAGAGGAGCTTTTTCAAAAAACGATTTTCCTCCTTCAGCAGACTATAACCACAACAGTATCCCCATACACCCGCCCCATACATTGCTATTGAAACACATCTAGCTTGATAAATCTGAAGCATATCCCTGGTACAGCTGTCTCCAATCTTAGCTGCAAATCTAAAAACCCCGTGAGCATTTTTAGCCATTTTGTTACGAACATTGGTATATTCATTAGACCAGTTTCTATCTTTTGAAAAAGTAATTCCCAGATAACAAAATGTATCCACATGTTGCACTTTTTGGCCGTCTATAAAAAAGGAATTTAAAACTTTCTTTTTTGCCCCACAAGTCATGGTATGTGTTTTTCCTTTATTGATGACAAGTTTCCTGTCCTTAATAAAGGCAGAAAATCTGTCCATCAGACGTTGTAAGCCGATGGGGGTTCGCGATATCAACACGGCGTCGTCCGCATATAACAACACCGGTACTGTAACCCCGTTGACCTGGGGGGCATCAGCTTTAATGGTTTTTAAACTGCATCAATTTCATTAATGAATAACATAAAAAGCAGGGGGGCAAGGACATAGCCTTGTCTAATACCTCTATTAACGCTGAATTTGGGGGTACATTCTCCCTTTACTCCATATCGAACACTTGTTTGTAATCTTTCATATAATCTGGCCAGAAAAAAGATAATAGCCTCCGGGGCCCCAAGCTGTAACAGAATTGGCCATAAAATCGAGTGGTCCACCAAATCGAAAGCACTAGATAGATCTGCAAAGCAGAGATAAAGCGAACCATATTTGGCCTGGGTGTACTTCCCGGTCAGTAATTCCAGATTAATACATTGGTCGAGGGTACCCCGCCCTTTCCGGAATCCGTACTGACTCTCCGCCAAAATCCCCTCACTTTCTACCCATTCCTCCAATAATACTCTACTCATGATCTTTATTGAGGAGTCTAGGAGGGAGATAGGGCGATCATTTTTAACATTGGACCTATTGCCATTTTTATGTATTGGGATTATAATAAACTCACCCCAAGACAAGGGTGCCTCAGTACAGACAGCTGCATTAAAAACAATGGCTAAGATGGGGCTCCAAAGCTTAGGTGAAGCTTTATAAACATCAATTGGAACCCCATCTGGCCCCTGGACCTTCCCTCCCTTGCTAGCACAGATACCTAGTTCTTCCTCAGAAACAGTAATATCAAGAGGCACAATCGGCCAGTTCCTTGACGAAGCTACACAGTTATTATCAGATTAAAAAATCATCGAAAAATGGGAAACCCACTCCTCACTAGAGACATTAGAGGTCAGTTCCGGGATAAACTCTTCCTTAAGGAAAGGTGAGTTAACCGTTGCCCAGAAAAGGGTACAGTTGGACAGTTCGGTGACTAAATTTAACGTTTCCCATGCCTGCTTCTGCAGCTCTCCCTTCCTTCATTTTAGAGCAAATTTATACTCTGATCTCAACTTAATAATTAAGTTAGTATCCCTAGGATTTGACGTCAATGCAAGCTTTAATTCTGTTAAAAGTGAGGTGCAGGTATGGTCAAACCAACCCGGGCCATGTTTAGATAGTGGTCTATCTGGCCTGGTGAATCTAGCATCTATACATTTGTTAATACCGTTAAAAACATCTAAAACCCGGTCTTGCTCATTGTTATTTAAGATAAGGGTAATATCTGCTAGGCACTCTTTAACAATGGAGCTCAATGTTTCATCAGATTGTTCCCCTTTCCATCTTAATCTTACTCCGTTAGGTCTATGGGGTTCAATGTTCATTATTGATTGCCCTGGACAGACAGGGCTACCACCCCAGATGGTAGTTTCTAGAATGATACAGTTGTGGTCACTCAGCGTGGAGACTTCTATCCTAGGTGCCTGACAATGTGGGACAATATTGGAAGAAACTATTATATGGTCTATGATTGAGCTAGCGTGCCTGGTCTTAAATGTAGGAACAATTTGACCATTTTCATCTTTAGCGTAGTTTAAAATTTCCAAGTCATTAGCCCCCATACATTTATTAAGTATTTCTCCATAACTAGTATGGCGAAAATGGATGTCATCCTCTCCCGCGTTATTTAGAACCCCACAAACTTTTTGGGTTGACATTTCACAGACCGGGATGTTAAAATCACCTACCCAAATGAAATTAAAAAAAACAATTGATTCTGCAATTAAATTCTCAATAGCAACAGCCAGGTCCTTAACAACTTGCATGCATATTATCAAAAATATTAGTATAAAAATTAAGAAGAATAACATTACGGCCATGTTTCTCATGCAACCAAAGAATCTGTATGTGCTCACCTATACACAAATACCTTTTAACAATTATAGGCAGTTTGGTAGAGATTAAGATTAACAATCCACCCTTGGCCCTGCCTGATGAAGAACTCTGGGCTTGTAGGTTATATGATACATATCCCTCATAATTGACAAGGTCTTTGCACCACGTTTCCTGGAAACAGACAATGTCATAGAGGTTGATCAAATTCAACCAGCCAAGAACATCACCCATAGATTTTAAGCCGGCGATGTTCCAACTAATAATGGTTAAGCCACTTTTTCCCCTAGCCCCAATACTACCTGAAATATGCTTTTCCTGTTGAACATCCCCCATATTTGAATCAACATTTCGATCAACATTTAACACTTCCCTGGCGTCAGCTACAGCTCTCAGATGAATCTTAGATGATATATAGGGGAACACAGGTTTTTTTTTTCAATTTCATCAACCTTACAGACAGTGTTCCCATCAAGATTGGGACAGCCAGCTTGGGTAAGTCAATCATTAGTATCTAAAGAACTTAATGCCTGATAACGATTTAACACAGGAACCTCAAATACGGGGCCTAAATTAGTATCTCTGTTAGGGCTAGGCTGGCCTTCTCTTAGTATACTAGCGGGGCCATTCATGATGTGGCTATAAAAGAAGCCTAAAGGGCGTGGGCAGATACCTTTCTCAGAGTAGGGCAACGAAGCAGCTCTTAACAAGGTGGTTGCTGCATGTTGGGGATGTTTAAAATTAATGATAACACAATCACCTCTACTATTCTTTCGGGAATTGCCAATCCAGTTCACCCTCCTGGTAGTAGGAATCTGATCTGAGTAGTGCATTGGGAAACCACATTGGCTATTAAGCCAAAAAACTGTTTTATTTTTAAGGGAATCGTGCGATTCTTGTCCGGTCAGGCTCGAATGTTGTTCACATGGTGGCACGTTTGTTAAAACGACCACATATGGGGCGCAATCCGGGGGTAAGTTAATGTTATGACTTCTCTTGACTTCTTTCCTTGATGTACTACTCTCAGATTCCACTGCTACCCATTGCTTCTGAGATGCAATTAATTGGGAATTAGACTTTGCTGGCTCTTTCGCATTCTTCCCCCTGCTGCTATCAACGGCTGGGTTCTTTATACCAGTGGCAACATTACTCGCCCTATAACCTTCGCCCTCGTCTATGGGTCTCTTTACAGGTTCAATTCGGGCAGATAAATGCTCCCTTAGCCTTAAAACCTCATTGGAAATTACATCTAATTTTTCTGAGAGAGGTTTAATCAGTTTCTCAATTTTGGCGCTCAAAGTACATATTAATTGTTCTAACTGATCCGCATTGATTTTAACTATGCTCTGATTCATCATTAACTCCTCTCCCCCTAAAAAATTTGTTACGGGTGATTTAACTTGTTTTTTATTGTTATATCCCCCACGTTTAGTTTGGGTTTTCCTACAGCCTCTTCTAGTTCTAGGAGGTGAGGGCCTCTGTAAGGGGCTGTTAATGATATCAACCAACGGGGCAAGTATAGCTGGCACTTGTTCTGGTACTTCGGGGGTACTACTAGCTGACTCAGTAGATTCCCTACTGTTATCTAACGGTATAACTACTAGGGGGGTCTGGGATGTAGCTGGCAAATTACCTAGACCCAACGATAACCGCCGCTCAGTTTTATCGATTTCTGTGTTGATTTTTTTAACTGCCTTTACCAAGTAGTTGTCCAGCGTCGCGCTAGCCAACTCCAGAGGAGTTTTATTCCCATTGCGCTTCGACATATTTACAGTGGGCACCAGGCTATAAAGAATCCCCAAGTAAGCAGATACTTAGTATATAAAATATGGCAATAAACTAAAAAAAATTAAAAAACAATGTGACCCCAGGTACTTTGAAAACAGTTCACGATACAATAATGATGGAGAAAAGAAGGGGCATACACAGAGTATTATCACCCCTACCGAGCAAACATTAGTGGCAGTCCCACTTCTCACATCGGGTCTGTAGATAATCCGGGGGTTAAAAAATTAAAGGGTCTGGCCTAGCCCAGCCACGTTCAGCCCCGGACGGCCACAGACTGTCCCGCCCATGTCCTGGGCTTAACCCGGTGCAACCCGCGCGCGATCCCGCGACGTGGGGAGGTGAGCTTTAATTTATGCGCCTCCTGGTGCGGATTGCGCCTCCTGGTGCGGATTTCACGGTGGCGGCTTCCGGCCGCAAAGGCTCTTGGACCTCGTAGTCCCTCGCACTCATGGTCTCCTCCCCACTGCGGCCGCGCCCTGATGGAAAAGAGCTGCGGCGGCAGGGAAAACCGGCTGTGAAGATACTGGGCGGCGGGACAGGCGGGGAAACAACAGGCTCTGCAGAAATGCCCCCTGCAGTTCAGGAACACAAGCGGGGAAATAGCGGGCTCAGCAGAAGTGTCCCCAGCAGTTTCGGAACACTGCCAGTGGATGCAGGTAAGAGTAACGCCCTCATTCATTCAAAACGGGTCCCACTTTAGACTCAAACTCACTAAGGATGATGGCATAGTTCGAAGCATTGTGGAAGGGTTAATTTATTTTATTTTCTGCCCAAGACACCGCTGGCCTTTTAGTTGCCGCCTGCATAGTCAAAATTCACTTGCATTTCTGCTGGCTCAAGGGGGCATTGCAGGAAACCCATTTTCGTACTTTTAACGACGACTTACACCAGATCCCCTTTTCTGGCAAAATGGCACTCATTTTGACATTAATAGAAATAGAGCTAATCACGCCACACTGAAAGGATGGAAAGAGACAGAGGATTTTACCTCACAACTCATCTCAGAAAGGAAGAAAGGACCAATTACAACACATCATATATTGAGAGGGACATTGGACTTCACCCCAAAGCTGATTCATTCATAGAAAGAGTGATAGGACTACCTCTCAAAGCTCAAGATATCTTCGGAAAATCAGGCGCCCATCTAGGACTGACCTCATTGTCAATGGGAATGGGTTATTCAACATCCAGTGATGCTCAAGCTCTCATATAAACAGGTGAGAGTCTTACCTCTCCCTATCTCTACTAGCCAGTTTGTATACCAATGTTGTGCCTATGCAGACCCGGCCTTGTCAGTGGCTCCCCTTTGCCCTCATCACTCATCACGACCATCCGCCCTCATCCCCCCCTCATTACCTCTCTCCCTATCACAGCAATTTACACAATCACATCCCTGTTTAAACCGGACTGGCCTCTTTATCAGCCAAAATGCATGACCGCTCATAACACCTACCACCTCACCCTCTACGAACATCACCTTTCTCGAACAATCATTCCTTCCTGCTTCATTCCCACTTCTTTGCCTGCCATCACCCGCTAGCGCACTCCCCCTACCTTTCTATCCCCACAGATAAGCATCAACTTCATGCTGGAGCTCACAGCGCAGCATACATATATCATTAAGTACCCTCCTAACATCTCAAAAAAAGCAGCCAAATGCTTTAAACACACTCTGCTAAAAACGCACCAGAGACCCCAATCTCGGACCCCTACTTCTCTACAAACAAGGGCTATATAACTAATGACATATTTTTTTACACAAAGAGAAGAGCCCAATGAAGGAAAGCTTTCTACACCCTGTTCTTGGTTTCCTTATCCAGGAAAACAGCGCATGGTCTCAAGATTACTATCATCTCCTCACCATTCTACAGAGCTGCAGCAACAATCGCCATTTATCATAATAAGATTATACTCATGCAATCATCAGACCGCAATCTAATCTTACTCTATAACATCTTTCCTCTCATTAAGTATAAAGTCCTCAGACCCTATCTCCCCTCCCCAGGCACCACTAATTCCATAACACCCCCAAATTCTACTCCTGAATCCCCTTCAAGGCATTCACCTCTTACGAGCCAATCTTCTTATACTCCCATCCCCGTGCCACCAGACACCCTAGGATATGAGAACCCCCCTACTCCTACATCACCCAACCTATACCAATCAATCAAGTAACATCTCTTACAATCTGCCCCCTAATATCGGAAATACCCTCATATCCCTAAACCCACCGCACACCCACCTGGTACATACCTCTCTGTCTTTGGCTATTTGGCCCCCCCTCTCCGGATAGCCGTTCAGGTAGGTCTCACTACGCAGACTCACATTACTGTTACCCTCCAAGCCCCATCCCAAGCCCATCCACCCCTCCCCTACCCCCAGACCAAACAATAAGCACATCACCCACACCAGACCCTAGACTTGAAGAAATCTTTCTTTCATTACAGGAAGTCAAAGATTACCTCCAAATGCTACGGGACTTGATTTTGCATCAACCGTAGATCAGACAACATGCTGAAGATGTGAATAGGAACTAAGACAGTAACAGCCCCCCATACCTGTACCAGTTGCAATTTTGATCCCCAAATCATCCACCCCCAAGATGGAGAACAGTTCCTTACTCCAATGCCACATTGGGACCGGTCCGAAGAAATAATCCTCTATCGTCCAAGGATATACACTCCCTTCTTCTCTCTTATGATCTCCCTCATCCCAGCCAGAACACAGAGTACTCGAACAATTTGATTAAATACTCCTCAGTCCAAACCATCCACTACCATACACACAGGGCCCCTAATCACAAAACTAGAGGTATAACCTTGGAGAATCTTATGCAAGTCCCCTTGCACAGGAACTTCCAACCACCATCAAGCAACGTCTCAAATGTATATACCTAAACGGTAGATTAGCTTCAAAACATGTAGCTGACATAGCTGATCTTACACTCACCCAGGAACCTGACCTCTGAAACATGGTTAAATGAGACATCTATGCCTATCCTCGACATACTGGTGCCCCCCAACCATGACATCACCAGATTAGACAGACCCAATAGACCAGGAGGCGGTATTGCCTGCATTCACCGGAACAGTCTCTCGGTAAACCATGCACATTCTCCGCTTCTATCTTCATGTGAATATCTCTGTTTAGACATGACAAGTAATAACAAACCAATCTGTTCACTGCACACATTATACCACCCGCCATGTGACAACCTCACCTTCATCGAACAATTCATGGATAACTACAAATACTGGACAACAAAATACTCAAATATTCCTTGGAGATCTGAATCTCCATTGGAATGAACTTAATGCCCCTGCGGTCAATAGCCTCAAAGCATTCCTCTCGGACCTTGACCACATCCAAATCTGCAACAGCCCCACACATGACAAAACCTCAATCCTTGATTTGGTTATTGCCAATGCTGAAGCAATTCAGCCTGACATGATCCTTCCCTGTGATTGATCTGACCATCATTCCATCACTTTCTCCCCCCTGAAGACCTATCTGATGTTCAAGCTTTGACAAACCACTACTTTAACTCTATGACTACGATATTAGACACAACCACTCTGTTACAACTGAAGAGGCTCTCCACAAAAGACTCAAAACCCTGATAAGACGGTAGACTCAATGGGGACAGACGAGCCCTAAGACTAGCTGAATGGCGATGGAGATCATCACCATCCCCTGACCACCTCAAACTGCTTAGAGCCACCAGAAACTCCTAACGTAGAAAGATCAGATGTCAAAATCAAACATTTTCAAAAATCAGTTAGACCAAGCCAAGAATTGTCCCAAAAACTATTTGAACTAGTTAAAACTCAATCTATTGGCTTATCTCACCCCTCAGCTGGACAATGTGCACCACCCCACTGCGAAGAATTTGCCTCCTTCACAATGAATCAATCATATCATTGTAAAGTGCACTACAGAGAAGACAGAATACTTGAAGACAGACCTACTTAAAGCCTTAGTATCTCAGTTTGACACTCAGAAGGACATTTTATTTTCCCCTCCAGCAACCCCAATCATTTGCACATCTAAGTTCGCCCTAAAAAATAACACTGCATAGTCCTCCTGCACAACGTACAGTGAAAAAGTAATACTAAAAGCGCTCACGTCCCTGAACCCCTAACCACTTCACAGACCCTAAAAGACTTCATACCACTGCTACTGCCACTTTGAACAAAGATTATCAATGCCTCTCTACTCCAAGGAATCATTTCTGAAATTCTTAAATTAGGGCAAGTATCCCCCATCCTAAAATAACCTACAGCAGACCTCACGTATTTAAATAATTACCACCCAATTTCTAACATCCCAATTCTGGCTAAACTCCTGGAAAAATATGTACTCATCCTGTTGGATAACCACATCGCCCATTTCAACCTGCTCAATCAATACCAATCTGGCTTTCATGCAGAGCATAGTACTGAATTGGCTATGACCCACATAGTAGATGGCACACTAAAAATCAGACACCAGAACGAAGCCTGCCTGCTAATCCGGCTTGACTTATCTTCGGCTTTTGACACCGTCAAACATGATAAGCTCATAGACCTCTTTCCTCCAAAATAGATCCCAAAGTTTCAAGGTCAATCAATCCCTGTCCATAGCCGTCCCAGTCATATTAGTAGACTCGCAGGGCTCTTCCCTCACCTACACTGTTCAACTATTCATGGAGCCACTCGCTGATATCCTCAGCTCATCAAATATCTATTATCACATGTATGCAGATGATAAGCAACTATATTTTAAGATACAATCTCTGGAGGACATCAAATCTCTCAATCTAATGCTACAAAAAGCTCAGTCTTGGCTGGCCAAAAACCACCTCAAGCTAAACAACCTCAAAACTGAATTCCTCCTAATAGATCCACCTAACCAATCAATCATCATAAAAGAATGGCTTAAACAACTAACAGCGCTCAACTTCCAACCTCTTATCATTGACTCAGCAAAATCGCTGGGAGTAACTCAGGACAGAAATCTAAACATGCAGAAACACATCAGTGCTGCAACAAAAGGAGCAAACTTTCAGATGAACACCTTGAGAAAATTAGACCCTTCCTTCCCGCAAATGACTTCAAACTGGCAGTCCAAGCACTTGTAATCCCAAGACTAGAATATGGTAGTGCAACTCTCTGTGGGCTCCCCAGATCCACAACGGCCCCTCTAAGAGCATCAATCAACTCAGTGACAAGGCTCATCACAGGTTCCAAAAGAAACTGCCACATTTTTGCTCCGACCTCAAGCTCTTAACTGGCTACCTCCACCCTAAATCGCGATCAACTCCAAGTAGCCTGCAGGATGTACAAAAAGCACATCAAGACATCAAAGACCACTTTCTTCTGCTCTGCACTAGAGATTGCAAAAAACTGACCCAAAGAGCTTTTCAATATCATCAGGAAGCAAACCTCTAAACCTTTATCCTCCTCAACGCAGGTATCCACTTATTTCAATGACAAAATCGCCAAGATCGATCTCTCACTTGGCTCCAATCCCATCCCCTACACCGTGATCGAATCGACCGACGCTCTTGTCAGCGCCGCCCTGAACCCCCCAAAGCATTGGTCCGCCTTCAATCCCATCCAGGAAGCAGAGATAGTCAAACTAATCTCCAACGCCAAACCATATTCACACACCCTGGATCAGCTTCCCTCGCACCTGACCAAAGACCTGAAGCATGTCCTAGCCCCACTTTGGTGCAGGATCATTAACAGTTCACTGAGCTCTAGAAATGTTCCTGAATGCCTCAAAGTAGGCCACGTCACGCCACTGCTGAAAAAACCAGGGCTAAACACTGAGGATCTGAATAACTTCAGGCCTGTATCGAACCTACCCCTTTTATTGAAGAACCAAGAAATATGTGTACTCCCTCAGTTAACCCAGCACCTGGATAACATCAATCTCCTAGATCCCCATCAATCGGGCTTCAGAAAAGGCTGCAGTACCGAATTCGCAATCCTCAATGTCATTGACGATCTACTCAAGTCACTTGACTAGGATCAATGCTGCCTTCTCATTCTCCTAGATCTATCGGCCGCATTCGATACAGTAGACCACAAATTGCTCATCAAGGTTTTAGAAGAAAGGGCCGGTCTTCAGGAGACGGTCCTCCAATGGTTCTCTTCCTTTCTCCACAACCGTTCCCAAAGAATAACAATTAACAACTTCGAGTCCAACCTTCACCCTGTCACTAGGGGTGTTCTACAAGGATCAGTGCTCTCCCCTCAGCTTTTCAGCATCTACATCGAACCCCTTACCTATCTACTCAGGAAATCCAACATCTCTTTTCATTTATATGAGGACGACACGCAGCTCTATTTGGAAACCACTGCAATCAACGACATCCAGAAACTTAATAACACGCTTAAGGAGGTTCAACACTGGCTCACAAGGGATGTATGTCATTACATCGCGTAGTAGTACCACGCATCCCATTACAACGCGGGTATTACTACGCAATGTCAATGACATCGCATTCCATTACATCACACACTTTTACCACGAGTATGCCTTTACCACGCATGCCATTACAACGCAAAGGCATGCATGGTAAAGCTATACTCGTGGTAAAAGTATGCAAGGTAAGTGACAACTCTACCCCTACACCTACAAAACACACTACTCCCACCCCTACACTATCCCTAACCCAAAAACACTACCCCCACTACACTACCCACACTACTCCCACCCCTACACTACCCTAAACCCTAAAACACTACTACGCTACCCACACTACTCCCACCCCTACACTACCCTAACCCAAAAACACTACCACACTACTACACTACTCCCACCCCTACACTACCCTAAACCCTAAAACACTACTACGCTACCCATACTACTCCCACCCCTACACTACCCTAAACCCTAAAACACTACTACGCTACCCACACTACTCTCACCCCAACACTACCCTAAGCCCTACAACACTACTTCGCTACCCACACTACACCCACCCCTACACTACCCTAAACCCTAAAACACTACTACGCTACCCACACTACTCCCACCCCTACACTACCCTAATACACTACAATAAACAAACACTACAACACTACACTACCCTAAAACCTAAATCACTACACTACATAAACATTACACTACCCTCCCTAATACACTAAACTAAACAAACACGACAACGCCACAACACACACTAAAACGTTTTTTAAAATACACTACATTTAAACTACCCTAAACCCTATGAAAGTAACCCCCACCCCATGCACAAACCCCCTTACCTCTCTCCTCTCCAGCGTCGTCGTCGGATCCTGCTTCATCCTTCCTGCTTGCTTCACGTCGTTGTGAGGAAACAGCCTAAGTTTCCTCACAACGACGTGGATTGCCACCCCCGCCGCCGCCATTACACATTACATCGCATGCGTTGTAAAAGCTCATTTGATGTAATGTTATGCGTGGTTTTACCACGTGTTGTAACATCGCATGCGTTGTAATGCATGCGATGTAAAAGAACGCGTGGTAAAACCTGCGTTGTAATGGTGGTTCCCCGCTCACAAGTAACCACCTGAAACTTAACCAAGAGAAAACGGAAATACTCCTCATCTCCAACAAGGAAGAAAACCCCCAAATGGAACAATGGCTCAAAGCCATTGATGCCCTCAATGGCAACTTCTCCTTAGCGGATTCGGTAAAATCTCTAGGGATCATGCTTGATCCGAAATAGGACATGAAGAAACACATTACAAGATCTGCCAAAAACGCCTTTCTCAATCTGAAACTTTTATACAAAATAAAACCCTTCCTCCCATCCAAGGACCTTCAACAAGCCACCCAAGCACTGGTACTTTCCAGAATAGACTATGGGATTGCTGCACTGACAGGGACAGCAAAATCCCACCTCACCCCCCTGAAGACAACCTTCAATGCAGCTGCCAGTATGGTTACGGGAACTAAGAAATTCAAACACAGCTCTCCCACGCTTAGAGAACTTAAATGGCTCCCAATCGAGCTACGAGCCAGCTTTAGAACAGCCTGCCTCCCACACAAAGCCCTGCACACAGGCAAACCGGAATACCTGCCCGCCAAACTCAAAAGGGCCGGCCAGTCCAGAAACCTCAGGAGCTCCAATTCGCTTTTACTCATCCCGCTAAAAACTCACAAACAGAAAACCGCAACCAAATAATTTGCTGGAAACGCACCAAAAATCTGGAACTCCATCCCCCCACACATATGAACAACCTTCTAGTTTCCTAAATTCAAGGCATTACTCAAAGCCCTCTTCCTCGACCCATCTCGAACGAACCTGTAAGAGCCAAGGAAGTTTCTAGCCAACGCCCATCCTGACCTTTATCTGGGACCAACTATACTGACTCAGACTAAGAAAACGATATACGTACGAACTAACCGAACAATGACTATGCTCAGAGGATAACTAGGCTATCCTGCTCCCTACTCCCCTCTGTCCCTTCACCCAGGTATTTGTTACCTTCCAGACGTTACCCCTCTTGTTCTCCCAATTTCCTGTACCATATATTTGCACGTATCTGTATATGCTGTAAAGCGCTCTGATACCCCTGGGTCTAGCCAGCGCTATATAAAACTCCTAAAATAAAATAAATAAAAATCACCTGCATAACTCACAAAGCCCTACATTATAACACTCCGAGGTATCTGGTCCAGAAACTGGTTCTCTCATGCGGCAACGGATCCTCCAGGAGCGCGAGCAATCTTCTTCTGAAGCCACAAAGATTTGCCAAAAAGAAAACATATAATTGCGCCTTCTCTGTAATCGCTCTAAGGATTTAGAATGCACTGCCCTCAGAAACCAGACTGAATCACTCCACTGACTCTTTAAAAAAATAAGTAAAATCTCTTCTCATGATTAAATTCACATGATCATTGTATTTAACTTTCATAACGGCTGCCTCCATTGTAGGACATTACTCTCACTTACAGTGTTCTTTTGTTCAACTATCTTCCTTGTAAAGTGCTCTGATTATTGTTCAACTATCTTCCTTGTATAGCAAGGGTCATGTGCAATATAAAACCTTCCAAAAAATAAATGACATCAGGGGACACCTTGGCAACAACAATTAGACCCGGTACCATCTTTCGGTCACATAAAACTTGGAGCTTCCGATATTAACTTCTGCATCTCATCATTAGTTTTTCCAGTAACTCATTTACCTCAATCTTTTAAGCTTATCAAATTGTAAACGTGTGTTTTATTGGCCATGTCTGTTTTCCTTACTATTATGTATCTCTGAATCTAGAGATAATTTGGAAACATTAGCTACAAGGAGACAGGTTCAGCAACTGACCTCACAGTGGATCTCCAGAAATCTAATCTCTATGGCTGGAGCTGGTAGATTCCCATATTAGAGGTGTAATGTTTCTATCCATGGATCAGCCCTTCATTTTATACATTTATGTGCTCAGGTGTTCATGATTTGATTATTTATTTGCAGATCAAAGATTATTATGCACATTTGACTCAATCTGGATTTAAGGTACATCAACTATTGACATCTCCTACTTCCAGGTGCTGGGGACATTCCACCAAACAATGAAACTGAACTATTTACAAGTTAAGGATGGAAAGCATTCTGAGGAGACAATCGATTCCTCCTCCATGCAACATTTTCAGTGGCCATCATTGCTTGACAAGAGAAGGAGGAGAAAGAGAAGCAGGAGCTGGTCAAGGAGAAGGAAGGTCTGAATGAGGAGGACATTGTTGGCCCAACACAGACCACCTTCAAGATAGTGACTTCACGGCTGGGCAGCAGTGTTCCACCTAAATCACTTTCAAGGATTGCCTGACCCCAGCCATTAGCTATGCAGCTATGGATACTTGTTCTGCCTATACAACACACACTTTTTCCCATCCCACAACAAATATACATGATGGTGCATCTCTGGTCTCTGCTCAAACATGTGACAGAGAGAAGGCCCCTGTTGCAGGGATTGTATCCCACATTTATCAATCTCCATGCACATCCTACCATTTCCTACTCTTCTCGTGCTAGTCAAACTCGATGGCCATACCAGATGGCCACACTTGTCACATGGTGCTCCCTGAGTTGATCCGTTTTACCAACAGCACTTTAATGTGTCGAAGGATAGTAATGTCACGGTGCCTATTCTCCATGAGATAGGTGGTTTCCCTAAAGGGTTGTCTCAGATCATTGACAGGCAGACATTTGCATTGCATATCCTAGTGAAATGTTATTAAACATGGCAAATATCTACCAAGAATATCTTAGAACTTTTAGGGAAGAGAGTTCAAACATCATACTCGGCTATGAAGTTGATAGCGACAAAAAGCACAAAATGGCAATGTCACTCTTCACAGCTAACGGATTAAGGAGATTCTACAAAGGCACCTCAACATAGGATGGGTACAACAGCTTAGCCCCAACCAACTGCACCACCACTGCCACCTTCACCTCCTCAACTGCCAACCTCCTGAACTTCAACCACCCACAGAATAAACCTGGTCTCACTCATTCTCGTCAAAAGCATTGAGGAGGAGGATTAGTAGGAGAAACCCTCTTAAACAACTGCAGACTACTTTGCTACTTGAGTATGTGGAGCAAAGCAACTTTGTTCACTAAAATTATATATACATTTTGATTGGAAAACTATGAGTAACTTTCATCTGTGTTAAATGTTTGATGTTCGATTTACTATGAAGGAAAGTGTTACGTCTGTTTAACTGTTTACATGCCTTTAAAGTGTAATGCATTTAAAAATGGCTTTCTGATACTGAAAGCAAACTAGTAGGCATTTATTTCACTAAGATGAAATGTATTCATGTGCAAAATTTGAAAACAGGAAACAATGCATCAAAAATAGAGTTAGAAGTAATTTTTCATGAAGAAGGAAACACAGTATTTAGCCTACAAATGATAATGCTTTGGGAACTGAAAACTAAAATTGTGAAGAGCCAACATTTGATAACATTGTGTTTTAAAGCAGAGGGGAAAATCTCACTTGGAGGAGATGGTGGTCAAATGATAAAAATAGATCAGGAAAAATTAAGGAATCAGCCTACATACAATGGAAAAAAGCAGTCCAAACTCTGAAATTATCCTATAAATGAGTACCTTGTCCAACTTGAAATTGAAGACACTCCTATAAGCCAAAGGGGTTATCTGAATCAGTATTCTGGCTTCTGGACAAAGGTCCTTGTCCATCCTCACTCTCGGAATACACCACTATGATGTTGAGGTCCTCCAGTGACACATATGGTAAATAGCTGCCCATTATAAGACCAAACACCTCACTTAAGGAATGAAACACAAGGGTAGCGGAAGTAACAGGTATCTCAGAGGAACTGAGAAACAGGACAACAGGAAGTGTGGTGGGTTGGGGAAACCGACATATTCTAAGACCTGCTATCATGAAGTTCATGAGTAACACAAAGTTCAGACATATTCAATGACCACCTCTTGGAGCATCTGGACCTCCCTGAATCCTGAAATCCCAATTGATTTCTCCCTGAACCTCTTAGATTTGACTCTGGGCCTCATTAAGAGCAGTCAATGGCACAAATTCTAGAGACGATATTGGACTACACAAGAGGATTTTGGTGTATTGGGGCAAAGGTGTCTCTCATCTGTTGGTGTTATTCTGGATGGGCACAGGGAAGAGTAGATAATGGTAATGCTGTGCAGAGTGGACAGCTGTAGGCCCCATGGAATGGGTGACTCGGGAACTATTGGTAGGCTTGTTACAGGTCCAGATGGAGAAGGAGTCTGATCTTCAGACATCACAGGTTGTTGTTCTTCAAGGCATAGGGGAGCCACAATATCTGCATCCTCCTGTCTGATAGTATCCCTTACCCCTGATGCTGACTTCCTTCCCTTCACTGGCAGTGGAAATTCTTCATGCCCACCCCCCAGTCAAAGATCTTCTTCCTTGTCCCAGTTCTTCTAAAGCTTGACCAATCTGGTTGGCTGAAAAGGAGTGTAAAAAAAGTAGACATTGTCAATCCATATGTTCATTAATATTCATTAGAACTATTTTATTGAAAAGGAATGTTCTGTCTCAAAATACAAGAGCTGCTATCGAGATGTCTTCCTCAAACATGTCATTGTTCAAAGTTTGTATACACATGTTTGTAATTTAAAAAAAGTTTTAAAAATATTTGTAATGAGGTGTTCAAAGGAGGAGAAAGGGTTGTGCTAAAATGTTTTTTGCCGAATCCTGGGATTGAAGTAAAAACATATGTTTTGCAACATCCACACATTAACTGTCGGAGATTAACATGTATTTTTAAAAGCCCCAAAAAGATTTTTAAGGATAGCATTTTCTTGTTGATGTAATATGTTAGACCTGGCATACTTGGTGTGATTTCCCCCTAACCTTTTGCCTTCAGGCTGCCTGTGCTTAGGACTCTGAACACTTTACCACTGTTCACCAGTGCTAAAGTTCTCTTTCTCTAAAGCATAGTACCCTGGCTTGTACCCAATTGGCATATATAATGTACTTGTAAGTTCCTAATAAAGTGCACTACATGTGCAAGTAGATTATTAAGGATTTTATTTTTGCAGAGTTTAATATAGCGCAAACTTGACCCAAATCGGGTATCAGAGCACTTTACATGGCACCATTTACGTTACATGAGGACACACATTAATTTTTGTTAGGCACAGGGAGATTAAGTTATTTGCCCAGAATCACAGGATGTTCAGCGTCATTGCCGAGACTCAAACCCAGTTCCCCAGATTCAAGGTTAACCGCCCTAGCCATCAGGCCAACTCTTCTCCCCATGTTGGGTAGGATGTTGAACCATTGGATGAAAAGGACATATATTTGCATATTTTTTCTATTGTATTGTATTGTAGAAAACAAGTCATGTTTCATGTGTTTTATATATGTGACAACCAAATATGAAGGAAATCATACCTATCAGTCAAAAACATGATTTTGAATGTACAAAACTGATTAATAGTAGTGTGGTGTGTTGTCTTGCATTCATTGTCTATTTTCATTGACATAGGTGTGTCAAATATTGTTCTTTGTGTTTCCTGTATTTGTTACTGAACTACTCAGTTCAAAGTTTGAACTGTGATAAGGCCTTTTAGAAATTACCTGTTGATTACGCAAAGCAATTGCAGTCTCTGACATAACACATTGTAGCTTATATCATATAGACCAAGGTTCTGAGGACCACAGGGTAACCCCATTATTTTTTATGGTGCTTTTGATAAGTTACTTTGGAGGCCCAGCCCCGCAAGGGCGACTAGGACCTCAACATGCACCAACGTTTGAAATGTTTTTTACAATAAACAAATTAAATCAATTTTCTCATTTGTTTCTTCATAATGTTTATATGTATCTTAGCATCAAAACTGTCAAAGTATTTTACATGAAAAAACTTTTTAACAGCTACGTTATACAATCCAATATTTTACATACATAAAAAAATATACATTTTGACTTCACACCCAATGCATTTCGAGACTGTAGTCTCTTTTTCAGGGGTACACCTGTAAAAGAAAATATGTCATGAGACCAAATCACTCAAATAATGATGTTTTCATATATAGATCCTAAACCTCTCCAACCAATTAGTGTCGTGACCCAATCACCAACACCTGTGTATCACACTCAATAAAACCACAACTTACTTGAAGTCCTTAGTTATTCCCTAAATGAAACAACTGCAAAATAAACAAAATATCAACCAAGATCCAGAGAATTAATAAATCTCTTCTTGAAGTGTATAGAAAATCCATTACAAAAGTTACCTTTGTTCCACTAAGCTGGTTTCTTATCAAAATGGGACGGCCAAATAATTCCTCAATACTGGTGCCGCTGCAATGTTATAAGAGCCTTCGTAAATAACACAAACTCCCAGGTGAATATATTCAAAGAAATCGTGTTACTCTTCTCTCACCTAAAATCGTATTCAACAGTTCGTCCCAATGTGACTTCTGTGAGGATCAAGATCACTCTAAGAAGCAAATAAAGCGACCCGTCATGACTGAGTTCTATTAGAATGCTATAATGTAGCATGATAAAAATAATGACTCTCTGCAATTCAGCAGGTTGCTTATGCACGACTGGTATTCTCAGTGTTCCTCCGTACAAAACGCTGTCCCAACTCGCCTTAGCAGTCTTTTAATTCAGCTGTTCAAAACATACTCCTGTGTCACGTGATCGCTATCTCAAATTCATGAGACTAGAAAACGGACTGTTATGTGAATACGGAGCTCCGTACTAGTTAAAGAAGCAAAAAAAGCCTCAATGTCCTTATATCACGGCTCGTGCGGATCAATTGGGTGAGAGCAAAGAATTACTGGAACGCCCAATAATATTACTAACTTTTAATTAGTTGGGAAGGGTGGAGGGGCCGGCTAACTATGCTCTGCCATGGAGTCGTAGTTTTGCCTGAACTCCGCATTTGCAATGGAGAGCGGAGTGGGCAACACTACTTTTTTTTAGTCCTCATTGTGCAACATTTATAGTAAGGAGTTATCAGGGTCTCCCCTTTTCCCCTCTGACTGTGTATTGTACCAAACCCAGCATGTGGGATCCATCCGGGAACAACAGGGGACCCTTTACTTCCAATTACTATTCTGGAAGGTTACTTTTCGGAGTGAGTTGAGCTAGCCATTATGGCTACTCTATTTGGCCTTCTACCTTAGTAAATGTTACTTGCACTTAATCATAGGACATAAGTACAAAAGAAGAAGAGAGGAGGAACATGACACATTATCAAACATTCCCTCATTATGAACCCAGATGATGGTTTTCCCACAACTCCCAGAACCTGTATTTTTTAGACAATGGCATCTTCTTTTTATCTAAGTTGTAGATTTTAAGCACTGAAGAAAGCCACTCCTCAGGTAACGGAGCTATTGGTGTGATCCATTTTACACATACCTCTCTTCTGGCTAATAGAATCAAGAGGAACACCAAATTTTCTTCCCGTTTTGTCAACTTGTCTGCTGATGAAGACCCCGTCACCCCAAAAAAAACGAAATCCATACTCACAGTTAGCTGTTTTCCCAAAATATTTTCTAAGATCTTACCCACCGCCTTCCAGAAACCGTCGAGATGGGGGCACTGCCAGAACATATACAGGTCATTGGCCTTCGGTAATCCACATTTCGTGCAGCACTTCACCGAGGATCCGCTGAATTTTGATAGTTTTTCCGGCGTCCAATAAGCTCTATGGGTGGTATATAAATGATTTCTTCTTAATGCCGCAGATGTTACTATTGACCAGCATTTTCTCATTGATACTTGCCATAGGAGGTTTGTATCCAGCGTCGCCAGGTCTTTCCCCCAGATTCTCTCCGGTATCCGAAATTCCTCCTCCCCTGATGCTATGAGGGCCCAATACCGGAATGATACCTCTTTCTTGAAAGGTTTCTCCAGCATTTTACCTTCCATGGCTGCATTGCCTGTTTTAGCTTCCTTGATTGAGTTTGTCCAACGTAGAAGTTGATAATATTTGAACTTGGCTAGAGAAAAGTTCGTGATTTCGTTTAGTATTTCCCACTCCAAGATTTTATTCTGATATAATAATTGCCCCCAAACTGCTATTCCCGCTGATTTTAGGGGGATCGTCAGAGAGTCTTTAAGGCAATCAGGAGTACAAGGCGAGTCCCAAATTGGAGCTTTGTCACTGTAAAGGGGGATATTCACAGTAGACCTAATGCAGTACCACAATTTAGCAGCTGCCCTTAAAACTTAAAATCTTCAACGTAACTTTTTTGAAAAATTTCGGGTGACTGAATTTAAAAAGAAAATGATTGGTGTTGTTTGTCATTTCTGTAAGTACAATGGGTATTCTTCATATAGGCCCAACATGATTCTATTATTTGTAAACTGGAATGCTCTGCAGTATTCTAAAATATCTGGGGTGGCTAGTCCACCCTGGTTTTTCCTTCTCCTTGTTTTGCTCCAAGAAATTCTAGGTTTTTTCGATGACCAAATAATACTTGATAACTCTCCCTGATTTTCTTTATAGACTCCCTGTTAAACTCTAACGGTATGGCGCCAAAAATAAACATAAATTTCGGCAAAACTGACATTTTAAGAATATTTGATTTACCCATGATAGACAGCGGTAAGCCACTCCATACTTTCAACAGTCTTTTAACTTCCCCCTGAACTCTATGGATGTTAACCTGAGGAACCTTAACAAGATCTTTAATTAGGTCGATACCCAGGTATCTAATTTTTTCCTTATTGTAGGGGCTCAAGAAGACCTCATTCCAAATCATGGTCTCTGTTTTAGACTTGTTCATTTGGTAACCAGAGATTTTCCCAAAATTGATTAATGTCTCCTCCGTTGTTTCAAGGGCCTCTTTAAGTTGACAGGTAAAAATCATGAGGTCGTCCGCATATAGAGCTACTTTTTTATGCCAGCCTTAATATGAGAAAGGATGGTTCCTAAGACATTCAGCTGCAGGTTCAATATAAAAATTGAATAACAACGGGGATAGAGGGCATCCCTGGCGAGTACCTCTCTTTATCAGAATATGATCTCTTAGCTCCCCATTGATTAAAATTCTGGCCTTTGGAGCATTATAGATATTTTCTACCATCTTCAATATATTAGTTCCTAGATCGAATTTTTTTAAGACCTCACTCAGATAGGGCCAATTAATTCTATCAAAAGCTTTTGCTGAATCGATAGTAATTATAGATAGAGGCAGCTTCTCACAAATGGCTATATCTATTGCTCCAATGAGCTCATGGGTTAAATCTTGCAGAATTCTTCCTGCCACGAAACCTCTTTGGTTAGAGTTAATTAGAGAACCAACTATTCGGCTAAGTCTTTTCGCCATTATTTGGGTGAAGATTTTATAGTTGCAATTTAAAATGGATATAGGACGATAGGACTCGCATTTCTTGGGGTTTTTACCTGGTTTTAGGAGGATAGAGATAGTTGCATCATTCCAGGAATCTGGAAGACTGCCGTTTTCAAGAAAAATTCTATCAAAAAGAGTAGTGAGGGGATCACAAGGATATCTTTTAGTTTAATATAGAACTCATTTGGGATGGCGTCCGGACCTGCCACCTTACCTCTTTTTAAATTTTTTATGATTCCTTCTACTTCCTCAGTAGTGATTTCTGCATGGAGCTTGCCTTTCTCCTCTTGGGTTAACTTTGGGGTATTTTGAGCATCTAAAAAAGTATTATTCTCATCTATAGATGGGTTACAATCCTCAGAGTAGAGATCCCCAAAAAAGGCCATAAATTCTTGCTTTATAACATCTTCCTCTGCTCCATTATGTGATTAGTTATGTGGGTCTATAAAGACGATTTTATTTCTAGACCTATCTGTTCTTGTCTTCCAAGCCAGTAATTTCCCACAACCCTCCCCATATTCATAATGGGCCAATTTACTGCATTCCCACCTCTCCTTAATTCTATCTTCCAAAATTTCTGAAAGCTTATTCTTTTGCTCTAATCTCTCTACCTCCAGCTCTGGCCCTCTTGGATCTGTGAGAATGTGTTGGTCTATTAATGAGATGCTATCTTCTATTCTTTGAATTTCCCTTTTAAGTCCTCTAGATTTATGAGATGCTAGATTAAGGATCGTACCCCTAATCACCGCTTTATACGTGTCCCAAACTATATGGGTTGGGGCGCCCTCGTTGTTGATTTCAAAAAAGTTTTTAGTCTCCTGCATAAGTTGATTAACAATCTCGGAATTCAAAAGAATTGTTCGATCCATCGTCCACCTCAAAGGTTTCGTTATATCTTTTAATAGGATTGTCATTAGTACCACTGAGTGGTCTGAAAGATGAGCAGGGAGATGGGCCACTTTTAGAGTCTTTTCCAGTAATCCCTGATCTATTAAAAATAAAACTATTTTGGACTGTATCCCTAGTTTCTTGTTCTTAAAAGAAAACTTCTCTTGGTCATCCCCCTTCTTTTTCCGGATATCTATTAGACTCAGATCCTTTTTGTAAATTCTCAACCATTCTCTCATTTTTGGGAGATTGACTTGTTTCCTCCTGGGGTATCGGTCAACTTTAGGGTCTGGTATAATATTAAAGTCTCCTCCTATAATGAGGGGGTCTGGTATTGAGATCAAATGGGTATATAGTGATTAAAGGGGGGACGGATCGTCCAAGTTTGGACCATAATAGCACACTACAGAAAGGGTTTGATTGAGTAGTCTAATGTTAGCTATTGCCCACCTTCCTTTGGGATCTACTTCTGCTGATTCTATCCTCACTTTCTATCCACACTGGAGAAGTGTGGCTCAGGGGTTAGAGGCAGCAGACCCAGAAGCTGAGATCAGTCCTGGACCAGGGTTCAATTCCCCGCCTCGGTGGGGTCTTGGGCTAAAAATTCCACGGACTCGATAATTCTCGCCCCGGTGCCTCCTCGACTCACGGGTTCACACTCTGCGACTCTGGGCAATAGCTTGCTTAATCTCCACAACGGCCCCTCGCGGCGGGATGCCTGACTTTCACCTTGTGGATACCCTGCTATCTCACAGGGGAATACCAGGAAGGGTTCCCTAAGCAAGCGCCAGGAAACCCACTGCGAGTAGCTGTGCGCTGTATAAGCTCAACTACATTTACATTTACATATACATTTCAGAGATTTCTTAAATAAGATAGCAACCCCTTTTATGACGCATTCTTGATTAGTACATATGTACGAGTCCACCCAACTCAAGTTTTTCACTATTTCCTCCCATTCTTTCTTTAATAGATGAGTTTCTTGTAGTATTATTATTTCACTATCAATTGATTTTAAGTATTCAAAAATCCTCCTCCGCCTACTCTTAGTACGTAGCCCATTTACATTCCAGGTAGTAAGTCAGATTAGCTTTATTCGATTTCAGTATAAAAATCATAAAAGCAACAACAGTACATAGATATACACCAATACATTTCATAAAAAATAATAACATCTGTTAAAATGGGATTAAATCAATAGAATAAATCAGCTAATCATTGAAGAGCGAGAAAATAGATCAAATTGATTAAACGTGGGGGTGATGTGACCACTCGATACAAGACCACTTCTGCCCATCAGGTGGTTGCTCTGTGCTTTTTGACATTGTGACGGGACATATAATGTTCTAGGGTAGAATTCACTTAGGCTCCAGATAGATATAGGACCATCTCCTATTTGTGGCTGCCAAGATTGGAGATATGGGACGACGTATTTATTCCTAAATTTTACAAGTACCAAATCGCCCGCAATATCTTTTGGAAAAGGTCCTAGCCAACCCACCCTTCTAACACTTAGTATAGTGCCATCGATGTTGGGTGGTAGAGGTCTATTTTTGGTTTGCCAGAACACAACCTTATTTCTTAGGTCCTGATGTCTTTCATGTTTCCCCTTTGTGAGTTCTGGTACTCCCGAGAGGACGCACACAATAGGAGCGGCCTCTGGCGGCAAATGTAGATGGTTAGTTTTATGTGACATATTGTCATGGTTAACCGCTGTTCCCTTATGTAATGTAGATCCTTTGTTCGGCCCTACTCTAGGGTAAGAACTCCGTACTGTTGTGGCAGCTTTCGAAAGGTTTACAGTTTTCATATGTGGGGTTACTAGTTGATTACGGGTGGTCTTACTTTGTGTTGTGGTTTTAGACATTTCTGTGGGGGCTGGACGCTGTGGTTGAGAGGGTCCTGCCATCGTTTTTATAAGTAACGAATTGGCCTTAATTGCTTCCTTGACATCCGTGAGCCTATCTCCTAGGCTAGTCATTTTAACAATCAGCAGGGATATTATTGACTTCATCATTTTTTCGATCGAGGCCAATAGAGTAGCTTGGATAGGTGCTTTCGAGGTGGCAGTGCTCGGAGTGTTGGGCAGTGGGAGAATTGGGTTTAGTTTTTGTTGCTTAGCCTGACTCCCCATTTGTTTGACCCCATCTCTCTTCCTTTTAGCAAAAATGACCTGAGGGGACACTGCAGATTGCGAGTAAACTTTTGGTCGTGTTATAAGGGGAGTACCCTGTAGGCTTGGAGTTAGTTGAAGTTGACTGCTGGACCGAGGACTAGTCGTTGCTATAGCGCAGATAGGAGCACTAGTTTGCACATTTTCTGATTCCACAGGAGCGTACGTGGATTTACACATATTATTTAATTCCTCCAGCAGTGATATATCACGTGCTGCATCGGCAGTCTGTGAAGAAGAACACATACTGGAAGAACTAACCATGGCTGCGGATCGTTCTATACTCTCTAGTTCACTGGCAATGGGGAGTGTTGCCCTCTTTACATAGTAGTCCATCGTTCCCCTAAGCAAGTCACTCTGGGGGGAAGTATTTCTGATACCCCCCTTGCAGGTCATAGCGTGATAGCTTATATGGATTAACACTGAATCAGCAGCAGCAACTACCAGGAGATAGTTCAACAGTTCCACTATGGTGACGCTTGGGAAGGACATGTAAGAAACTGGGGATTGTCAATGGGTATCTGTACCTTTTGTCTTTTTTCTTCCTTTCTTAGTTCAGTATCAAGGGGGGTGCCCCGTCCCGGCCTCCTCTGGCCTTTGATGGCAAGCCCGGCGCTACCCGCGCGCTACCCATGACGCGGAGGGCAGTCCTTTGTTTTAAGCGCCTCCGGGTGCTCCCTGATTACTGGAGGCGACGTCCAGCCGCTGAGGATCTTGGGGGATGTAGTCCCCTGTCCCGGCGGCCGCGCTGCGGTGTCCTGGCAGCAGCGGCGATAGCAGGGATAGAGGGGCGCTGGATTGAGGTGTACGGGGCAGCAGGTAAGGGACAGCACTTTGGCCTCACAGCACAGACAGGAGGGCAGTTGGGTCTCCTGAAAAAAAAACAGTATTCCACGCTGCAAGCACTGGGTCTTGCCCGATCTCCAAATTAGTCTTATGCCTTTAAGTGCCTTTAAATACAAAAAAAAAACGGTGATTAAAGGCTAATGTCTCTTCTCCTGGAACAGTCTCTGTGCAGGCATATAATAACTACTAGGCTGGCCGCCACTGTCTCAACCCAGAAAGGGGCTCACACTTGCCCACTTATAAGCGCTGGCCTCACTCCGGGGCACACGTTTTGTAGATCAAGTCGTTGCTGCAGCCACCGCAGCCTCTTTTCTCCAATCTCCCCTCTCCCCTCTCACCTGCCGCTGGCTCCGGAACCGCCAGGAAAACACAGGCACCACAGCGGGAGACGCTCACACATCGGAGTGAAGGGGAAAAGAAGCGCCGCCAAGAATCCGAATAAGCCCAAAATTGCTTCTGTTCCACCACAGTATACAGCTGTTCAGCAAGGAAAATGCCCCGAAGTCTGCAAAAAGCCACAAATCTCCTCCGGGTTTCACGAAGATCGGAACAGAGCCCTGCACGCCACGAGCGCGCTCAGGAGCAATTCGCCATTGCTGGGGGCGGGACCCATATCTGTCCGATTGGGTCGCTTGTGTTCAGGATCAGTGAGGACCTGGCCTGGCAGTTCAGGCTGAGCTGTTCCCATTGGAGTGAGGCCAAGGCTACTTTGCATACGATTGCGTCCAAACTGAGGTGGGATGGTGCATGAAAATTGATGGACTGGGATGCATTCCAGGTAGTTATCTTTACATGTTTCATTTTCTGGATCATTTCTTTCTCCTGTTTCGCCAACCCCTGAATTTCTCCTTTTTATATCTGATGGCTTGAAGAGGACATTTTTTATTATTTTTTTCCCTAACTTGCTCCCATCCCCCGTGCATTTTCACCGCTTTTTAAAAAAAATATATACATTAGAACCAAAATAATGATGATGAAAAGAAACAAAACCAAAGTGGGAAGACACACCCACCCTCCTTGGGGAGGCCTCCCTGATCCTCCCTTGGGCTCTATTTCTGGCCCTCTTTAAGCTCCCTGCCTCTATTCAATTCTACTTGAAGTGCGCTACGACTCTTTTTTTTCATACGAATAAATTGTGTATTTATGTTTGGGTCATTGACTGAATTTTTATCTGGTCGCGCATTTGACCAATAAATGTTTCCACTTCTTTGGGGTCTCAGATATTATACATTTTGTTTCTCCACATTATTCTGAGGGAAGCTGGAAATTTCATCTGGACAGTTGCGCCTAACGTTTTTAATTCCGGCATCAGCTGACCTAGCTCCCACTGCCTATCCTGGGTTGCTTTAGCGATGTCTGATCGGATTTTAAAGGACCAATCATCCTTGCTGAGTTCCCCCACTTTCAATGCCTCACTCAATAATCTTTCTTTAAGTGTGTAGGTCTTAAAGTTTATTAAGATTTTTCTTGGTTTCTTTCTTTCTTTTGATTTACCAAAGCGGTCTCGATGTACCCGTTGGATATCATCTCCAAGACCCTGAGTTTTACTCCATGGGAAATACACCTCCAGTAGGGAGACCACAAAGTTTTTTACTTCCGAACCTTCTCGCCCTTCAGGAACATTAAGCAGTCTGAGGTTACACCTTCAAGATTGATTTTCTAGTGCTTCCAGCTTCTCTTCAATGTTTTTATCTTTGACTTTCAAAGATCTGATTTCCTTCTGAGTTGTTTCAACTTTTTTATTTAGCTCTTCCACCACATCTTCCACTGCTTTAACTCTCTCCCCCAGTGCGTTCAGCTTGACGTCCAGCATCTCGAATCTCTCCTGTATCTTATTTTGATTACCTTCTGAAATCTCAAACCTAGACCTGATCTCTTCCATCATCTTTTCTAACAGAGTGTCTGTGGTGCTTCGAGGTTTATCTTGGGGGGGTTCTGAATCAATATCTTGGCTACTAGGAACGGCTTTAGGGAGATTTTTAGACGGATTTCCAGGAGGATTCTGTACCAAGCTATGAAGCGGGGTCTCTTCTGGCCTAGGTGCTAGGCTTCGAGTTGGACTAAGCTCCGGGGTAGGGGACTGACTTTGAAGGAGAGCAGGTGCCTGACTAAGACGGACCTCTACTTCAGTCACTTCCCCCTCTACACCAACTGTTATTTCATCTGCTGCGTCAACTATAGCGTCAATTTTATCGGTAGCCAGGCTATCAGCCATTTAACTACTGGATGGGATTGCCTCTCCTTGTTCCATGCTCTTTTCCCTACTACAACCCAGATTTTGTACCTTAAAAAACGACCTTAGTGATGGAGGGATTTTTATTTTTATGGCTTTACCCTCTTCCCTAGCCTCTGGGCTGTCCCCCAGTTGAGCCTTTTTATTACTACCTATATTCACTAATGGCTTTAAGGCTTTGCAAGTAATTCTTCTGGTAATCCTGGGGACAACTGGCTGTTTCGTAGTTGATGGAAGACTTGTTTTAAGGAATTGCCTATTCCTAAGGCAATAGGAGGACCTTCCTTTATTTTCGGGAATACCCAAAAGTGTGCCTTTCTTGCTTTGGGGTAATTCTCCGATAGCGCTTTGTTGGACTTCTTTCTGGGGTTCCTGAGACTCTTCCTTCCCTTTTCCGGGTAAACTCTGCTCTGACTGTAGCCCCTTCCTTTGATTTAAAGACACCTCCCCTGCAGGACCCACGTCGTCCACACAAGGAAATAATGGATATGCTGCCTTATCAAAAGTCCGACCCGACCCCTCCACCTTTGCTAAAAGAAACCTCTCTGCAAAGTTCTTCCCTTGTTCCAAGAATGCCAGAGGCTCCTGTGCTGCCAACAAATCTATGAGCGAGAGTACAGGGGTAAATTCTCTATCTGGGGAAGCCATTGAAAAAGAATTAAAGTCTAGGTCCTGTTTTAAACAGAGATCTATACTAGGTATGGCTCGAAGTGTACCGGCAAGATAACCCAGCAGTTCAAACGCTCCAAGGCCCTCGAGTGCTTCAAACACTCCGGTTTCGCCTCTGATTCCACTCAAGCCAGGACTGTTCCGCGTTGCCTCCCCAGCTTTCCCCCGAAGGAAAAACGAAAGCCGACTCACCGCCCTTTTGCAGCTGCGCTGGGCCTCAGAAGCCGACTCCCACCGGCAGGCTCGTGAGCGGAACGTAGGACTGCTGCTGCAGCAACGGAACCCTCGGATCTCTCGCCTCATTTTTTCGACCCGGTATGGGAGGCTTGCGGGGGCCACTGCAACAACCCAATCCAGACCCCCAACCTCAAAAACCATTTCGCGTGTCCGGATTTGCAGGTAGGATTCAGTTTGCGGGTCACAGCAGAAAATTTCCGAATCGGAATCAAACTCGGACTCAGCCACAGACTCCTCATCAAAGTAGATACGATTAAAGATGTTTTTAGATGCTACCAGAGCTCGGCAAATTTGGTCATAGCCCCTTCATCCTATAGCATTTTCATGCGTCATTAGGAGAGAGAGGCAAGGTGCTCCCGACCGGCTTAACGTCCGGCTGCCATCTTCCCCCCCGAATGGGCAACACTACGTA
Organism: Lissotriton helveticus; assembly: GCF_964261635.1. NCBI lineage: Eukaryota > Metazoa > Chordata > Amphibia > Caudata > Salamandridae > Lissotriton > Lissotriton helveticus. Next base: position 1,161,040,380 of record NC_136057.1, on the reverse strand, counting down.
AACTCTGCTGGCGGAGCATTGTTGCCTGCCCGTGGTTAGTGTTTTGAAGGTGAACTTCCATTCATCCCCCTCTCTCATTCTCACCAAATGGTAGGCATCTCCTAAGTCCAACTTTATATAGATAGTCATTCTTACCCCGGACGGGTAACTACGCTCCACCAGCTGAGTTTACATAGTTCTGCCCACTCTGCGTTCTATTGCAAACGCGGAGTTTAGGCAAAAGTACGAGTCTGTGGCGGAGCATAGTTAGCCGGCCCCTCCACCCTCCCCAACTAAATAAAAGTTATTAAAAGGCACTTAACTGCCCCGTGGTTGGCTCCTGAGGAACCTGGCCACTCTCCTGCCTCCTCCTCACCGGACTGCTGCAATGCTAACCCCTACATTGAACGTCTTGCGAGTGCGCATGTGCACCACAAGACGTTTAACGTAGGGGTTAGCATTGCAGCAGGATGGTGAGGAGGAGGCAGGAAAGCAGCAAGATTCCACAGGAGGAAGCCACGGGGCAGGGAAGTGCCTTTTAACTTTTAATTATTTGTGGAGGGGGAGGGCGCGGAGTGGAGCGAAGTTCCACGTAGTTGCTTTCCAACTCCGCGTAGAGGCACTAAGCCTGCTCTGCCCTGGGTTACCTCTTTTACCTGATCTAGGAGTACAGAAACAAGGGGAAGAGTATATCTATTTCTGATGGTGTTTTTCTCTAGCATGCAATAGTCAATACATGTTCTTAAATACCCTTTAGCTTTCGAGATAAAAAAAAAAGGGGACAGGCCACAGGGGAACGGGAAGGTTGAATAAAACCAATGTCTAGGTAGTGATCCAAATAATCCCTCAGGTATTTTGTTTCTGGCTCGGATAAGGCATATACTCTACAGGAAGGCATCGTGGCCCCCTCTAGCAAATTAATCTGGCAGTCATACTCTCTATGAGGAGGGAACGTTTCTGCCTGGACCTCACTAAACACATCTCACTATCACTCATAAGCTGGAGGTAGTACTACATCCTTCTCTGCTGCAGTTGCAATGCACAACAGATGTGCTAATTCCAATGCCTGCATGGAGGTGTTCATCAGACAAGTATTCGTACACATCCGATAAGAAGAGTACGGATTTTCGTTTCCAGTCCATGGTAGGGTTCAGTTGCCACAACCAAGGAATACCCAAAAGGATCTCATATTGAGATGCTTCAATATTGTTCAAAGAGATAGACTCTTCATGCCTCTGTTTACCATTGGTTACAGTCATCAAACTGGTTCAGTTTGTTCTGTAATAGGGACAGATTTAGAGGTTTGCCATCAACAGCCAACACCTTCTCAGGAACGTCTCTAAGGATTCTTGCCAATGCTGGATTTTGTACCAACTCTTGATCAATAAAGTTACCAGTGGCCCCGGAGTAAATCATGACCACCACATGATGGAGTTGGTCAATACATTGAAACATTAAAGGAAGCAGAATATGTGGCTCTGTTTCCCTGACTTCTACCACGGACACAGAGGGCACCTTCCATTAGTTTTCTGCTAAGTTAGTTAAAGAGGATTTTATTTTACAATCGGTTTGTTCTGGTTTCTTTGGCAGAACTGCCATCTTCTTGCTTGAAACTTAAGAGTTGGAAGTTTTTGGTCTTGAAGGACATTCCCTCGCGAAATGTCCTTTTTTCCACAAGAGTACTAGCGCTAATGCCTGAATTACATATTCCAAAATAGCCATCTTTGTAGAGCACCCCAATCGGGAGGAGTATTAATTCATGGGTGGGCAATTCTGTCGGATCCTAAAGAATTGGAACGATGTACAAAGTGGTCCACCTCCTGACATCCCCAACTCTGAAAACAGCACTACATGGAGTATAAGAGCGATCAGGTGAGGCAAAGGGAAAGGAGAAACGAACAGCAGGGAAAATGAACCTGTAGAAAGTAAGGGAATAATCATTCAAACTGCAATAATGTTTACTCTCATATACATCTCGCTAAGAGCAAATTAATACCTTGAGAACAAGGAGGTGTCAACTCCAGCAAACTTCAACTTCCTCAACAAGACCACCAGTATCTTTTTCCCTGCCTGTACCTGGTAAAACAAAACAAAAATAATCAACTCCTTCTTCTTACCCAAACACACACAGATAATATGGCATTTGGTTGTGGGGGGAAAACTCACAATCATACATTCCTCAAAAAAAATAAAAGAAAAAGGCATAGGAGGAATGGCCAATACTGGGATATACTATTCCTTCCTTAAAAGTCAAATTAAGGAGCTTCTCAAATTTATTGCTATTATTTGGTTTTCCTCTGATATCCTGCCCAGTATCCAAACAAAGCAAACAAGAGATTCATGGATATGGAACAAACAAATAGTTATCTTTCTCTGCATTGTTTCCAGAATTGTTTACATAACAATACCAGAGGGGATCCTGTTCCCAGTATACTCAATACAGATTCACTGGAATAAAAACAATCTTCATGTCACCCTTGAACTCTAATCCAACATGGTACTCCAAATAATATATATTGATCAAAGTTAAACCCCTTTGCTGCTAGGTCTCCCCACCCCCTGTATTAACCCTTTTTTGGCTATTTGGAGTAGTTCACGCTTAGGCCCCTGTAACATTTTGACTACATTAGGTATCCACACCTAATTTGAGTCCTTTACTTTCATCATCATGGGGATTTTAAAGGTACCAGGATTTGTTGATTCCCTGGAGGAGACTTAGAAATTAGCCAAAATACAGCTACATTTTTGAGAGTGTGGGGAAATGGGAAAAAAGTACTGCAGAAGAAAGCATCTGTTTTTTTCTTTGCAAATGGTATCAACAAAAGGTGTGTGGTGCTGACAGACTTTCCTCAATAAACCAAACTTTTTCACACAGTTTTGTCATTTTACTGGGACGTAGCCTATTTTTGCTATTTGGTGTGCTTTTAACCTTATATCCTGGAAAGCTATACATTTCAGAAACGTAGACAAAATTCTGAATTTAGCAAGGGGTCATTTGTATAGATCCTTCGAGTTTTTTTTTATAGAAACTAACAGCTGAAAATAGGAAAAATTGTAAATGAGTTGAAAAAACTGCCATTTGTGCCAACGCTTTCACCTGTAACTTCTTCCAAGTGTGACAGATATTTAAAAGCAATATACCAATACATCCGCTGGACGCTTTTGGTTGTGAGGATATATAGAAATTGTAGGTTCACCAAAAACCTGAGGAACCTAGAGCCAATAACTGAGCAGTGTCTTGCAATTGTTATTCATTATGTGCCAGGTATCTAGTAATTCATTAGGGAAAATAAAAACAGTGCAAAATCGGTATGAGAGACACCTATGTATTTCCGAAACAAGAACAAAATATAGAGTTCAGAAACAGTAGTTATTTGCACATCTCCGAAATTGTGAATTATAGGACATTTCTCAAAGTGACTTCTTTTTTACACATTGTCTTACATTTGGAAGGCAGAAATGCATCAAAAGTCATTAGATAATAACAGTTGCTCTGCAATTTGTGTTCCCTTAAGTCTTCCGATACAAATGGCACCTCACTTGTGTGGGAAGGCCTAGTGCCCACGACAGGAAATGGTCCAAAACGCAACATAGACACACCACATTTTTACAGTGAAAACTGACTCTCTTTTTGCAAAGAGCCTAGCTGAAGATTTTGAACATTAGCTCTGCCAGCATCTAGTGAAACCTAGCAAACCTATACAGTTTTGAAAACTAGACACCCAGGGCTCTCACAAGGTTCTGTTACCCAGGATCCCTTGTAAACCTCAAACTTTGCCAAATAAAGCACATTTTCCTCACATTTCTGGGATGGAAAGTTCTGGAATCTGCAAGGATCCACAAAATTCCACCCACCCCGCATTTGCCAGCGTCTTTTGATAAAAATGGTACCTTGTTTGTGTGGCTAGGCCTAGTGCCCGTGACAGGAAATGGCCCAAAATGCATTGTGGACACACCACATTTTTACAGTGAAAACTGACCCATTTTTTGCAAAGTGCAGAGCTGTAGATTTTGAACCCTACCTCTGCCGGAACCTAGGGAAACCTAGCAAACCTATATGTTTTGAAAACTAGACAACCTGGGGACTCCAGGATGGGGTGACTTGAGTGGTTCTCACCAGGTTCTAACCCGGAATCCCTTGCAAACCTCAAACTTTGTAAAAATAAAATTAATTTACCCACATTTCTGTGATGGAAAGTTCTGGAATCTGCGTGGGTCCACAAACTTCCACCCACCTCGCATTTTCCAAAGTCTCCCAAACAAAAATAATACTTCACTCATTTGGGTAGGTCAAGTACCCGCAACAGGCAAGGGCCCAAAACATATTGTAAAGACATCAAAATTACCTATTACAAAACAACCTGGTTTTGCAAGGGGGCACCTTAGTTTTTGGCACCGGGCCCAGCGGCCATCTAGGGTATCCTATCAAACCCACACATTTCTGAAAACAAGACTCCCTGGGGAGTCCAGTGAGGTGTGGCTTGCATGCATCCCTGAACGATTACCTACCCAGAATCCCCTGCAAACCTCAAATTTAGCTGTAATTAAATCACATTCTCCTCACTTTCCTGTGTGAGAATGGTGTTGGTTCACCGGTCTGACACAAGTTCCCCCAGATCTCCTGATAAAAATTGTACCTCACTTGTTTGGTTAGGCATAGTGGCTGCAACAGGAAATGGCCCAAATCATACTGAAAGGAATGCAGAGAAGGAGGACTGAACTGATAACTGGAACTATAACATACTTTTGGCAGACTCAGAGGCAGAGCCAAGCTGCACCGGGCACTGCGAAGCAGGAAGTAAGTGAAGGGTCGAGGATACAGGTGGGGGCTGTATCGCTCCTCAGCGAGGCTTTCAGGAGACAGGAGCTGAATCCAGGGTCCGGGCCCTTTTGAGGCCTGGAAACGGGGACTTTATAATGGAATAACGTGCACACTAAGAAACGTGGCAACATAACTTTACCTAGGCCTGATATTCGTAGTATTCACGAGGACTGGAAAATGACATACCAGAGGTGGACACAACTGTAATTGCGTCATTAATCGGACATGGGGAACAACATATGCATATTGGTCATGCACACATAACATATGATGTATGAGGCGTAGGGACACAGAACATGGCAAAATTTACTTTTCCACATTCCCTCCTTGTCACTACGTTTCCATCAGGAAACATCAATTTTCATGATACCATCTATCATTTCATACAGTACCATTTGCTCGTCTCGAATTGTCTTGGAACGGGATTTAGAACGGGGCTTGGGACTAGGAATACAAGAGGTAGCACACATGCTGCAAATCGCAGGGCCACATTGTATACAGAGGCAGCAGCTAAATATGATCGCTACTGCAATACCTAAAAAGGACAGGACTTTCCATCCCCATGCGGAAATTATATTCCAGAACCAACCGGACCATGTCCAGGTGCCTGGGTCTTGGTGTAACAGATGGGCGATTTTATGAAGTCTGGTTATAGCTGAATAAACAGACGGCGCGTTATTTGGAATGAAAATGCAGCAACTAGATCCGATGACTCTACAGGCCCCGCCCCTATCGGCCAGTATGACGTCAAGGACGAGACGATTTTGCAAAACGACAAATCTCATAGCAGATTGTTCTTCGGTTAGGTTACCTAGAGCAGAGGCAGTCTCATTTACTACAGCTTCAAGGGTTCTTGTTAACCTACGGATCAGTTTACTATTCTGGACAGGTCCTACAAAGAAGAAGAAACCTTTATTGAAATCTGTATACTGTTCTAGAGTAGTTTCAGTATAATCGACAATTGGGGACTCCCTTCTATGTCTAATGTGTACTAGATGTGTGTTTCTGTGATAATCAGATGGGGCTAGGAAAACAGGTGGTAGTAAGAAAGCAATGTAACAGGTTCCCTCCCAATCGAGGGGCAGACGGACATATGCAGTTTGACCACAAATAAAATAAGAATGACGTGAAGCTTTGAAAACAGATTTCCCACTGTCACTATACTGGATAACAGTAGTACAATCACTATGTCCTACGTGTACGGAACCATAACTACGGACACATAATTCGCCTTTGACAGGTAGTACTGAAATAGCAGGTAAGTCTGGAGTAGTATCAGACTGAACATTCAGGACCATGAAATTCGACGAATAATTACCTAAATTATAAACTTCATTTTCTAGATCTAAACCTGTTCTGTGGGGAAGACCTTGCTTGTCTGGAAAACATGTACTGTTAAGAAAAGACATATCTGTTGAGGATGACGTTAACGTGGACCATGCTCCACACGAACCATTATGTGAGAATGGATAAGGAAACAGTGGCAGAACTCCCTTCGGTGTCTGAAAAGGGGGGAGTCGACCACACACCCAACAATTAGTGGCATTGCTGGTCTGGTGTGAATAATGTAACATACGGATAAATGTGTTGTTGCGCATAGCGAGGCGGTATGAATATTCGTGAGGAGGCAGATCACTAAACGTGTGCTCTACTGTAGCATTAGCAGACATATTTACATGAGGAACTGGAAAATACAGATAGAACGCATAGCTGGTGCAGGAAATCATTATGCTGATGAATAATACGAAACTCAGAAAAACGATACATTGAATTGAACTTCGACTGACTCTCTCACTATGGGGGTCTATTTTATACATGTCAGAAACAGTCTAACCGTTTCACCTAGGGGAGGACTTATACAATCAAACTGACTGACTTATTTTACTAGACCTGAGCTTTAACTTATACTCCTGTTGCGGAGTTTTCTCTAACAAGGGAGGGGTTGTAATAATGTCTTGTGCGGGACAGTCCTTAAGAGCAATATTCTGGCAGTCCTTCAAATCCTGGGAAATGTTTTTAGAAACGGATTTCAGTCCTTTAAAAAGTATAACATGAGACAGGTGGATCCATCCTTTTCTGCCTTCCAACTTGACGGCAGTACGGGTGGTCAAGAGGACCTGACGTGGCTCCTTCCAACGTGGTTCCAGCGGACTTGATCTGTCGAAATTCCGGACCATCACTAGGGAGCCTGGAACGATTTCATGTGGTGCCACCTCGGTATTGTCTGGAAAGGCGGCAGCAACCTGTGAACGACATGAGTTGAGGGCAGACATCAAGGAAGCTAGGTAATCTGTCAGCATATTACATGAAACATCAGTAATACTTCGGGGTCTAGGTGTACCCCACATGTTAGGGGGGCGGCCGAAAACGACCTCATACGGGGACAGACCTGATCTGGAATGTGCGACCATGCGCATATAGAACAAAGCGACTGGCAGAGCTACTAGCCAGTCCACACCTTTCTCTTTACATACTTTGGCGATGCGGATTTTCAGGGTCTGGTTATGTCTCTCTACGAGACCGGCTGCTTCAGGATGGCGTACACAATGGAACTTCCACTGGTATCCTAACAAAAGGGAAACATGCTTCATTAACTCTGAGGAGAATGGCTGGCCGTTATCAGAATATACGACCCTAGGGAGTCCATAACGGGGGAAGAACTCACGAACCAACTGCTTGGCAGTGGTCGCGGCTGTGTAATCTGGGACTGGATATGCTTCTGTCCACCTGGACAAAGCGCATACAACTACAAGGACATACTTGAAACCTCGACATCGCTCCATCTGAATATAATCCATCTGGAGGACTTCAAAAGGGTGGTCAGGAGGTTGGAATCCACCTTGTTCCACCGGGACACTTTTACCTGGATTAAACTGACAACATATCATACAGGTACGGACTTTCTGCTTGGCTGCAGCTCGTAAATGCTTGTTGAACCAAATGTTCTGGATACTGTCTAACATAGCTTTTTCTCCTAAATGTGCTGGACTATGTGCAGTATTGATAATGACTTGAACCATAGAGTCGGGGAGAAACCAAGTGGCTTTACCCTTCGTTACCCATCCCTGATCTGTCTGGACCCCTCCTTGTTCGGACCATTTCTTGATTTCTTCGGGAGTAGCATGTAACTGGATATCTATGACATCTTGAGTAGGGTCCTTAACTGTCATACATGTAGTCGGATCTGGAGTGTGTGTCATGTTAACTGGAATGTCTGGAGTCTGTGCTGTAAGCTTGGCTGTGCGATCTGCTAGATCGTTACCCTGGGAAATAATGTCAGTAACTTTCGTATGTGCTTTGCATTTCATGATAGCAATGGATGTCGGTAAATGTATTGCATCTAACAGAGCTTGAATAAGGAGACCATGCTGAATCTTGGTTCCATGAGAAGTCATGAAACCTCTCTCCTGCCAGAGCACTCCAAAGTCGTGTACGACTCCGAATGCGTAGCGTGAATCTGTGTAAACATTTACTTTTCGGTTCTTAGCGTGTATGCAGGCTCGTGTCAGAGCAACTAGCTCTGCTGCTTGAGCGGACAGGGTGTCAATACGGTGTGTCTCAATAACTTCGGTGTCGGTAGTCACTGCATACGCGGCGACTAGTTCTCCTGTACTTGTTCTCATACATGAACCATCCACATAAAGTGTCAGGTCGGGATCTGGTAACGGAATATCTGTCAGATCTTGTCTTGGCTTTGTCGTAATATTAATTACTTCCACACAGTCATGTGTGGCAGGATTTGGATTAGCTGATGGTAACAGTGTAGCAGGATTGAGAACGTTGCAGCGTCTGATTTCTATGTGTGGCTGGAACAGTGTCAATTCATAACCTGTTAAACGTGCAATTGTCAAGTGCTGAGTTTGTGTTCGGTTTAAAAGAACTTCCACGGAGTGTGGAACTTGTACTGTCAGGGAGTGTCCTAATACTATGGAATCACTTTGTCTGATAGCTAGTGCTGTGGCTGCAACTGACTTGAGGCACGCAGGCAGAGCCTGGGCTACAGGATCTAATGTGCTCGAAAAATAAGCACATGGCTTGTATTGTCCTGCTTGATCTTGTGTGAGAACAGATAATGCTGTACCTTCGCGTTCTGTGACGAAAAGTGTAAAAGGCTTACTGTAGTTTGGTGTAGCTAGAACTGGAGCTTGGCATAAAGCTTTCTTTAACTCATTGAAACTGAGTGTATGTTCAGATGTCCAAGGGAGGACAGTCGGTACGGCTGCCTCCTGTGTCGTTAACTGTATCAGTGGCTTGGCTAGGAATGCATACTGAGGAATCCATTGTCGGCAATAAGAAGTAAGGCCGATAAAAGCACGTACCTCCTTCTGGGTCTTGGGCTGAGGAAGACTCGCTATTAACTGGATACGGTCTGGTGTCAACTGCCTACCCCTCTTGGACAGCAAGTGTCCTAAGTATACCACTTGCTGGACACAGAATTGAAGTTTCGAAGGGGACACCTTGTGCCCCATCTCGGCTAGGAAATACAGAACCGTCAGTGACGCTCGCTCGCAGTCACGTTCAGAACGGGCTGTGATCAGTAGATCATCGACATACTGGAGCAGGGCAGTGTCAGTTGGCATGTGAATGTTGTCTAGTTGTCTCTTGAGTGCTTGACTGTAAATACTAGGACTTTCTGTGAAACCTTGAGGAGCTCGTGTGAACATATAGCTTCTTCCGTTTAAACAGAATCCGAAAAGAAACTGGCTGTCTGGATGAATGGGAACACTGAAAAACGCGTTCTTGAGGTCGATTACAGTAAAGAACGTGGCTTCGGAATCAATGGCTGTCAGTAGGGAAGAGATATCTGGGACAACTGGGTACTGGGGAATAATACATTTATTAAGTTCTCGTAGGTCAATCACTAATCGATATACTGGGGGTGCATTTGGATCAGTACGTTTCATGACTGGAATGATCGGAGAATTGCATACATTGGAGTCAGTTTCTACAACCACTCCTTGAGCGATGAGCTTGTCAATAATTTTGGATAAGGCTGCTACAGCCTCAGTTGGCAATCTGTACTGTCTGATTCGTGGTAACACTACACCTGGCTTGAGAGTCACACGATGGGGTGTGATTTGCATATAACCAACATCAGTTGGACCTTGCGCCCACAAATGCTGCGGAACATTAGACAATCTGGGATCAAAATCTCGTAATACATAGTGACCCTTAAAGTCACGCAGGAACAGACGTATTCCCTCTGGGGAACAGCATATAACTGCACCTAATTCTTTCAGTGTTTTAATGCCTAATAGGTTTTCTGGACATGACTTAGTAAGTAACAGATCAGTAGTACGGGACAATGGACCTACTTCTAGAGTAACTGGCTTTGATATTTCATTTACGATAGGTTTTCCTGAAAATCCAAGGGAAACATTTCTTGAGCCTGAGAGCGGAGCCCCTGGAACTTCGGCATGGCTAATTGTGGTCCTACTTGCCCCTGTATCAATCAGAAACTTTCTGTCTTTCCCTAATACTTGACTGTGAACATAGGGACCTTCTTGATCTACAGGTATCTCGATGAGAGGCAAGCCTACCTCCCTCTCTAGGCTGTTTCATGAATACGGTTGATACTCCGGATACTCAGACTGTGCATACTGGTACATCTGCTGTGTAACATGCTGTGTTGCAGCGATGGGCTGCGGTGCTGTAACTGTCTGTGGTACATTCTGTAGCTGAGGAATCTGTGAAACTTGTTCTTGTCTAGGCGGACGTGGTCTTTCTTTAGTCTTACCAGTAGCTATGTTGTGTTTCAGAACTGCACACTCGTTTATAAAATGACCTGGCTGTTTACAATAATTGCAGTTCCCTTTAACGGGAGCTGCAGGATGACTGGCTTGATTCGGACCCCTCTTCTGACTGTCTTGAGGAACAGATTGTGCAACTAGTACTTTCATTTTCGTGTCTTTCATACGTTTTCTCTCGTGTTCTTGCTCTTCCCTGATTCTATTCTGGTGGTATTGGAGCATCTGTAACATCTGGGACGGGGTATTAGCTTGCCAGGTACTTTCGACTTTCAAAACTCGATTTTTAATTGGTGGACTTGAATTCTCGACTAATTTAGTAACAAAAAGATGAGGGTATGACTCACTACTTGTCTTGAGGCCACTGTTGATGCTAAAACATTTCTCAAATCTAGAGTAAAAGTCACTAATGTCTTCGTCTTGTTTCTGTTTACAGGCTGAGATTGCATCCCAGTCTTCCTTTTTCGTTGTTAACAATCTGGGTAAAACTTGAATCAATAATTCAGGTAATTCTTTACATTTAGCTCCAAGACCGGTACCTGGTACTCGTGCCTTATCTTCAGCTTCTAGAACTGCCCAATCGATCTTTTTCTCTCCCACCTCCCATTCTTTTTCCTTGAGCTTTTCATACACCCCTGCGGGCAGCAGAACCTTTAACATTTTAATTATATCTGGATACGTGTATTCTCCCATACGGAGCATGTCTTTTAATTCTCGATGGAACCCTGCTGGATCTTTATCATGACAGGGGATTAATTTTTTCATCTCTAAGAGTTCCATCTTTGTGATCGGGGTGTAAACAAACACTCGTTCTAGTTCGCCACCCGTTCCTCTAACTGGGTGGACTTCTCGTAACGGATTCTGTCTCTCCATGTAAAATGGTTTACTTTCTGGGGGTGAGACATGAACAAAATGCGGGTTCAGAAACGTTCTATATTTGTGACGCTGTTCTAGAATGACACTAATTAAATCGGTACCTAGACCTTTCCATCTGTACTGGAGTAACTCGTTCAGGATATCATGTAACGGGCCTGGATCAGAGTGCTGACCCTCATACAATGTAATGAGGTGCTGAATCATATACATACCCGCCAGTCGTTGCTCGGCTAGGGGCATTTTCAGAAACATTTGTGCCACTATTTCGTCTGGAAAAGTGGTAGAATCAGTAGTCCATCGGACTGCTGATCGGGCTAGTTCTTGTTCATACATAGTACTTAACTCACTGTAACCGATTCGTGATTTCAGAATGTGATCGGTAGCTTGAAACACTTGTTCTAGAGAACCTTGTTCTGGTGCTGGATGATGGAAAGTTGACTTGTGTTCTAGGCGTAAATGGTGATCTGGGAATCTAGATTTTCCTACATACGCTATTCTGGCGGAATTCTCGTCGTCTACCTCTTCAGTATCAGAGTTACTTTCTTTCTCGCTTACTTGTGCTGCTTTACGCTGCTCGTGTAACTTTATTATTTCTTTACGGATTTTCTTGTACATACTCTCCATAGCACCGACGGTCTTGTGCTTACCCTCGGCTATATTATCACTCCACCTTGTCAGGGTTCTCATTTCGGCTTGATCTTTGGACGGGTAATCTTGTTCTCTTATTAAACAATTAATCAAAAACTTTAGTATCATGAGCTGGATCTCGGCTTTCCTTTGAGACATGACTTCGCCAATGCTTTCTGGATCATCCCCTGTACGGATGAAACGATATATTCTGTCTAGATCTTCTTTCATATTCGGTAGGGTGACTAGATACTCGGCCACCTTTCTTACGCGGAATGAATATAAAACCATATTATCCTCGCCTGGGACTGGATCATAGCCGCATTCATTAAGGGCTTTTCTTATTTCTGCTACAGACTGATGTCTGGGCGTACGCTGTGACGCTTGTGCATGTAATTCGGCTGACGTTAAACGCTTATGTGGCGGCGGGGTCTGAGGAGGACCTCCCCCTGCGGCCCCTAAACTAGAGTCGTCTACTGATGCTCTTCGTCCTGGCAGAGTGGGAAATGGAAATGTAGGCTGGACTTGTATGGCGGGCTGGACCGGGGGTACCGTAACAGGTACTCCGGTGTCTGGAGGAGCGGGAAGTGCCTGATTTACAGGGACTGGCGGAGCGCGAACAGGATTTGCATATTCTGGGACCGTGTCGTCCAAATAGGACGAAATAAAAATATCAGCTGCGGTCGGTTTGTGACGTAGCTTGGTCGGAACTAATGGTGGCGGGAAATTACTGGATGCCTCTGGGGTCGCTTTTGGCAAGCCCTCGGCAAGAAGAGGATACATACCCCTAATAAGAGCATGCCTCTGTCTGTCTGACTGTTCGGCTTTAACTTGTTCACCTATCTCGATTAGTTCTTTTTCTTGTGCTCGTTCTAAGGATTCTCTACTTAATTCTGACTTTCTGATTTCTTTTTCGGTTCTTTTATGAGATTCTTTGCGCCATAACTCGATGGCATCTTTCTGTGACTGTCTGGCTTTCTTTTTCCATAATGCTTCTTCTACTCTCATGATGCACTCGGCATCCCATGTACCCGATACGGGCCATCTATACTTTTCTTCTAACTGTTTGGTATACTCTACCCATAAATCTAGATATAATATGGCGCTTATGCCATGCTTCTGATACATAAAATGACCTGGACTGTCCCTAGGCGGAACTGGAACTGCTGCTTCCAGCAGACCCTTTCTAGTTTTTAACTGACGTAACTTAGAAAACAAGGGCATGACTGGACTGTAATCTAGACACAATACAATACACAATGAACACGATACTTATTCCCCATTCATACCACGACATTAAAATACATGAAGAACATTTAAAATAACAGTTCGAACAGAATACTACCTGGAATACGGAACACAGAATACATGAAGATTCTCGAGAACAGAACTGACTGGAACCGAAACTAGATGCACTGCTGAAACAGTACGAAACTTACCGGTCTCATAAAGAGACACGTCAGGACCCGCATCCACCAAAGTGGACACTTCGTTTGTGGGTCTGTGTACCACCAACCCACGGACCAGAGTCAATTAAATTGACCCTGTCTAGATACTACCCCAGTAATGGTACTCACCGGGCAGTAAGAACGGAAGGCCTCAGACTGGACGGGACTGCTTGGACGCCGGACGGACGAACTTCGGACTTCTGTTACGGGTGGACCTCCGGATACCTCGGACCTTGGACTCTCGGCTTGGGCTCTGGTCGGGACTCGCCGCGTTCCTCCACCGTCTCGTCTGGATGCTGGACCGCCTCCTCCGTCTCCTCCGTGGGCCTGAGGGATACTTGAAGCAGAAATATCTGCCGGTGCGCAGAAGAGTTCCGTCACGACTGCAGAGGGTCAGGGGGTCGGCGTGGCTTCACCGACGCGTGGGGAAAGGGCAAGTCCCTATTCGGGCGCCATTATGTGGTAAATAAATAAATAATACCTCTCTTTTTGAATGTATAAATGAGTAACAGATAGCTCAATAAATAAGAGTCAAGATTCGAGGTAGTAGGAGTTTTGCAGGTTTAATACAGCATAAGGACAGGAACAGGACAACCTGCACAGAAATAGGATGGCAGGGCCCGACAGCGCTGCCGGGGTCAGGATCGGGACAAGGGATAACTTTTTAATAACAGTACATGGGCATATATACATATCGCAAACACATAGCATTACATTGCAATGGGCGTAGCAGTGGGTGGAGCAATAGGCGTGACGCGTAGCAGTCGCGAAAGATAAGGGTGAAAAGAGGTGTAACAGGGCGTATACACAGACATGTGATGCAAACGTAACAGAATATGTCATGAATGGGGCGGAAACCGTGGAGGGGGCTACCTGAGGAGCCGGGACCTCTAACCTGATGGTGCGCGCAAACTGGCGACGACGTGTTACTAGGAGAAGCTGGGGCTATGAACTCTGTGCTAGGAGCAGAGACTGAAGTCTGGAGAGTCAGGGCGACATGTACCTAAACCCTATCTAGTATCTGATGTTTAGGGAACATGTTGATATAAACTAGAAGTCAGGAGGGGAAAAGCTAACAGACTCTAAGACTGGAGCATGCAGTATTCTACATGTAGTGCGTGATGAAGAATATTAAATGACCATTAATACAGTATTTCTCTAACATGGGGCCGTAAAGGCTAGACTATGACGGTAACTATTGATGCGATTCAGTAGCTTAGGAATGCAGAGAAGGAGGACTGTACTGATAACTCGAATCATAACATACTCTTGGCAGACTCAGAGGCAGAGCCAAGCTGAACCGGGCACTGTGAGGCAGGAAGTAAGTGAAGGGTCGAGGATACAGGTGGGGGCTGTATCGCTCCTCCGCGAGGCTTCAGGAGGCAGGAGACAGGAGCTGAATCTGGTGTCCAGGCCCTTTTGAGGCCTAGAAACGGGGTCTCTACAATGGAATAACGTGCACACTGAGAAACGTGGCAACGTAGCTTTACATAGGCCTGATATTCGTAGTATTCACGAGAACTGGAAACTGGCATACTAGAGATGGACACAACTGTAATTGCGTCTTTAATCAAACATGGGGAATAACATATGCATATTAATCATGCACATATAACATATGATGGAGGACGCGTAGGGACACAGAACATGGCAAAATTTACTTTTCCACAGGTGTTAGCTGCTCAGAGCATTGTGCCACTGCCAATCAGTGCCACAGCGCAAGTGCTCCCTGTATAAAGTGTATACATTGATTGGATTCCATGATTGTCTTATTTGGTTTACTGTCAGACCCCAGTAAAGTGCACCAGGAGTGCCAGGGCTTGTAGATCCAAATGCTGCTATTGGGCTTGCAGCATTGGTTGTGCCACCCACAGAAGCAACCTTGTAGAATGTGTCTAAGGTCTGCCATTGCAGAACCTGTGTGCAGTCTGGTACTGTCATGCTGACTGGGCAGGTGCACCCACTTGCCAGTCTCTAAACCTTCCCTTAACTTCATATTAGTCACCTCTATGGTAGGCCCAAGGGCAGGGTGCATTGTAAGTATAAGGTAGGACAAGCCCTGATGTGTGTGGCATGTCCTAAATAGTGAATTACAGCCATTTTTGTTTTTCACTATTGCAAGGCTACCTGTTCTCATAGGCCAGAATGGGCTGTTAGAATTGTTACACCCTATCATCCTAACAGACTCAGGGAACATGGTAGAAATTCGAGTTTAGTATGCCTGAACTCAGAATAATAAAATACGTATTTTAGTAAAGTTTATTTTGTTGTTCTGTGTTTGCAAATACCACTTTTAGAAAGTAGGTATTTGCTTGTCTGAGCCTTTTCAGCCCGCCTCTGCTAGGATGTGTATCTGCTGTCTGGTTTCTGTGTGTGACAGGGCTGGGGAATTCCAGGAGACAGGCTGGGCAGCCAGGTGGTGAATAGGAAGATTACACCAGGATGGATGGGAGGAGTGCCCCTTGACTCTGAATAGGGCTGTGCTCTGCCACCACAATGCTGGCTCCACCTCCTGTGGAGCGTCTGATGTCTCTGCCCTGCACCCTGAAAGAAGAATGCAGCCTCATGTCAACAAAGTGCTTAAGAACTGGACTGAACTAGGCAAAAGGCCCCCTGACCTCAAAGAACAAAAGATTTGTAATATAAATATAGGAGCCCTGCTCCTGAGAAATTAGATCCTGCTTGAACCAAGAAGAACCTCTGCCCGACAAGAAGGAACTGGGAAAGCTGCAAGGAGGAGTATTGTCCCTGACATGGGGAATTGGCCTGCAGTGGTTGCCTTGCTGTGAAAGGAGAGGAAAAGACTGAAAGAGACTTTATTTTGCTTGTACTTCAACTCTCCAAGGGCTTGTGGGTGAGCTTGCCCCCTGAACGGAGTCCCAGGACTATTGGACTCCTCCTGCCTTAAAACTGAGCCGCTGGAGCTTGCCGATGCCCCCCTGCTGCTCGAGCCGCCAGCCAAGTGTGCCCGTACCCCTGGACAGCTGTGAAGCCGTACTTGTGACCGCCCGGACCGTGTGAGCCTGCTCTGCCTACGAGCCGCACTCGCACCGTCCCGAAGGGCCGCCCGCACCCGCTTCACCCTCCCCCGAGAACTGCACTGCTCACCGCGTCCCAGCTGTGGGAATCCCTGAAAACTGAAGCACACCGCAAGGAAAGTTCGGCCCGTACGTACGAAGCGTACTGGCCCCTTGCACCGCGCCACAGAGATCTAACAGCAGCCCCACGCTGAAGAGGACGACTCGTATGCCGAAGCGTACCAGTCCTGGACATCGCGCTGCTAGGGGAAGTCAAAGGTATCCCAGCTCAAAGGCACGACACGGACGAACGCCACGCACGCCAAAGGCTCTACGCCTAGGAGCACCCACTTCACCCCCCGGGGCATCCCGTTCGAACGTCTCGGACCGAGACGCCTGCATGAGCCGGACCCACATCGGAGGGGGGGCGCCAGATTGCTCCTAGGACGCCTCGCCTGCACACGCCTCATCCACGTCCACAACTCAGCATCTTCAAAAGGTACCGTACCCATCACCTGTGACTGGGTGCGTCCCGGACTAGAGAGTCCGAAACGCTGATCTTTAAAAGATATTGCTTATCACGTACTGGCCCGCGAGACTCCCCCGAACAGTGCGGAACGCACGGCCCAGGAAGTTACGCTTATTTTAAAGAGAACTCGTTGTTACTAAAAGTATTGTGGCCTATTGCTAATCGTTAATTGGTTCTTGTGCTAAGCCTGTATATAAAAAAGATTTATTTTTATACAAATCCTAGTGTGGTATCCCTTTTGTGGGGTTGTCATTGAGTTACTGTATGTGTTCACAAATGCTTAACCTGTAGCACGCTTCTGAGATAAGCCTTATCTGCTTGCGCCCCACTACCTAGAGGGTGAGCAGGAATTATTTTAGAGGGTGATCCCCTTATCCTGACTAGAGGAGAGGATCCCTGCTTGTCACAAGTATTTACCTGTGCCAACCAGAGACCCCCAAATATAACAAATGTGTAATTCAAAATGGATGCTATTGTGCACGGGCCCAGTTAAACCCCATAATACCACAATTGCAAAAGAGAACCCTCTGCATGCGATGGAGATACTGCCACATGCAAAAGGAAGACCACTTCATGTATTGAAAACTAAAAACAATTAAAATGGACCCGAGGCAAGGCCGCATGCTCAGAGGTACCTGAGAGAGGTGCAGGGCAGAATTTGGCCAGTATAGAGTAGTGTGCAAAGGGTGACTGCATTTTTCTCATTTTTGCGTGTATCTCATAAAAAGAAGCAATTGGTTTTCTGGAGGGGGGGCTAACTGGGTCACCTGGGTGGCTAACAGGGCAGCCTGTGTGTGTAGGCCAAGTTCCAATGGGCAACTTGGACAAAAGCGTGAACAGCTGTACAGACAATTTGTCCCAAATTAATCCTTTTCATACAATATTATTACTTTGATCATATCCTGTTTATTTTTCCATTTTCACATTTCTTTTGTTTCTTTTTTGCATTCTAGAAGTTTTCAATAAACAAAACTGTCCAAACAAAATTCAAATTCACATGGTTCAAATTACCATATGTACAACATAATCATCATCCTAAATCAAACAATAAAAACATTAGATTTCAGTGCCTAATGCATTTCTGGACTGATGCCCCTTCGTCAGGGGCAACCCTGTTAGGGACAAACAAAAACAAACTCATAGGCAAATATGGTTCATAACAAATCCCTAATTTAACAATTGTATAGGAGCAGAATATGCATGTTATTTCGCAATGTGAATATCATACCCATTGGAGTAAAGTACCTCTGTGTTTACTCACCTCTAAAGCCATGTCAAAGCCATTTTACCTAACAGCCCACAAGTGAAAAATCCTTTAGCAAAACCAATCTACTTATGCCAAAAAAAAAAACATTTCCAACATGTTCACCAAATGTTGAGACCATTACTTACAATTCGTCAACCCTCTCTCAAAGTGAGACACAAACGCACTGCAACCTGAAATGTTCCGAGGATATAGCTAAACTGTTACCAACACATGGAGTCACTGAAGATGTAAATCAAAGATGGACCATGCATACCTGTCTACTTCTCACAAACTCCAACAGTTCACCTGTTCCAAACTGCTCACTGCTGGCACTAAGGAGGAACAGTAAAATGATCATTGAAAGCTCATAAATAGTCAGTGAGAAAGTTCTGCTACTACCATCTCGCTTTGAACCTCTTAAGCTCTTACCTCAAAATCTGTGATTATATCTGTAATCTTTGCGTTGTAGAGTACAAGATCCCTGAATCCCCGACATCATTAGTATCTGCATAATCTCGTAAGAACAACCGCGTGTGACATTAGCGCCATGTTGGAGTGGTGAGTCGTCGTTACAACTGGATAGATGCAATATAAAACTGAGATAGAGTGAGATGAAAGTCTGCATCCTCTATATTACTACCCGTGTACTAAATAGCAGTCCTCCCGCACATTGGCGCGATCAATATTAGCATACGAAGTGAAGATAGCATGCAAAGTGAAGATGGTAGACAGACTATAAGTTCATTGGGATATCGTTCACACGGAGCGATCTCGTTGTGCGGAATACTGTCTGAAGACGGAGCAAGATCATCTAGAAAGCGCAACTATCTCAATATGTTGATCATGCTGGAATAAGCGCCATGTTGAGAATGACAAAAGCGGAAATGCCTTCACTCAATGATATCAGTGACAATTTTAAATGGATGAATAATAGATATCAACCAAAGTAATAGTTTGGCAGGGGACACAGCAGTGCCATTGTTCTGCTGCTCCCCGTATACCTCATGTGAGTTACACTGTGCATCAGTGTCATATTCTAAGTCATCGTGTGCAGTGAAACCCAAGTGCGAGGCAAGAATCCTATAGAGGCTATGTACAATGCTCAAACAACATGATCTCATGGTAGGGAATCATAAGCATGGGTCTTAAATACGCACCTAGTTTGATTAAGTTAACGTCCGCACCGTTTGACAGATCATATCACTAAGCACAACCACTTTAGAGTGCTATTATAATGCCCCGATAAATGTTCACAAGCACCCCATAAAGAAGCTACACTATGCACCCTTAAATTATTTTCGGTATGTAGTATGGAAAATGGCACTCTTTTTGCGGCATGGTATCATGAGTTACCTGGTACAGTCAACACATTTGTCATATTATTACATATCATATTTTCAATAAATGTAACCAACATAGTATTCAGTCTTAAGTTAATGACATGCATGCTCTCCTGAGTGAATCTCAGCATTTCTCATTTGACATGACAAATTAGTGCATGAATGATGCTATGTGTCATTTTGGGATGTACCTTCATTTCAGTAGAACTAGCAAAACTGTCCAGAGGATGTTATAAAAAACATGCCATCTCAAATGTGTCATTCAATCCTGTGGGGTTCAATGTATTTAATTTTTTAATGCAAAAGGCTTCTCGTTGTAACAGTTTTTTTGAGTTAGCTGTTCTCTGGAGATTTGGTACTATTTCAATGATTTGAAACTTCATTTGTGCGATAGTGTGTCGGTGCTGGTTCCAATGTACTGCCAAGCTGGAATTGATATTGGTATTCCTTATCTTGCTCTTATGCTCCGTGAGACAAATTTTCATTATCCTTTCTGTTTTTCCTACACAGAGAAGGCCACAATGATATTTGATTGCGTATACTACAATTCTGACATTGAAATCTGCAGAATGGTTCAATTTATTCCATTCGCCTGTTCTAGGATGAAGTAGTGTATATCCTGTGATAGGGTTGCTGCAATAAATGCAATTGAGACACCTCTTGGTACCTGCTCTTCCTTGGGTTTTCTTGGTACTTGTAGTATTCCTAGACAGGATTTACTTAATGTTCCGTGATCTTGTATAGGCAAATAGTGGTTTCTCTATGAACAGTCCATAAAAATCCACTTCTTCCTCTAGAATTCCCACTGTTTCCGGATAATAGTTTTAATGTCCTTTGATACCGTTGAGAACCTAGATGCAACCACCATTCTCTTTGTCTTCTTTTTGGGTATCTTCTGTAACAACACATTCCGATCTGTAGATAATGCCCTTTGTGCATGGCTTTCCAGCAACTCTTCTGGATATCCTCATAGCATAAAACATCCTTTTTGTTTGTCAATCGTTGATTTGCACATCGTGTTCTCTGAAGATATTCTCCTTGTTCTCAAAAATTGAGAATATGGTAAATTCCAATCAAGTTTGGTGTATGAAAATTCTGGAATTGTAACAAGATGTTTCTATGTGTTGGTTTCATGTGCATCTTCGTTATAATCCCATCTGTTCCTAGCTCAATCCAGACATCTCGAAATGCAAGATCTGTTTTACTGACAGTGTGTGTAAACTGTATCCTTGGATTCCTGGAGTTTAACATCCTGATGTTTTATATAAGTAAATCTTTAGTGTTCTTCAAGATCATGAAGATATTTTTGATAAAATGAAGGAAAAAAACAGGTGGTTCATCCAAGAAGGGTTTGACAGACATACCCATGTTCGAATTTTGCCATGAAAATATTTTTGTAGACTGGTGCTCCAGGAAAACCCATGGAAGTCTCACTGAGTTGCAAGAAATGTTCTTTATTCCATTCAAAGTATCTGTGATGTAAGCAGGGCAGCCTGACAGGTCAAATAAAGGACTCTCTCACCAGATTGACACCTTCCTGCCTCGCTGCCATGGATGACGGACAAAATCCTTCACTTCCTTTTCTCCAAGACTTTTGCCTGCCTCCTCTTAGACGTCTTCGTCTGATGGACTGCCTCCCCCTCTCTTTTTGAACCAGCTGGAATGTTTCCCCCCTTCCTAGGCTCCGGCAGCATGGTATTGACAGACACACCATGTTCATTCATTCTTCCGTGGGATTCAGAGCGCCGCAGCCTACCGTTGTCAGAACAATCTGGGAAGCAAGATCTGCGCGGGAGACCAGGTGTGGTGGGGGCTGTCAGGGGTATACAGGCCATTGTGTGTTGGCAGAGTATTACTCTGCAGAGTTACATTAAAACTCAGTGAGATTCTGCAGAGTTCTGCCCACCCCTAGTAGAAGGAGGCTGCATCTGGCTCTCAACATGATAGCACGCAGGCCCTTGGCTTTTGCAGCATCCTCTAAATAATAATGTGTGCAGACAGCAGGAACTGTTCCTACCTGCCCCGGGATAGCACAGTCCTCTGCACGTGGTCATAGCCATCAGAGACAGTCCTGCGTGTGCCCCAACCGGGGAGGATGATTCAGTGGCAGACACGCGGTCAATGGAAGAGTGTGCTAAATGGCACAGTGGCCGGGAGCCACTGGCAGCTGGGTCTCAATTGGCAGTTCTACGTAAGAGAGCACAATACATGCAAAGCAGTCAATCTCATCTTAAAAACAAACATCAGTGGTTAAAACTTGATAAACATTCCATCAAACATCACAATATAAAAAAATGAAAGTCCCCCACTTTGCCCTTCAACTTTATTCTTTGAATGTACTTCAAACTTTATGGCAAGAGTTTGTTATGTGCCTAAGAAGGGCCCATGTTTCAAAGCGGCTTATTTCTTACATTGTCCTATTTTCACAATACCATTTCAGCCATGACCTTCTGCACATATTTGCTTGCACAACAATGTTGGATTGGTTTCTCTGAAACCTCTTTGTTTACACATCTAGCTTTGCACAACATTGTCACGATGCCTCAAACATCATGTACACGACCCTGCTATGCACTATGTACAAATGTCGTTCTATCTTCATCCACGGAGCGACAGGGCTATCTACATATCCATAGCATCGCTAATCTATACTCACATTGTAGGGCTGCTTTCTATCATAAATAAAGAGCATCCCAAATAGATTAGCAGAGGAGGCACTTCAGCTGACACCAAGGCAAGGGTACCTGCATGCTGAGACTTCACCACACAGCGGTCTGAGATCTCATGAGCGGTGTCCAGTTCGTGGCCAAGACGGGGTCCTTCATTCTCTCCCACCAGGTAATGGGGACGTGTCGTTCTTTGGGGGAATTCTTGGCTTTACACCTACACACACTATAGATAAACTAAGAGCAGGATTTTCATAGAAGGAGAAGGAGTACACCTGATTACTGCCTTGTTTATATGCCTGCATATATAAACTTTTATCACCTTGGTAGAACTAGATCTACTATTTACTTTTTTCCTGCTTGTTATTACCTTCATCTGCTCCTGTCTACCAATTATCGCTGCACATGTATTCTATACAAGAACAAAGTTGGGTCAATAAATATATTGAAAACGTCCCACTGTGTATTCTGTTTATTTCTCTGAGCACAAGTAAGCTGAGCGAAAGGTTCTAACGTGTTTCAACAATCCCTGAGGGGTCAGGGTTATTAAGTTCCGGGGTTACCAGAAACCATTCGCTCCCTGGTAAGGTTAGGGGGGCTTATGGTTAGGGGGGCTTATGGTGATGTTAGGGTTTGCGACAAAGTCTATTACAAAGCTACCCCAACAGGGGGGTAGTCTCCTCTAAGCACTGCAGGAAGAACAAGTCTTTGTGCGCTTGATGATTTTAATTAAGTTTTTTGAAAACACAAGTATATACTCAAAGTCTTTGAAAATACTGCAAAACTTTTCATCAAATGGCATTTATGATTGTTTGTAACGTTCCCAATGCATTTCGGGCTCTCGTTCAGCCCTTCATCAGGGGATTACTCTACGAGAGAAAAAAGACATGAAAGGCTGTCAGCCTCATTTGTTGCTGTGGAGTCTAAACTGTACGTACATGCATAGTTCAATGGAAGTTGTGATGGTGACCGTGAACAGACACCGTGCTGAGATCTAAATAATGTGAACAAATGTCTAGATAATGTGAACACTTAGGTTAGAAGGCGTGAATGTGCCAGGTTACTGGTGTATACACTGAATAACGATAAAACGTGCGTGAAACGATAGTACTATGCCCGGGTGCTGATGCCTAATAAAGTGCGGGTGTAGGTAGACAAATCTTCATGCAAAAGATCGTGATGCCTGATAGGTGAACCATGCGGGGGAAAAAAGGGTCGTGAGCATAAAAGCCTACAATTATTAAGAACATGCGTGCTTGGTAATAGAAAAGGTGAAGTAACTCACGGTAGCCGTTACCGTTACATCCGTGTTCCTGAAAGAAACGGGTGCAGCTAGTTAGCACTAGGGATATTTACCGGTTTGATTCTAAGGAAGAGAGGGTCCATAACGGTACTTACTAAGTTATGGTTTAACTCCGCTGGGGTTCCATGCGGGTGCTCCTCCATACGTGCAACTCGATAAAAGTGAAAACGTCCCGCGTCAATGTTAAATCAAATAAGTGACATCCAAGAAGGACTGGAGCCCCGGTTATGGGCGCCATCTTGGAGTGGTGTAAAGTGCTTGTGAATGTTAGACTAGAGTGTTGAATAAAGTCGACCACGAGGGTGCAACGAAAATGCGACAAAGAGACGTGCAGTGTGGCGCAACGAGAATGCATCGTGAAAAAATGTTAGATGATAAAATAAGCATGAAACATCAATGAAAACAAGTAAAATGGTTTGGCAATGAAAATGCATCATGGAAATAAAACATAAATGGTATAGTACTCTCAATGAAAACATGTGACAAGGTTCACAATAACTATCCAGGCATGAACAGTGATGTACTGTAAAGGTTACTATCACAGGTAACATAGGAATTCCATCCTAACTTTCAACTCGTTCGGTTGCATCGTCGCCAAGTAGCGAATCCAATAGTTCTCCCGTTTGAGGAGTGTGTTTTTGTTGTATCTGGTGGGTTTGATCTGCTCCAGAATCAAGAATTTCAACTGGGCCACTGAGTGGTTTTTCTCCAGAAAGTGGGCTGCTACTGTAGATCTCATGTTTTTGGTCCGAATGTTACTCTTGTGCTCTAGGATGCGTGTGCGTATTTGTCTTTCTGTGTGGCCTATGTAGCATGAGCCACACGGACATTTGAGCATGTAGATGACGTTAGTGGAGTTGCATGTGGCATTGACTTTTAATTTGACTTTGTGGCATTTCATTGGATGGTTGGTAAAATTCCCTGGTATGACATTGTTGCAATTACTGCAATTGTAGCACGGCACGAGTCCTTTGTAAGTCTGCATGGTGGTTTGATTGCTAGGCTTGGTGAGGATTTCTTTGAGGTTGCGTCCTCTGGTGTAAACCCGCAGAGGTGGAAAAAACATCAGAGGTGGAAAAAAGATCAAACGATCCAGAGAAAAAGAGAGGAACACGCAAGAAATAATGGAAGACAATAATCTTGTTATTAATGTTTCAGCATACCAACTCAGCAACGAGGAGAAACTTACTCTACAAAAAGGTCAAACATTTGTGCCCACCACACGCACAAACACTTTGGAACTGGAAGTTAGTGCTTTTAAATTGATACGTAACTTACGTCTACGTCATCATTTTCAGAACATTGTGTTTACATCCACTCAAGAAGAAGATATACTGAGAGGACTCCGTCCCCATAGCACACATACGGCACCTACCAGCCATAAAATCATAGATACATTTGAAAATTTGATCAAACATGAAATATCTACACTTCCTTTCCAACCACCCATCAAACAAGGCAATCTTTCCCAAAGAGAAAGAAACATTCTTCAAAAACTAGCCAACAATACATCCATAGTGTGTCAAACAGCCGACAAAGGGGGAGCGTTAGTTATCATGGATGCAACATACTATCATGAAAAAACGGCAGAACACACTTCAGACACCAACACGTATGCACCTCTACAGAAGGATCCCACTCTTGAATTTACTGGCCTTTTGAACCACATGATACAACAAGCATTTGATAATGGTACAATCAATGACAAAGCTAGAAGATACTTGACTCTGAATAACCCCAAAGCACCCACAATGTACATGGTGCCTAAAATACACAAGCACCCGACGAAACCACCGTTTCGACCCATAGTGTCGATCAAGGGAAGCATCCATGAAAATATCGGAAAATTTATTGATAAATACCTTCAACCCTTTGTTCTTAAAGCAGGATCATACATTAGAGACACGACCGACTTTCTAGTCAAATTGGAGAACAGCATCAATCAACTCAAACAATCTGACCTACTACTATGTACAGTTGATGTCTGCTCACTGTACACGTCCATACCACACGACATGGGCATAGAAGCCATAGAGAAGGTCCTAGTTGGATCCTCTCTGGACACAGATCTACAAGTGTTTATTATGGAACTCCTAGTGTTCACACTGTACCACAGTTACTTCACCATCAATGGCAACTGGTTCCACCAGTTGTGCGGCACGTCCATGGGGAATTGTGCAGTCCCGTCTTATGCCAACATCTTTATGAGGACATTTGAAGAAACTCACATCTTGAAGAGTGAAACTTGGAAGGCACATGGGAGGCTATACCTACGGTTCATTGACGACATATTTATCCTCTGGGCAGGATCAAACACCAGTCTGACTGACTTTCTGGAACACTGGAACACAATCAACGACAGGATACAATTTACCTGGAACTACGACAGAGAAAGCATTCACTTTTTGGATGTAGAAATACACAGGCAAGAAGGCACACTATCTACCACTATCTTCCGTAAACCTACAGACCAGAACTCCATATTGCATTACAAGAGTTTCCACCGACCCAGTTTCAAACTTAACTTACCATATTCCCAACTCCTGCGAGTTAAACGCATAGTGTCTTCTAACACTGAGAGTGACAACCAACAACAATTAATGTTGCAAAGGTTCAAGGCACGTGGGTACCCATAGGAGACACTAGATAAGGCAGCAGCCCGCTGTAAGAAAGTCAATCGCAGCGATCTACTACGCATCAAACCTAAAACTGAGAACACACGCATGGTGGTAGTGTCCTAATACACTGTCACCAGCAACCAATTTCGCAGGATGATTCTAAAACATTGGCCACTATTGAGCACAGAACCAGACTTCCAGAACATTTTTGCACACACTCCAATTTTTGCTTACACTAGAGGACGCAACCTCAAAGAAATCCTCACCAAGCCTAGCAATCAAACCACCATGCAGACTTACAAAGGACTCGTGCCGTGCTACAATTGCAGTAATTGCAACAATGTCATACCAGGGAATTTTACCAACCATCCGATGAAAGGCCACAAAGTCAAATTAAAAGTCAATGCCACATGCAACTCCACTAACGTCATCTACATGCTCAAATGTCCGTGTGGCTCATGCTACATAGCCCACACAGAAAGACAAATACGCACACGCATCCTAGAGCACAAGAGTAACATTCGGACCAAAAACATGAGATCTACAGTAGCAGCCCACTTTCTGGAGAAAAACCACTCAGTGGCCCAGTTGAAATTCTTGATTCTGGAGCAGATCAAACCCACCAGATACAACAAAAACACACTCCTCAAACGGGAGAACTATTGGATTCGCTACATGGCGACGATGCAACCGAACGGGTTGAACGATAGGATGGAATTCCTATGTTACCTGTGATAGTAACCTTTACAGTACATCACTGTTCATGCCTGGATAGTTATTGTGAACCTTGTCACATGTTTTCATTGAAAGTACTATACCATTTATGTTTTATTTCCATGATGCATTTTCATTGCCAAACCATTTTACTTGTTTTCATTGATGTTTCATGCTTATTTTATCATCTAACATTTTTTCACGATGCATTTTCGTTGCGCCACACTGCACGTCTCTTTGTCGCATTTTTGTTGCACCCTCGTGGTCGACTTTATTCAACACTCTAGTCTAACATTCACGAGCACTTTACACCACTCCAAGATGGCGCCCATAACCGGGGCTCCAGTCCTTCTTGGATGTCACATATCTGATTTAACATTGAGGCGGGACGTTTTCACTTTTATCGAGTTGCACGTATGGAGGAGCACCCGCATGGAACCCCAGCCGAGTTAAACCATAACCTAGTAAGTACCGTTATGGACCCTCTCTTCCTTAGAATCAAACCGGTAAATATCCCTAGTGCTAACTAGCTGCACCCGTTTCTTTCAGGAACACGGATGTAACGGTAATGGCTACCGTGAGTTACTTCACCTTTTCTATTACCAAGCACGCATGTTCTTAATAATTGTAGGCTTTTATGCTCACGACCCTTTTTTTCCCCGCATGGTTCACCTATCAGGCATCACGAAGATTTGTCTACCTACACCCGCACTTTATTAGGCATCAGCACCCGGGCATAGTACTATCGTTTCATGCACGTTTTATCGTTATTCAGTGTATACACCAGTAACCTGGCACATTCACGCCTTCTAACCTAGGTGTTCACATTATCTAGACATTTGTTCACATTATTTAGATCTCCAGCACGGTGTCTGTTCACGGTCACCATCACAACTTCCATTGAACTATGCATGTACATACAGTTTAGACTCCACAGCAACAAATGAGGCTGACAGCCTTTCATGTCTTTTTTCTCTCGTAGAGTAATCCCCTGATGAAGGGCTGAACGAGAGCCCAAAATGCATTGGGAACGTTACAAACAATCATAAATGCCATTTGATGAAAAGTTTTGCAGTATTTACAACCATGAATTCAATGTGTTGATACAGAGATTATAATTTCAAAGACTTTGAGTATATACTTGTGTTTTTAAAAAACTTTATTAAAATCATCAAGCGCACAAAGACTTGTTCTTCCTGCAGTGCTTAGAGGAGACTACCCCCCTGTTGGGGTAGCTTTGTAATAGACTTTGTCACGAACCACGCTGTAGAGCACAGACAGCGATACCTCAACAGCACGCCACAGACCATAAACATGTTTGTGTACCACAGAGGAATTAAGCAGTGCAAGTCCCATTCACTCCCGATGTTAGGGTTTGCGCCATAAACATGGCTAATCCCAATATTGTGCATTAAGCTTGGTCAAGTATTTGCATTACCATGGTCAAGTATTTAAAATAGCTGTACACTTCATCATGAGTTTGTATTTAGTTTGTCTTATGAAGTGGTGAAGTGTAAACTATATAATCATGATATTGTATGCAGGCTTGTGTTTATTAAGGACAATGTCATGCAATATGTTACTGATGCAAATCATGCTTCATCTATGTATTTTAGCCTCTGTAGCTCTCTGTTTCCCCCTTGTCAGTTATCAGCGCTGGGATGCTTCCGGGTAGCCATGCACTCTACAAATGTCTTTCTATTCTATTCTATTAGCAATCTAAATCCATTTTGTTATTCAGTATAAAAAACAACAGATTGCATGTGCCTGCAGTCTGCCTTTCGGGTGACTCATTTACATGAGCAGCACATGCTGGGCTCCGTAATACGCGTTTGGCACCCCATCCGCCTGGAGCCTATAAAGGAACAAGACATGCTTGAGCTCGTCAGTAAGATCCCTACTCACCTGTCTTCACTTGTTGGAGCTCCTTCGCCGCTGTATTCAGAATTCTCTCTCACCAACTTCTGGACACTTCCTCGATCGGCTTCCATGGCAACGCAAAGGCTTCCTCCACTCTCCTGAGCTGCAGTCCATCCTGGAATTGCTTCCGTTCTGAAACAAAAAAGAAAAGAAAGGTCAAGTAAGGCATGTCTGATTCTGGCGCTTGCTGAGGAAGCGCATGACACAGGTACTGTTTATTTTAATCAAAATTACTCTGACATTGTTATTTTTGTTGATACAGAACAGATAAGACTTGAAAAGAAAAGACTCATTACCCTATTCTTAAATCTTGGATATTTACTTCAGAGACTTATTTCCTACATAAGTACTTTATGATTATTTGGGATTTGCTTAATAAGAAAACAGTTAATTTCTTTTGTAAGTTCTTCAAGGGGTGTTGAGAGAATTAACCATTGGTGTTTAAGGTTATGCAAATAAGGTAATTAGTGTTATTTGTTTCACTCCAGAGAACAGCATTTGCCAATGTTTATGACTGGGCATTACTACCCTGGTGTTAAGAGGCAGTAACTCTATTATACGTAGAGCAGCATAAAAACGGAAGAGGTATCAGTTAATGCTTAGTAACTAAATAATGTTTAATTACCGAATCACTACAAACAAGTACATTTCCTGTTCTTTTATTTATTACATATACATCCCAGAATGCAGAAGGTCAGCATTATTCACTGTGTGACTAAGATATCACAATCAGCACCACAGCCAGGCTGAGGCCATGAAGATAGCATTGTGTTTTCTTTCTGTTATTTTGTCCCATTTCCCCCCTTACCCTGGAAGTCTTTTCTTGTCAAGCTGTATTTTAAGTACGGTTGGACAGGCATAGATTTTTGGGGGCATAGAGAACAAGCGTCTCATCTCTCAAATCGAAATCCTGGATTTCAGGTGATTGGAGACTGGACAGGTGGAACTATGAGCTCGCTATTCTCTAGGCCAACATAATTTGTGGGGGTGCCCGGAATCAGTCTAGGCACCTCACCCACAGTTTATGTTGTCCAACAAATCCACAGGTCCTACTGATTAGTGGGAACTACACAACAGTTTATGAAAATGGACACTTATCCAAGGGCAGCGTTCCCTACAGTGCCAATTTAGAGGTTGCATTTGTTTGTGCCTAGGCTTGGATAGACAATTATTATTACTGGTGATGAAGATCTTTGTTTTGTGCCATTGTTACCTTTAGAACTCAAAGTACCCTCCTTTCGGCAGCACAGAGAACTGCATGCCCAGAAAGTCAGGTTTTTCTCTCTGCATTCTTCTCGCAGAGGGACACACCCTGTTTTAAGTTAGCCAGCCGGGCAGAATTGGATCAGGCCCAATGCCATTAGTTTGCCAGCTGACTTATACAACATGGCATCTGACTGAAACAGTGAAGAGCACCTGTACTGGTATGGCAAGGGAGCCGTTTGTACATAGCACTGTTTCCCCTGCAGTAGTGCTGTTTCAGGGATGATTGGGCTGTGCTGTGTTTTAGGGTGCAGTGCTTCTATGCCTCATGGTGGCAGCAGTGTAGCATTTCAAAATGGTGGCAGGGTGAATGTTTTTCTAAGGCTCAACTCTGAGCGTGCCTGAGGTAAGTGCAACACATCTAGCACCCCTCAGGCACTGCCTGCTGCTCATACCAGGGTGGAGCGGGCGTTCTTGACACTGTGGGGTGGGCTTCTATGACTGTTCGCTTCTTACCCACCATGCCGCAAAACACCAACTAGATTGGACTAAGTATCAGAGTTGATACTGCTCATGTGATCACTCCTCCATAGCTTCTGAGCCGAACGATGCACATGGAGCAGCTATGCTCTTATATTTTTGCCAATCCCAAAAGAATTGCCTGTTAACCGTGGTGGCCATCTTGTGCTGCTAACGCCAACCTGTGTGTTTATTCTTTATAGGGGTGGGCGCTGGGGAACCATGCCACATGTCGCTTGGCAGAGTTTTTGCCGAATTCCGTGCTCCAAGCATAGCACAGAGTGGCAAATCTCTATGAACTCCACTAGCGGAATGGAGTTTACTGCTGCCCCCTAGCTTTCACTAGGAGAGTATGCATTGTCAAAGGGGAGAGTGACAAAAGTCCAGCAGCTCGCCGGGGGCAGTAAGGGGGAAAGTTCAGCTTTTCCTTTTATGTTTGGGATTGATCAGTTACGTTTGCACTTGCTGGCTTCGGGAATTTTACACTGTGGCAAAGGGTAGCACTCTAAGATAGATGTACAATTGCTACTGATGATTTTGAGTGAATTGGTGTGGGAACTGTTAGATTGTCTTTTTACATGCATAACTGTGATACTATTGGGGTCATGTTCCAATTTTAATTGTGTATATGGACTGTATGGTGTTACATTTCTTCTGTTTGTGTGGATGCCTTCTAATCAATATACATGTTTCTTTAGCTATTGTGGGCAGTGTTTAGGCAGTGTTCCAGTACAATACATTAGCTTATCTGGTGCTATAATTAATGGGCCCCAATTGTACCAATTTTATTGTGGGTCTGGGTGAACCAAA
The DNA here is from genome assembly GCF_964261635.1 of Lissotriton helveticus. Lineage (NCBI taxonomy): Eukaryota > Metazoa > Chordata > Amphibia > Caudata > Salamandridae > Lissotriton > Lissotriton helveticus. The sequence continues at coordinate 1,161,008,996 of NC_136057.1, read as the reverse complement.
CTGCCAACTAGCCCCAAAAGAAAGTAAAAAGAAAGTCGGATATCACACTCATCATGGATGCCATAGACCAACCTGGCCTGGCTGAAACTGCAGTCCAAAAAGAGTTGGTCTGCAGCCAAGGCCCAGTAACAAGAAAGTCTTTGGTGGAGGAAGAGTCATGTTTGGCTACAAAACAGGTGGAAAACCTTGACATCAGGATTATAAGTGCAGTCAAACTCAAGATAAAATTGGTTTTAAGTAGTTGGTTCAACCCGGGGTAGAGGTACCATGGTCTCTAGAAAAGGGCTGGTGACATTTGCTACTGCAATTGTGCATAGACAGACAAGATGTCCCAATACAGGCCCCCGGGAATGTAAGGAGCGATGGTGACTACACAGGTGACAAAGGAATGGCCCTGTTACCCAGGCCGATCTCCCATTTGTGTGCCAGGACATTTACCACTATTGGGTGGCTCTTGTACATATGGTTGTTTTGGGGACCTGCTTTCATGCTGGCCCATGGTCCCTCTATCTTGAGAGTGCGGCGTGGGTTTGCCTTGTAAAGAGCTCCCACGTCTAAGACAATTCAATTAGGTGATGCCACAGGAGACCTGAGGGGTAGTCAATCATGACACTCACAGTGTTTAAGAAATGTGAGACAGAAGGTGGGAGATTTCAATGTATTACTCATATTAAATCATCAACCGGTATTCTATTGTACATATTGTACATTTATATAAAAATGATTTTAATTAAAATGTTTTTACTTGATAAGTTATGTTTATGATGTTTAATACATACGGTCTGAGAATAGAATATATTCTCTAATGGCAGAATGGCAGTGGTACTCTGATAATTTTTGCGGGCTGCATCGCTGGTAATAAGATAAGGATAATGTCTGCTGCCTTTGGGATGATCTAGGCTTACTGGTCTCAATGCGGTCCCCAACCTGTGAGCAGAAAATTAATAAGAGCGTTTGTTTGCATGAATAATGTATGCATGTTAAGTATTAAAGTATGTTTGACCTCAACGATGAGTGTACTATGTGATATCCTGTACTTAAGTGTTAATAAAAAGGGTTTTAATATTATTGACAATGAAAAGGAAAATATATGTCCACTAGAGCATAACATGTTTGTTTATAGCAATATGTGAAATAAACAGAGCTCTCTCATGATGCCATGTATAAAGAGGAATGTAGTAGTCCATGATTCATCATTGACAAGAAACTGTCCAATTATATTAATGTGGGAAACAAACAAGCAGCTCAAGAATAAAATGAGTTATCTAGTTGATCCTGTACCTGAAGAACCTGAGCTCTACGCAATATTCCATCGGCGATACGTGGATGTGGGTGTAGATCATGGTCAAGATCTATATGTAAGCCCTGTCATATGGCGATGTAGGTCAACATGAAACAGGCGGAAACAATCTTGTACATAACTTTTAAGAATTACACCAGCAATCCCATGTAAGTTCAAGGCATCTGAATTGTGACGTAAGGATGGCTTGTGTTAATAACTGTGCCCTGTTGTACCTCTGATTAACTTGTGTGCGTGGATGTCTGTAAGATGCGAGGAGATCGGAAAAGAGAGCATACACAAATCACCTGCAACAAATATATGAAATTGTTTACAAAGGAACTTCAAAACTACATTTATTCTATTTTGACTACAAACATGCAGTGGATGTAAGGGTAGTGTGTTTGTATCATATTGGAGTTATTATGAACAAATTTAGAAATGCTCAGGCCCCAATGTGAGGTATTGTTACTTGCCGGTCAGCCACATTTCTCGAAAATCCCCAGCAACCAAGGGATGTTCAAGAGGTGACTGCCCAATGATGTAGCCGTTGTATGTGCTTCCAAGAAAGGCAGCACACACATCAGTGAAGCAGCCCCTGGCATTGCAGATAGCTTGCACATTGATGGAGTGCCAGGGATGTCTGCTGCAGAAAAGGTATACTGTGTGGTGAGGAGACTCAAGTGCCATGTGGGTACTGTCAATGGTGTAATGGTGTGCACAGTCTAGTAGTTGGGATGGGAGGAGTTTCGGGGCTGGGGAAAGAGGTGGAGTGTTAACAGGAAAGGGGCAGATAGAGTAGGGACAGGCACGAAGAAGGAAGCAGATAATAAGCTCCTCTAAAGATAATTGCCTTGTATGTATTTATTCATGTCACGACATGACAACTGGCGACGAGGGTGGGATTGAAAGGTAATCATCCCCAGAACCCAAGAAGAAGCGTCCTGTCCCTGGGCACCCCGAAGAAAGGAAAGTTTTCTTCTGCAGGACACGTGTGCCCCGAAGAAGCTGCCGCCTACAGCATTAGGCCAGCGGTAAATGAGCTGCCCCCATGATCTGGCGATCGTGTAGACCCCCAGTGAAACAGCGAGAGTGCAGCGCTGCCTTTCTGACACCCGACGCGCTAATTCGCGCCAAAAGAAATCGCGAGTGCGCCTTGTGGACTGCGCCCCACAGAAGGTGCTGAGAGCCCACCTCAGTCCTCCTGAAGTGCCTTGAAGGAGTGGAGGAGCGCCAGACGAAGCCAGCGACACGTGGAGGCGCCGGAAGAAAGTACCGACATCAGGTCTCACCCCCGATGCGTGAGGAATGGCAAGCGGCAGACAAACGAAATCGGAGCTTGCTCCTGGCCTACCTGGACGGTGAGAGTGGTTTGGAAGTGGAAGCTGAGTTGCCAACCCTTGCTGTGTGAAGGAGAGACTCTCGGTGAGTGCCCCATGAGACCGAGTGAGCTGCAGAGTGACCGAGGAGTCAAGCCTCGTGGGTGATGTGTGGCGGCCATCTTAGAGTCAGGTGGCTGTGCAAGACATCCCCTGTGAAGTGCATGAGCGGCCATTTTGAAGTCAGGCATCTCACATATGAAGCTAGGACAAGCAGTTTAAAATTCAAACAAGCATTGACCAATACAAAACAAGCACTGGTGAGTGCAAGGACAAGTAATAATTGCCAGACACGCCTTGGCGAGTGCAAAAGTGAGCACCCTTGAAGGACACGAGTGTGTTGTTACCACGCTAGTCCAGCCATGTCAACGTCACCCACTCGAAACGGAGGTGGTGCAGCCGCGGCCGTGGCTGCCCCTGCCGTGCCCATCATCTCGCATTTACGCCCCCCGGAACCATTAACGCTAGTGGCGGGCGGAAGCATGGGACCTCGGTGGCAGGAGTGGCTGGAAGATTTTGAAGATTACCTAGAAGGGTCGAAAGTCACAGGAGACAGAGACAAACTAATTGCACTCCGCAATCTTGTTGGCAAAGAGATTGGGAAGGTGATCAAAGAACTACCGACAGATGATAAAGGGACATATGATAAAGTACGCAATGAGCACTTTCATCTCACGACTGCGTCGACTATCACAGTATTGCAATTTTGACTCCTTTTCAACTGACGATGCCATCCGATTGAAAGTCATCGATGGTTGTCACTCAGAGACCCTTCGCAGGCGACTGCTGAGAAAGAGTCATAACCTCGACGAGATTGAGGAGATGACGAGAGTGCATGACCAGGCAGAAGAGCACGCGAAGATCATGGAGATAGGACGGGGCGAGAAAAAGGAGCAGGCGTACTAGACTCAAAGCTCTGGCCCTCAGAGAAGATCCGGCGACCAGCAGAGAAGGTCTCGTCCAGCATCTAGACACACACATCGGAGTCATCAACGCCATGATTCAAGAAGGAGAGGAAAGAAATCGAGCTACACCACGAAGCCAGAACGTCCAAGGAAATGCTATAGATGTGGGTACGATTTCCCCCATACAGACACCTGTCCAGCTATGGGACAACAGTGCCGGAAATGTGGGCGCATGACCATTTCGAGGCCATGTGTGGAGTGTACAACACGGAGAGAAAGAGTGAGAATACCAGATCTCGGACGGATGAAAGGCGACACCACGCAAAGGCCGTGCAAGACAGGGCAGTATCGTCTTCTGGCTCATCACATTCCATTGAGGGTCTCACAGCTCTCATCGGACCAGAAGATCATTGTCAAGGGAATCGAGGTCAAGTTCTCGAGAGACAACATACACCGACGAATACGTCTGCATGGTGGCTGACCCGGATCAACTAAAAAAATATCCTCCGCTGGATATTGAAGTGGGGACTCATGCCACCAAATTTGTAATTGATAGTGGGGCATCGTTAAACTACATGCCCGTGACTGAATACAACAAGATGAGACCGCAGCCTGCGTTGAGCCCTGCTCACGTCAGAGTGTTCTCCTGGATGGCGAAAAAACCACTTCACTGTCTGGGCAAGTTCGCAACGACGCTCAAACATGAGTCCACGGCAATTCAAGCATATATTCACGTCATTCATGGACCGGAGGCTCATTGTCTCCTCAGCTTGCCCACGGCGGAGAGACCCAGACTGGTCAAAATATTATACCGAGTACATGACAATCCAGATATTGTCCGGAAGTTTCCCAAGCTCTTCCATGGACTTGGCAAAATGAATAAGTGCCTGATTCGCCTACACATAAACGACCAAGTGCGACCTATTGCTCAGCACCCACGGCGAGTACCTTTTCACCTTCAGTAGGCAGTGGAGGACGAGATTCAGGAATTGCTTCAGGCGGACATTATTGAGAAAACGGATGGTCCCACACCATGGGTGTCCCCAGTTGTGATCGTCCCCAAAAAGGATACCCCTGAGAAAGTGAGATTATGTGTGGACATGAGGCTTCCCAACACAGCAATAGAACGGGAACGACATCCAGGGCCTCACCTGAGCGACATGATAGCGGCATTAAATGGAGCCAGGGTGTTCTCAAAGTTAGATCTCAACAAGGGATATCATCAGTTAGAGTTACATGAAAAATCGAGATACATCACAACATTCGCAACTCATCTGGGCTTATTCCGCTATAAAAGACTAAGTTTCGGAATCTCTTCCGCAGCGGAAATCTTTCAAGAAGTGATACGCCAAACCATCAGGCATATCCCGAACTCCCTGAATTACAGTGACGATATACTGGTGTATGGATCAAATACCCAAGAACATGATCAAGCCCTGGATCGAGTATGTCATGCTCTCCTGGAAGCAAATTTAACGTTGAACAAAGACAAGTGCGAGTTCCACAAGTCAACGCTCAAGTTCTTTGGTCATGTCTTTTCAGGGGCTGGAATGAAGCCTGACCCCGAGAAGGTGACTGCGCTCAACACCACCAAGAGCCCTCAAGATGTCAGCGATGTCAGATCATTCCTGGGCATGGCCAGTTACTGCTCCAGATACATCAAGGGTCTATGCAATGATCAGTCACCCCCTTCGTGCTCTCACGAAACAGGGGCAACCGTTTGTGTGGAGCCCCTCATGCGAGAGGGCCTTCCAAGAAATCAAGCAAGCAGTGGAATCAGCGGATAATCTGGCCTATTTCAACACAAAGAGAAAGACGGAAATAACGGTGGATGCCAGTCCTGTAGGGCTGGGTGCCATTTTAGCTCAATATGACAACGACACTGAGCGACGCCACATACGCCAGCCGCAGCCTCTCTGATACTGAGAAGGCCTATTCTCAGCCTGAGAAAGAGAGCCTAGCGGTCGTGTGGGCATGCGAACATTTCCATGTATTCATCTTTGGCAAACATTTCACCATGATCACGGATCACCAGGCCCTTGTCACCATTTTTGGCAACCCCAAGGCCAAGATGCCACCCCGCATTGAGAGGTAGGGTCTGAGATTGCAGAAGTACACCTTCACAATCATTCACAAACCCGGGAAGGGTGAGAATCCGGCGGACTACATGTCCAGACACCCACAGGCATCCCATGAATCACGCTCATCGCTGGCTGAAGAGTACATACACTTCGTGGTAGGTGTAGCCCGACAGCCCGCAGTTCCTCTAGAAGCAATCAAGGATGCTACGGCCCAAGACAACATCCTCCAGAAAGTAATGCGCCGATTGCGCACACATCGATGGAGACATGAGAGCGAGGACGAAATGAAAGACCCACAAATACGTCAGGAAATGCAAGCCTTCCGTCATGTCAGGGATGAGTTGTCAACCACCTCAGAGAGGCTCTTGCTGAGGGACCATCGGATAGTCATCCTGAGACAGCTACGTCAAGGAGTGGTTAACCTGGCACATGAAGGCCATAGAGGAGTAGTTGCCACCAAGAGAACATTAAGAGAGAGAGTTTGGTTCCCGCAACTAGACCAAATAGTTGAGTCCACTTTGAAAGACTGTCCACAGTGCCAACTGGTAAAGTCAGGCGAGCCTCCAGCTCCTCTTCAGATGACTCCATTGCCAGAAGGGGTATGGCAGGAACTTGCCATGGACTTTTATGGCCCATTCCAATCTGGTCGATATGTGGTGACAATCATGGATGAATATTCACGATTCCCCATAGCCCAATTTGTATCGTCCATCAATGCCTCCAGCACAATAGCTGTACTGGACGAAGTGTTTGCTGCTTGGGGCGTTGCTAAGGAACTCAAAACAGACAATGGCCCTCCTTTCAACAGCTATGAATTCAGTGACTTTGCGAAGCATCTAAATTTTCGACATAGAAAGGTTACCCCGTTTTGGCCCCAAACCAATGGCACCATTGAGATATTCATGGCCACCCTGAAGAAGACTTTTCAACAGGCCACGATAGAAAATAAAAACTTACAGGTGGCTCTGAACGAAGTATTAAGGGCGTACCGAACCACACCACACGCCACCACCGGAAAGTGCCCAGCTACACTCATGCTAGGTCGACCCATCGGGACAAGGATCCCTACGTGGGAAGGAGCTCTGGCACCAGTGTCCCCGACACGCACCCATCAAGAAACAGCCAGAGCTGATTGTGCGGAGAAGAACAGAATGAAAATATATGCCGACGCCAGACGGCATGCCAAGTCTCCCTCCTTGTGTCGTGGTCAAACAAGAGCAGACCAAGAAAACGGATTGTCGATTCAAAGATGAACCGCTCACTGTTACGCAGCACAAAGGCACCATGGTTACTGCTGAGTCTGAGCAGAGAAGAATCACCCGCAAAGCATCTCATTTTCAGAAATGCACACCAGGTATGAAAGAAAGACTTGAGAGAGACACAGTGCAACCAGAGATTGGCGAATCTAGTCAACCAAGCCCAACCTTGAGGCTTGACCGGTCACAGGAAAATGCGCTGACAGACACCGAGACACATCTCAGGCCACGAAGAGACATAATCAAGCCAAAGAGACTGATTGAGGAAATGGACTAGAAGCTGTTCCAGTTATTTGTTAACAAAGGAGGAGATGTAATGGTGTGCACAGTCTAGTAGTTGGGATGGGAGGAGTTTCGGGGCTGGGGGAAGAGGCGAAGTGTTAACAGGAAAGGGGCAGATAGAGTAGGGACAGGCACGAAGAAGGAAGCAGATAATAAAGCTCCTCTAAAGATAATTGCCTTGTATGTATTTATTCATGTCACGACATGACAAATGGCACCTAATTCATGTTGGAATTGGACAAAGGCATATAATTCCCTTGCCATCCTTTGTCTTTCCTTCTGGGATTGTGGATTGGCAATAAACTGGTACACTCTACTGTTGATGCATCTCAGTACCTGATGCAACATCGAGACCGGCTTGCATGTTAGATGCCAACATTGTCAGAGCTGCACATCATTAAAGATCCAGTGACTATGAAATGGAGTGCAGCCAGTATTTAAGCATAGGCAGGAATAGCCTGAGAGAGAGAGAGAGACTGTAGGTGACTCAAGTTCCTGCTCTCATTCTTCTACCAAGTCAAGGATTTCATCCTGTGACTACTGGTATCAATGTCAGTGTTAGACCTGGCATCATTGGCATGAGTCTCTCCTCCATTTTTTCTGTTTGCCTCCTCTGTTTACAATGTTTTTGCTGGTAAATGCTTTGGGCACTGTGCCACTGCTGATCAGTGCCACAGTGCAAGTGCTCCCTATGTGAAATTGCTGTATTGATTGAATTTCATGTTTGGCTTATTTGGTTTACTATCAGTCCCTAGTAGCGTGCACCAGGAGTGCCAGGGCTTGTAAATACAAATGCTGCTCGTGGGCTTGCAGCACGTGTTGTGCCACCCACAAGAGCGGCCTAGTAAAAGTATGTCTGAAGGTCTACCATTGCTAGACCACGTGCAGTCTGGTACTGTCACGCAGACTGTGCAAGTACACCTACTTGCCAGTCCCTAAACCTTCCCTTAACTTCATGTTAGTCACCCCTATGGTAGGCCCAAGGGCAGGGTGCATTGTAAGCATAAGGTAGGACGAGCCTGACAAGGTTGGCATGTCCTAATAGTGAATTACAGCCATATTCATTTTTCACTATTGTAAGGTAACCTGCTCTCCATCAGTTAGAATGGGCTGCCAGGATTATTAATGCTATAATCCTAGCGGGCTCGGGGAGCATGGTGCAATGTCGAGTTTGGTATCCCTGAACTCAGGGTTTAATAACGCATCCGTTTGTGTGGATGGTTTTTGGACTCTGTGTTTGAAAATAGCACTTTTAGAAAGTAGCTATTTTCTTGTCTAACTGTCTACCGGTCTCTGCTGGTTCTGGTGTGTGTGTGACAGGAGCTGGGTGGCTCCAGAGGTCTGAATGAGTCAGTGTGGGGTGAGTGGGGCATTTGCATTGAGAGTAGGGGAAGAGTAGCTCCTGATAGCCTGCCCACCTCCTGCCGGGCAACTGATGGCCCTGCCAGTGACAATGCTGGCTCCGCTCCTGCTGGGCGGCTGAGGACTCTGCCCTGCACAGTGAATAGGCCAGGTGCTTCGGCCTGGCAACACCCACAACAAACCCAAGATGGGGGGAAATTCCCCTGCATGGACAAAGGGATCAAAGCCAAAAAGGGGTATAAGAGAAGGACCCCTGAACCAAGAATTTAGATCTCTTCTGACAAGGAAACCTGAACCAAGGACAAGAAGCCTGCTGATCTAAGGACTGCCTACCCCTTCTGCCAGAGTGCTGTTTGTTGGGGGAATCCTGCATTGCTTCTTTATTTTTGCCAAGGAACCAGGAGAGAGGAACTGTGTGTGTACTCTCAATCTTTGCTAAGAAAATCTCCAAGGGCTGGAAGAGTGCCAGTCTCCTGTTGAAGTCACAGGGCTAAAGGACTTTATCTGCTTAAAGTGCTGTTTGCCGGAACTTGTGAATCCAGCACCTCTGAAAGAATCCAGCAATCTCGACGCCGACGGACGCCGCCGAATCCAGCTCGACATCGTGAGTAACGGCTCCAGTGTCCCGCTTCCTCGACGCCGGCCGCCGGGCCCGATCGACGCCAGCAACAACGCCAGTGAGTAGTGAGTTCAGCTCCAGCTCCAAGTGACCTCGTGTCTGCACCGCTGCTGATTGCATCGACTTCGAGCCCTCTCGCGCCGTGAGCGCTGCTCACTCTTGCAACATCGACATCGACGACGCCGTATCCTGCTTCACCTCGTGAGCGCTGCTCCGCCTGACTTCGGTCGACGCCGCTGCAGATCGCCCCGACCCCGAGGCCCGATCGACGCCGAAGACGCGACGCCGGACATCTCGACGCCGCTGATCATCGAGTGCTTCACTTTTCCAAGGTACTGTGTTGTGGAGGTCTGTGCGACTCCGGGCTCGACGTAGCGCTCCTCGCGGTCGACGCCGAACCTTTGGATTAACTTTGCCTCGACGTCGTGTGACTCCCGTGTGGGTTACACTGTTGCCAAGAACTGTGTTTTAAAGAAGAAGAGTTGCTTTTGATACTAAAGACTTTGTGCTAAGAAGAAACTACGCTTGAACTATTATTTTTCCTTCCAAGAGTATTTATTAAGATTGTGGTATATTTTTGTCGTTATTTGGTCTTGTGCTAAGCCTTATATAAAAATCCTTATTTTTATAATACTACTGTGTCGTGTCCATTTGTAGTGTATTCACTTTATTACTGTATGTGGTCATAAATGCTTAACGCACTGCCTCTGAGATAAGCCTGTCTGCTTTGCCAAGCTACCAAGGGGGTGAGCAGGGGTTATCTAAGTGTGTGATCCCCTTGCCCTGACTAGAAAAGGCGTGTCCCTATTTGTCAGAAGTGTATACCTCTGCCAACTAGAGACAGCCGCTTCTAACAGTCAGCTTCCCTGTTCACAGCAAAGATGTTTCTCCTTTGCCTGTAAATTCTCTCTCTTCTCCTCCTCAAATAAACATTTCTCAAAAGGAGGGGCAAAGCAATGAACACATTCACTGACACAAATAAGGTAGAGAAATGTTTGTTTGGTGTCTGAGTTCATTTCTTACATGGTCAGCTTGATTGTGATTCCCTTTTTGTTAAATGTCTCCCAGCTAAAGGTTGGTGATGAAGTTCAGACCAATCACTACTTTCATGACCAGGTACTTGGCAAGTCCAGTAAATCATGGCATATATATAATTCAATGACATTTGCTCTCAAGGGAAAACAAATGGAACAGATTACCCTTTTAACATTCAACAGGATTCACTTTTAATAGAATAACAATTTAAACAAATCTTAAATGAAAACAAAATTCAATACAATTCGCATACAAAATTTTAAGAAATTCGGTGAGGGGAAGTAGAATTATATTATGGAGGATTTCATACAAAATTGTAGTAAATAGGATTGTAAAATAAGTAAAAAAATTACTTTATGTTGCTCTGTATTTCTATAGTTTGTTGGTGGTTTAATTTGGAGGGTGTTGCAGTAACTGTGAGTGGCCATGTGTGGTGCTGAATTTTCTCCAGGTCCGGGCTCGAGTTCATTTACTACTCTTTTGGATCATGTTTTGGCTGTGGTACATTTAGAAGTGTGGTTTGTTTATAGGAAAGGACCTGGTCTTCTTTGGGTGGGAATATGTCTCTCCATAAACACTTCCCTAGGCGTCCCCTAACTTAATCCTCTCTAAACCCCTCTCATTTAGATTTAGCAGTAGGCATTCCCAATTTTACAACAACTCCCCCTGTCCCTCTCACACTGACCACTTAAAGTCAGGTGTTCATGTGTGCATATTCCCACAGCCAGGGCAGAGACCTCAACACAAAAAAAGATAAAAGAGACACAGAGACTGAAAACTCTGCACATAGATTAAAAAATAACATTTTGAATTGATATTGAACTACTATTGAACATACTACAAAATGCAGTTTGTGCATAGGCACCATAATGTTAATCATGTTTACTTGATTGAACTTAGAGCATTCATAGTTAAGTAGAAATAACAAGGTGTTAAAACCTATATTTAAAAATGACAAGCTTTGACAAAGTCTACTTGAGAGCTATTGACTTTGCCAATTTTTTAGCCATGTTTTACAGTAGTACGGCTGGTGTCCAGCATGACTGAAAGTAAAGAAAAAGGTGCTATGACTTGGTCAGCGATGGCTTTATCAAGGCAAATTAATACTGCTTCTTTCAGACTGACTTGATTTGTCCAGTTAGAACAATAACTCCTAGTATTTTAAAATATAGGGGCATATTTATGGAGGAGTGGCTTCGCCCTTGTGCCAAGCAATGGAGCACAACAGCAATGCATCTCTTAAGTTTGATTTATCAAGCAACGCAAGGCCACCTTGTGTGGCCTTGCATGGCTTGATAAATCGAGAGTAATGCAACGCTGTGCAAATCGCTGCACTGAATTACTTTGCCCCGGTGAGGCTTTCCGTAGGTGGAGTGTGGGTGTTCCCCCGTATCTACCCATGGATTTTGGAGCATTTTCAGATTTTCCAACAATGGTAAATCAGTGAATGCATCAAAATGCTATGTAAAGGGGAGACATATTTGTATTTATCCTCGTTATTTCCTCTTTCTATATGTGCTTCATTCTGTAGCATACATAGAAGGAAAAAAAAACTGCCTCAGGGGATTGTTATTTTGCATGAATGTGTTCCTTCTTGCTCACAAACAATCCTGCTTACAGGGCAGGCACCCATGCACCAAGGTGCCAAAAAAGTTGCAGTGCAAGGAAAGGACAGGAATGCATCGTATTATGTTAAATGCTGCACAGTTCTTCCCTTTCATGCGGTGCATCACTGCACTGCGTGAAAGCTACATTACAATGCCCCATAGTGTTTGTGGTGAGTTTCCCAGAATATATTTGAGGGTATTTTGTCTGATTACTTACTTCAGAAATCTATTTTCTGATATAATTTCGCACAATCTAAGCAAAAACATCACATATGTATCCATTGGTCCCCATCTCCAATATTCGTATTTTAAAGAGATGAGTGGATGCAAGTTCACGAAGGGCTGACTGAGTTCCATGCATGACCTGAACAAAGGGTTGAGATAAAGAAAGAGGGCAGATTGAGGATAACTAATTGCTTGGCACATTGAATACATATTGTGTTAGTAAATCCTTTGGTATTCCCAAACATGCAAAACAGCTGCAGGCAGACAAGTCAGAACAGTGTTACTGCACCCTGACATAATCAAAACTGATGAGGTGGAAGACTGGAGATGTGTGTTCTCAAACCACCGCCTTTACAGATATATGCCCAGGAGGCAAAACAAGCAGTGCAGCCACTGTCTTGGAAGTAATTCACCTCAGAACAGAAACACTAGAGTAGCCCAGTACTTTTAAAGAAACGAACAGGGTTTGTTTTTAAGGAAAAATGAACAATACATGGATATAACAGCGCGACCAATGGGCTGGCGTTTGCAAATATTTTCTTTAGGACATTTATGAAACAAAATGTGAAAATATTTTATTACTGATTGAAATAGTGACACTAAAAATCGAATGTTTCGCTTGATGAATTACAATTAGCGATAACCAGGCTGATTCTTAATATTATTTTTCACCCAAGAGATACCTAAGTGGGTAAAATATTTTTGGAGCCCCCAAAAGGCAGAATCAGGAGCTCCCTATATTTATGGTCACTGATGTCAGTTATAATTGTCGAAAATCTCTGTCAGATAGACGCAATGTCTGTGGCAAAGAGCGTGAATATTCGGAGGGTAGTAACTGCAGAGCACCAACGTCAAATGAAAGGAATAGAAGCAATGCTCAAAATCTGTGTTTTTGCTACCAATTCCAAACTATAGCTTGATTACGAGTTAGGTGAATGGGATACTCCGTCACAAATGTGACGGATACCCCATTCACCGAATTCTAACTCTATTATATCCTATGGCACTTGTAATACTGACAACAGGATATCCGTCTTGTTTGTGACAGAATATACCCTCTGTCAAACTCGTAATCAAGCCCAATGTTATGTGTATTTGTAAAGCACGGTAATCACCCAGGAGCAGGGTCTGCTTTGGGCAGTGCGACCAATGCAGCAGTACCTGCCGCTGATCTTGGGGGGCATTGTGTTTAGAAACTTATGAGTTTACAAGCATCTGCTATTTTGCAAAAAATGGAAGCACCGGCTCAGTGCTGATTGGCAAAAAGGCAGTGCGCAACCTCTAGACACTTTAGTATATAACAAACAATGTATCAACCAATTTAGAAAAATATTCTTAATTTTATTAATCTTTTTGCAATTTTTGTTGGTAGAAAACAAAATACATATAGGTACAATTTGTACACAATTTACTTCAACACATGAAGAAATATACATTGCTACCTGCATTACACTGATAAATTCAACCGTAAAATCTTTAGGAGTTCACAGTTAAGAAGCATGTTGTTTATCACATTTTATGTTAAGCACACAATATGTAGCAAAATTTACATCATATCAACAAAGACACTGGAAGTGATTTGCAAAATACCACCAACGCCTTTCGGCAAATGCCTCCTTCAGGATTTTTCATTTACCAGTGAGTACTGTATTTTTCTCTTTGGAGATGTGGTCCAAGCCGGCCCTTCCTCGCTTTGAACAGTAATGTACTGAGATAGGTCAATTTATAGTCTTCTGATGGTTCCCTTTGTACGTCCTCTAAAATATGTTGTCACTAATTTTGATACTCAACAATCTGGCACTAATCATCTATTATGAGCAAAAGCTCATCAGCAATGCGATATTCCTACTGTCGTTGCCCAAAAACAATTTGAGCAGGATTATTTAGTGAGGTTCAAGAGTCCTGTACACTGAATGTAACTCTTCGACCTTATTATAGTGGAGTAGTGTGGCTCACTGGTTAGAGGCGGCAGGCCTGAGAGCAGAAGTCAGCCTGGGACCAGAGTTCAATTCCCGACGCAGCAGGGTTGTGGACCTTGGTCAGCGGACTCGATAATTTTCGCTTCGGTGCTTACTCTAATCAGGGTTTCCACTCGGCAACTCTGGGCATTAGCTTGCCTAATCTCCACAACGGCCCCACCAATTCCGGGGATGCCTGGCTGCACCTTGGGGACTCCCAGCAAGGTATCATCCCACAGGGAAAGCCAGGACGGGTTCCCCAGAGTTATACAGCGCCGGGACGCCCCGTTGCTGGGGCAGCTGTGCGCTTTACAAGTATACTACATTTACATTTACATTTACATTCTACTTCTTTAGTTTGAGATTTAAATACTTGATGGACCTTTGATGTTTCCTTGTTTTAACATGACGACCACAATATTGTGACGTTCCTTGTCACAGCTCCGACCGTTTTTTTTTCGTGTAGCATCTGCTGCAGACTTTCCTGTGTGTCCAGCATATTTCATGCAACAATAGCAATATCAAGATAACGCTGTTGATTATTTTCCTTCTGAAGGGAAATGGGAGCTTTGCTTAGTAGCAGTTTGACTCATCATAAAGTAGAGGAGAAAGAACATGTATTATGCAGATCACAGAACTGTATTTTATGTAAATAGCTCAGTGGGTTACTGCTTTTGTCACAGAGATCCTTTTGTTGTTTGCAGTTCATGAGTTACAATCCAAATATAGCACAGTGACTTATGAACAGCCCTGAAAGAGCTGCATGCAACCTACATAGTATAGGTTAGGATGGTTTGTTTTTTCCCCTATTCCTAAATGTGTTGAAAAGATTTAATTTAGGTAGAAAAACATTCTTATTAGTAAACTCAACCTCAAAAAGCACTTTAAAACAAATTAAATGCATGTGAGAGAAGGACTATGGTGAGATGAGAGGCACCAGTGCATGGTGGTAGTGAGGGAAGTTGTGGAGAAGGTAATGATTGGAAGGCGAGCCCGATAAATATTTTTTGCATGGGTGCCACCAACACTAAAAAATGGCCCTGCCCGTGAAAGCATCCAGACACTTTGCAGGTGCATAGGTAGTTGTCACCTAGGTGAAGATAATCAAAGAGCCAGGTCTTCAACTTCTTGCAGGACTCGAGAAGCAATGAGGAGGCTCTGATGTGGTGAGGGAGGTCATTCCATCCTTTGGGGGAGGAATATGAGAAAGCATACCCTCGGTCTGTGGCTTTGCAGATGCAGGGTATGAGTGGCAGTGTGAGTCCAGCTGAACAGCAGTGCCTTGGAGGTATGCAACGTTTAAGGTATGCAGGGCTTGTGTTGTGTGTAGGGCTTTGTATGTGGGTGTGAGCAGTTTGAACTGGGGGTGTTTATGGATTGGGTGCCAGAGCAGTTCTCTGAGATGTGGGGTGATGTGAGTGCGATGAGGTAGGTTGCGTATCCACTTAAATTCACACATCAAAAGGAATGCCATTAATGGTACAATTAGGGACAATTATGGAGAATGGCAAGGAACAGTTCCATATTTTGAGGATACGTAGTTCAAGTGTTTACAAGGAACACATGAATGAAACGTTAAAAATATGTACATATATAAACCCTTGAATCCTAGATTATGCCATACAATGTATATCTGAAAGCATTCAGTTTTCTGCTATTCTAAAGGTTTAGTTGTCTCTATTCAAATGGGAACACAGTACACATTGGCTTGTATATCATACCGTGTCCCCTAGAAATGCCCCTTTCTCCCTGTTTAGTTTGTTATGAGCATAGTGGGCCTCTTTACAAGTCAGATGGAACTAAAATAAAGCACGAATGCATGCATGTATTAATTTCACTCCCGCTGTTTATAAGTCGTTAGGTGTTTCTACAGCCGGATTTACCACTGTGGAAGGAACTGACCCGATTTTTCCTGCCAGAAAATCTCACCTGAAAAATCTCATGAGACTTTGACTGAAACAGCAGCCAAGTCTGGTCCCGCCTTTAATGTGTAAAAAAATCACCTGACCCACCTCACTCCCCTCACCCATTCTAAATTGAAGAAGAGCTTCCATTTAATTGTAAAATATTGTGGGTACCACCATATAAGAGTCAGAATATCTTTTGATATCAACAGGGTTTTATAAATATCTTTTGCAAAAATATCACTATTTTGTAGGGGCAAATTATCAAGACAGGCGATAAAATTATCGCGGTTTTAGCAGCAGAAAACTGCTGCTAAAACGGCGATAATGGGCTTGATAATATGCTCTATGGAATTCCAATCGAAGCCCATGTTAGATGTCCCTCACATTTAACATGGGCTTCAATTGGAATTCCATAGAGCACATTATCAAGCCCATTATCGCCGTTTTAGCGGCAGTTTTCTGGCACTAAAACGGCGATAATTTTATCTCCTGTCTTGATAATATGCCCCCAGGTTTTTAGAGCATACTTCGAATTCATCCTGCCAATTTGTTTAAAACATGTTTGCCACTTCAAAAGGGAACAGTGCATCAGAAGCTTGCCGTCTCCTGACTTGTCATGCAGTCTGGAATGGCATAAGACACACATATTATATGTACAAAAAATACTTAAGTGCTATCCTTTCGAAAGTCCAAATCCCTTTGTGTGTGCTTTATGGTATCTTAAAATAGAAAGTTGCAAAATAATAATCAGTGTGAGAAACGTCCCATGGGTTGGAAAACATGTTTTTCCAAAAGTATGACACAGAGATATAGGCTATAAAAAAGACCCTTAATAAAGTCAAGGAAAGTCCTACCACCATTAGGCTGGTGTGATCCAATTGGGTCCAAAAAAGAGTAGAGCCAGAGAGGTGTACTAATGGTTTTGTTAAACTTATATGATCTTTTAATGGTATCCCTCACATCCCCAATTGTTTAGCTACCTAGCTTGTTAGTTTGCAATGCCCGATTCTACGGATACTAGTAAGCTGCACTTCTTTCTTATCATGTTATCGAGCATGGGTATCATCTGTTTGCTGACTCACTCTTTGATGGATGGTAATTTGAGGAAAGCTAGAGTTCCACTTCTTGAAGAATTTCATATGTTGCACCACTCATGAAAGTGACAAATATTGTCACTAGATGATATGTTATAATTTACGTATAAAGCAGACCAATGATAGAGTTTCATGGCACAGTAGGACCAAGACACGATGTCTGAAGGAGGAGGAAATGAATGAGTAAAGAGTATACAAACAAAGTCCAGATTTACAAAGGTATCACACAATGCAGTGCTGCAACTAAAGTTGCTGTGCTGCAGTGCATAAGAGGGAGAGAGCAGGAAAATGCTATATCTACTATGATATGGATCCCCCAAGCACCACACAATGATGGTCTCCCACTGCAGAATGTGATGAGGGGGCCCTGAATCTACCATATAATACATATATTCATTGACCTTGGGCTGACTGGAGCCTCCTTAGATGGGTTGTAGGGACCTGCATTATGTCCCTGCCTGAATGCTGGCACACAATCAGGCTGTCTACTGCTACACACACACACCTATGTATCATAGTGCAAAGGTGTCTACATCATGTCTAGAATATGTGCTTGGACTGACTTGCAAACGTTCATCACTTTGGATGTGTGCTGTGCTGAACAAAGGAACACACGTGTAAAGTGGAAAATATTTGGAGAAATAAAAGCATTTTCTTTCTTTTTAATACGTGCTACAAAGTTGTATTTTTTGGGCACAAAACCTTGTCTACTATTGGGAGTAGATAAGGTTTTGTGCCATTAACCATGATGGATGCATAGCAACACACTTGTTCTACCCATGGTATGCCCCCTTGTTGCACAGTAACATAAACCAGAGTTTTGTGCTTGCCATGAGTTACTTTGAGGCAACTTTTCAACACAAAAAAGTTTTACACTGAAAAATAAATAAAAGAAAACGTTTTGCACAGGATTGAATACATTTTGTAATATAAACTCAGGGCAAAATGTTTGTAAATTTGAGTCTGAGTCTTTAAATCTTTCCTGAATACATCTGCAGAGAGTGGGTAGTGACTGGGTACGCATTCAACATTACAAATGTCCAAAAATAAAGGAATAGCACAAAGAAAAGAACAACATCCAAATGTAGTGTATTGTTCAACCCATCTGTAGAATTATTATTTGAAGCCACTTTATTCCTTTTCTTTCTTTTCAACATAAATAATTCACCCCTGCGATAGTTACTATACAGTCAGGGGGCACTGTGCAGTGTATTTAAAAAGGTGGACATGTACGTTTAATTTTTACATGTCCTGGTATTGAAAAAGTCTTTAATTTGTTTCTCTCTACTGCAAGGCATATATGTCTAATAGGATAACATTGGGTCACTTTATTACATTCAATAACTGAAAACGTTTGATTGGGAGCAGGTAGGAATATAAGTTTGGTGTCTAAAGAGTGATATTTAAAACACAAAACACTCTTTAATAGCAAAGTTGAATTTTGGGCTACAATTCTGAAAATGCCACATATAGAAAGTTAGCATATTCTTCTCCCAAACATTTGGTGTCTCCAGTCTGTATCTTGAGTATCATGACTAGGCGTGATTGGCAGTTAGTATTTATGTATCGCTCCCAGACAGTGAGAAAAAAGGGAACTATGTGCTGGCAGGATGGGCTATCTCTGATTTCATACTGGGGCAGAGCTGTCACCTACAACACTTGCACATCACGAAAGCCTGTTGTGAGCACTCTTACAAACGGTTTCACACCAGTCTTTTGTGCCCCCCAGAGAAGCTAGGACAGGGCAGAGAGGGAGGACTCTAGAAGCTTCTGCCACTTCAAAGTGGGCACCAGGTATTAATAAACAACTCTAAGACCCAGCTGTTCAGTATGTCTCTGGACCTATGGAAAACCCAGAAAGTCTGCAGTTTTGCTCTCATGCAAGAAGGACTGACACTCTGCTGCCCTGGTGCCTGAGTGAAAAGGACTGGACCTGCATCTTGAACCCAGGATCAGTAGAGTGACACCAAAACATAGTTGGCTGGCCTCCTGATTGCGGCCTCAGGGACAGAAAAGGCTTTAACCACCTTGGGCTGAGCAACTGGACTTTGCCTGCTGAGAGTCTTTCCGCCCAAGTGGTGCAATCCCAGGCCTTGTCCCTTGGAAGTGGGCCTGAAGGTGCTCTGCCAGTCCAGCTGTACTCCAAGCAGATCTGATGCAGTGCAATGCATCACCTTGCAACCTTGAATAGGAACTGCTATGGTGCTACACATTCCCAACGAAGGACGTCGCAACTCCTCAAAACCACCGCGGCGTGGCACATCCTTGATGCAGGACCTTGCATCACATCCCCAAACCACTGCTGAGTGACTCACCCTCGAAGCAGGATCTCAAAATGTTCTGTAACCAGGGTTTAAGGTACTTGTCCTGCAGGCCTAACTTGGTCCCTGTATTAGGCTCGGACTCCATCACTGGTGCCTAAATTGTCACATTTGTCCCAGTCTGGCACGCTGAGATACCCACAGTTGGCACTTTGTGCTTTGAAGCACTATTTGTATCTAAAATGTTTAATTTGCATCTCTCCGGTTCTACAGATTGGATTTTTGTCATTTTAGTTTCGAATAATCTATTACATTTAATCTATGTTTTTAAATCAGTGTGGAATTTTTCTTGTAGTGTGTTTTTTAAACTGATGTATAAATACTTTACACATAGTCTCTTAGTTAAGTCTGACTTCTTTTGTGCCTAGCTACCAGAAGATTAAACACAGGTTAATTTGGGGTTTGCTTGTGTTTCAATCAGACAACAATTGAGGCTGCTGTTTGAGTAGGGGTTTACCCCCTCACCCAGTAACCCAATTTCCTACAATGATGCTTTTGTGTTTTGCCCTTTTTTAGCACAACAACACATTCTCCTGTCAAAAAATTAACATGAGGATGCATTTAGCACTAAAGTCCAGTGCTAAGTGACAGGTGTGCATTTTGCATGATTTTGCTTAATTTAGCTTCATTTGGTCACATCTTTTCATAATTATGTGAACGCAAATTGTGAGAATTTCACACACCACTGTCTTTTATCTGGGCCCACAACAATAAACTGAAAGTCCAATTGTTGTCAATACAAATTAAAACTTAGAAATCTTTCCAAATTATTACTCCCTATTCGATTTCAAACTATTTCCAATTTCATCCTAACGATTGCTTCATAATGTCCTGTAAGATGTTAGTATGCGAAATAATCAATGATAAAGAACAAATAAATCCCACCTTTGTAAAAACTGCATTCTTTTAAAGAAAATATCCAACTTTTATTTAAAGTCATACAAATGATAAGATAGTCGTAAACGGCGAAGTAATCAAATGTAAATGTTATTAATGAGGTTTAAATGCTTTAAAAGTTGTACAAAATTCAATCTCACTTTCTGATGAAAGAACACCCTCATCTATCACCAGGAAGTACCTTCTTTCCAGAGAAAATTAGAGGAAATTATCACTTTAAAAGGCTAAAAAAGCTGTATGTTTCACTTTTTTTTATTCTAGAAAGTACATTTACTTTACTGATTGCTAGCTTTCCGTCACAGCATTCGTGTCTCTTTCCTAAATGCCCTTAACTACTGCTATTATCCATGGCGTTTCTAAAATGTTATGTGGTTGCCAACAACTGTCCGTATTAAGACTAGAACTGGCTTCAGAGGGCGTGAACTGCGTAATTAATCTCCTCTATGACCCTCAATCACACCTTCTAGATGTTGTGCACAACAGATGTTCCCTCCAGTCAGGCATTCATTGTTGTGTTGTAAACACAATCACCCTTATCCTTCATGCTTTAGCCAGTCACCTCGCACCAACCTTGGGACCCGTTAGAGTTTACTAAGAGAAAAAAAACTGAAGAATAAAAGTTCTCTGAGAGTTTAATACACATCCCTTTCACACAAAAGGCCCTGTTTAGCAGGGCTTTTATTTTTAATGTGTATATTATTTACTTCTGGGCAGTCTGCTGTCATCTTCACAGCAGTATTGTAAAGACCCGAGTATCTCAACAGTCTACTTAACATTGTTATCTTTAGAAAAAGGTTGCAATGTTAGTAAAGAAGACACAAAATCCATCATTGAAATATATATTGCAAACTTTGCTCTATAGTACGTGCTGGAAGATTTCTGATTCGATTTAAAGCGTTACAGTTCACAAAGCAGCACAAAGATTTGCGGATTATGACAACGGATTTGTTCATTGGGCTGTTGTATCTAAGTAACGTGAATGTTTCGTGAGATGAATGACATTCGTTTTGGTGTAATGTTTCCTCAGCACAGGTCCAGATGAAATGTTTGACTTTGCCTATGGAATACATATTGCTCTATGAAACCCAAAGCTAACATTATTTGTTATTAAACTATTTACTTATGCTTGCTTGTTTGTTCATTTATTTTGTCTTCTGTCTATGACCTACAGCCTCCCTTCATGCCCCCACATCTCAACATGGCCCCACCTTGAGGCTTCTAAACTTTTGTCAGGGTCCTTCTCAATACCAGATATGGCCCTGTTAAAAAGAAAAAAAACGTATATCCTATAAACTCCTACTCCTACATTATCTCACTGATAAATAAAAACCCAGATTCACTGATCAAGTACCTTTTAATCAGAGCTTCCTCTACCAAGAACGAAAACTAACAATCGTCTGTCTTGTTGTTATTACCTTTATATCTTCCTCATGCTAAGCAATGCCTAGTCCAAGCTATGATTCCTTAAATTACGTCTTAGTGAAGTCCACTTGCATGTCAACTTATACACATGTAAGCACAGTGAAGTAGCTTCGCTCACCCTGTATACCAAGAGATTCCTTCGTCTCTTCAAAACAACGCATGCTCTCACTTTTGCAGTGCATTATTCATCTAGATTATTTACCTATCTGGGCGCATAAACCTACATCTGTAGTGCTACGTTTGTAGGGTAGTCAAAGTAAATGATTCTACTGACTTCTCTCAGTATCACGGTATAATCATCTATGTACATCCAAGTAGGTCCAACAAACAGTGGACCTAGGCAACAACTACCTGAACTGGTGTTGACCTATCACGCTAGAGAACACTGGTTGATGTCCACACAAGTGACTTATCACAAGCATTCCCCTCCATTGAGCCGCTGATGACCAGGTTTCGAACAGACACCGTACCTCTCAAGGAGCAACTGGTCATTTGAGCCTTAGAATTGGTGCTTCCTCAAAATAAAGCAACCTCAAATCTATCCAGAGAGAAATAGATCAAAAGGTGGTTTCCCAATTGTCTTCTACTTACTAAATACAACAGTGCACATCTGTAACATAACTGGGAAAATCTAAACCACTACACATAAATCATACAGTGTTCCGTATACAACATACCTACACAATTTATACACGGATTTAGGCAAACAGAAGCTGTTATAAGGAATGGATATTTGAGGTAGACAACTCCTTCAAATTGATTTTTACAAGTGATAGTTCATTGGTGATCCTCCATCACACAAGCATTAGTCAGCCACATTCAATGTGTATGAAAATACATTTTAAGATTATTTAAAGATAAAATTAGCACAATCCAAACTAACATGGCTAGCCAGGCCTCGCCATTGTGCCATGTTCTCCTCAGTCTAGCCCATCTTGTCTTCTATCATTCTATTCATTTTCTATGGCAGAACTAAATGAGATTGTCACTTTTCTGAAATACTCCTCCATACATATCAGACAAGATGCCGAAACTGGGCTCATCCTCACTTTCTAATCCCATTTTAAATGTAAAGTTTACATAAGCAACCATAGCAATGTGCTACAACATATCACCTTCACCCCACTGCCAATCGAAATTGTATGCTAACAGTGATACTATTGCAAACCACAGATCTATCTCTGGCTTACGTTGCTTTATTAAACACCCTTAAAATGTAGATCACCACAATGCCTACATTCCACACAGAACAGAATTGTCGGTCCTTGAACTTTCAGCTCCAATATCTTTCTTAAACAGAACCACACTTTCAAACATTGGAGAGGTTCTGCTCAGCACTATAGACTTAACTCTAAATTGGGGTTAGATGGGGTTATTCTGTATTCTAGGATCCCTGTTTTGCTATTCACTCCCACCTGAACTCCATCACTCACAATCTTTGAACGGCTTTAAAAGGCTCTCAAAACTCACCTACTGTAGAAATATTGCAAGACAATGAATGCACTTAGAGGTTTACACATTCAGTTCTCCTTGAGGAAGAATGTGCAAATCACTAAGGCCCGATTTGGATGTAAGGAAGGAAGCCTTCCGACAGTCTGTTGGAGGTTTTCTGCCCGACATCCAGGGTTTCCACGCAACTGCTACATTATGATGATGGCGATCGGAGGGAAACCAACGGGGGATTCCACACTTCTTCCGATGGGAGGAGTGGAATTGTAATCCCTTTGATGATGGCGGAGTTAGCTTCGGCACTGCCGTCGGGAATTACGATGTCTGTTTTCAACAGCCTTTCCATGTCGGCCTTTGCAACATGGACAGGCTGTCGGAAAGTGACTTTGGGGGCTCCTAGCTGGGCTCCCATCCCCACTGGTCCACTGATGGGGGGCCCGAGGGCACCATAGGTGCCCCCCTAAACATCTCTGCACAGTGTGGCAGGCACCGCATGGTGCCTGCCACACAATGCAGGGATGTTTACATACATAAATTTTTCAATGGAAGTATGTGCTGCAGGACGATTCTGCCTGCCACAGAAGCTTCATTGAAGAATTGACGTTTACAACCGCCCTAAGGGTGGTCCCATCCTAATCCTGCAGTTTTACCGCTGACCTAAGGTCGGATGGTTCCAAACCACAGCGGTTACATCCGCCTGACACTATAATGAGGCCCTAGGTGTAGCTTTTTCCATTTATGCTTATGGGACTCTCAGGTATCTTGTTAATGTGGCATTTGTTGTCTAATCCACTGGAGAGTAGAGAGAAAAAGTTTGAGTTTGGAGGAAAGGTGTGCAAAGGGATGGATGAGAAGGTGACAGCAAGCCAATCATTGTTTTTTATATTTGGGTCTAGAAAAGAATTCCAGAGGATGGTGTAGGTGGGTCGAAGGACATTAGGTTTAAAATAAAATGGATGGAGAGGGGATTGTATAGGTTTGTTATGTTGATTTGTATAGTGAACAAATCACCAGAGGGTTGGGATTATATATTCAGTGGGTGGTGAGGGTAGATGGCATGATGCCAGGCATTCTGGTCAGAGAATTTTGACCAGAATGTGATGGGTTGGCTGGAATCCAGGTGTAACAAGGAACAGGGGGATGAAGCAGGGGAGACAATGTGTGTATGGCTCTGACATGATTCTCTACCCCTGAATAGCTGTTTAAAGCAGGGGTAGATGATCTAATGAACCATACAAATTAGCACCATGTAGGTGGCTAACAGTGAATAACAGGATGTTTTTCACCAGGTAGGTCTGAGAGAATTATAGATACCATAAGCTTCACTCTCATTGTCTATTTGATGCCACTCTGACACCCTAGGTGAAAATCATCCCTGTTATTCATTTTTGCCCAGTTATAATTCTGTGTGGTCTGACAAAAGCCAAGACATTTTGAATAAAAAAGAAATCTTTAAAATAGCAAACTAGAAAAATAAAATATTTAAATAATAGTTATCACAAATTAGTGAATAATCAACACATGAAAGTAAGGATTCTTAGCAATTAAACCAAGAACCTCTGAATTAATTTACAAATATCGAACTGCGATCTTTTACCTTTCACAAAAAAGTGAAATATATTTTGCTGATAATCCTATTTGGTATACAAACGTGGCATAAAAATAGAAATTGGTAGTTGTGAAAAAGGTGCACTTTTCTCTTTAGGTTTCAAATAAATGCTATAAGCACAAATAGTGACTTGCTGTCAAGCCGTCACTATCATTGACAGTTAGCCACCTTGCTACCTCATAACAGTGAATAACTGGATTTAGAATCCAGCCGCTAACTCTATAACATGTAGAATTGTACAATATGTAACAGTGAATAACGGGGTTGTTTTTCATCACGGGTTTTGAATGACATCAAATAGGCAACCAGAGCAGAGTGCCAGTTGTCCATGGTTGGTAGGTAAATGCGCCTACAAGGGATTTCATTCAATAAACTAAATGAAACCATTTAAACAAATAACTGGGTTATCGAGCCCCAAACGGTAGCTAACAATTGAACAATCAATACATGAATTCAGTCATTTATTTCATGATAAATCTGCGGTAAACAATTTTAACCCGGGTGTGCATTTTTCAAGATATGAGCTTATTTAATGTGAACAGACAAAGAGGGTACAAAGAATTATAACAAAACACAATGACCTAGGGTAATGAATGATGTACAGAGATTAGGACCTCAGAGTCATTTGTGTGAGCATCTATTCCAGAATGATGTCATAAAAGAAAATAAATCTGATGAAAACAGAAAACAATTTCTTAAAAAATAAATCACTGGGAAAATTGATGACCTTGTCGACGTTTCAGTCTTGGTGGCATATATGTATGTTAGACCATCTTCAGGACGATGAGTATAAAGTTATGATTGATCCTTATGTCTGGTCAAACAACAAGGTTGTTGAACCAGGTGAATCACAAGAATAATTAAAAACTTCCAGGTCACTGACAGCGGAATAGTTGGAAATACCTTTATAGCTGTTGAAGAACCAAGTTTCCATACGGTGGTATGGAAGCCATACATGACAGTGAGGTTACCAACTTAGCAAGAAACTAAAATACAGACATGGTGATCCTGATAAATATCCCAATACACTTTTTTCTGCACCTTACGAGGGTTGGAAAGAAAATGTAAAGCAAAATTTCCTTTTAAATTTTATGAAAGAAAACTCACTTCTGAGAACAGTACAATCTAAACATCTAACGTGATCATGTACTCACCAAATGGCCACCCCAATGGTGAATACTATTTTAGAAGGACTTCAACCCATGTGGAGACCTAAATGAATGGTGGGAATAATACAAAGGATGCATTGCAAGGTAGATTAGTGTACTCTGTATCGTCAATGATATTCAGTAAAATGTAGATTTGCTTAAAATGCTAATTCCGGTATAACAAATGAAGCTGTCATTCTTTGAGACAAAATATCCTCATGCTTTGTTAGAAAAAAGTAATGCTGCTGCCATAAAGCTCATAAAATTCACGAAGTAGAAAATATTTGAATGTTCTCCTTTACTGTGCAATTTATCTAGAAATGATGTTCAGCGGCTGCATTTAACAACCGAAAGTTGCCTACAGGAGGATGTCAGTTGAAAGCAAGTGTTTGGGAGAATGAGTGCTGTTAACCGCCTGGGAAAGCACACACTTCCACCCTGCTGTGGGATTCATCACCTCATATTTTTATTCTGATCCTCATTACACTGATGCGCTGGACAAAGTCAACGAATCATATTCTGGTGGTGATACGTGCACCATTGGTAGAGCAGGAGGAATTGATCATTGCATTTGCAGCCACATGCATTGTAAGCAATTAGATTGTCTAGAACATCGAATATTCAATGGTAATGCACAAACATTTGGAATTTGATGCGCATGAATCATTCATTTGGTTTATTATATTATTTCAGCACAGCATTGCATGGCATTCTATTGTACTTCCATAGCTGAAATCCGGTCATCAAGCATTACAAGGTCAGATCAGTTCTATTTTGAGTTGTTTCCTGAAAAGTAGGTTGGTCTTCAAAATTCCTATCCTGTGGTAGCTCTTTTCACAGCTTTGTGTGCAAACCCTCACAACCCACCCTCATAACTTTTCTGAATCTCCACTTGATCACACGTTACTCAACTTCTTTACCAGTCGTCTAGGGCACCAGAAGACACGGCAGATGTGAATATGGTGCTAGAGATCCTCTAGAAGTCTAGATGGGTGAAAAGTTAAGTCAATAAAAAATCTGCATTTCGAACTAACTTTGGATTAGTCAAAAGCAGAATGCTTGCACATATGCAGGCAACGCGATACAAAAGGGGATGATGGACGGAGCGTTTGTATAAATCAAACACTCACCCCCAGTCAACTGATCTGGGTTTAATCCATCACCATTCTTTAGTTCACTCAGCCACCCCAGTTCAGACATGGCTATATGCAAATCAGTCTGACCCTGTGCCTTATGGGAACAGTCCAGCCCGAACTGCCAAGCCATGTCTTCCCTGGACCGGAAACAAGCATCCTGGGACCGGTTTCGGATTCATAATCCTCATCAGCCAGGCTATCTTGAATCCAGTGGCCAAGTGAACAAGGGACTCACGTCTGAGCATACTCTGCCACACTTAGGGCGAACGAAGCGATACAAAAGGGGATGATGGACGGAGCGTTTGTATAAATCAAACACTCACCCCCAGTCAACTGATCTGGGTTTAATCCATCACCATTCTTTAGTTCACTCAGCCACCCCAGTTCAGACATGGCTATATGCAAATCAGTCTGACCCTGTGCCTTATGGGAACAGTCCAGCCCGAACTGCCAAGCCATGTCTTCCCTGGACCGGAAACAAGCATCCTGGGACCGGTTTCGGATTCATAATCCTCATCAGCCAGGCTATCTTGAATCCAGTGGCCAAGTGAACAAGGGACTCACGTCTGAGCATACCCTGCCACACTTAGGGCGAACAAAGCGATACAAAAGGGGATGATGGACGGAGCGTTTGTATAAATCAAACACTCACCCCCAGTCAACTGATCTGGGTTTAATCCATCACCATTCTTTAGTTCACTCAGCCACCCCAGTTCAGACATGGCTATATGCAAATCAGTCTGACCCTGTGCCTTATGGGAACAGTCCAGCCCGAACTGCCAAGCCATGTCTTCCCTGGACCGGAAACAAGCATCCTGGGACCGGTTTCGGATTCATAATCCTCATCAGCCAGGCTATCTTGAATCCAGTGGCCAAGTGAACAAGGGACTCACGTCTGAGCATACCCTGCCACACTTAGGGCGAACAAAGCGATACAAAAGGGGATGATGGACGGAGCGTTTGTATATATGCAGGCAACTCCTGGCATTGATATTGTTGGAGAGGAAATTATATTTAAACTTTAGAGACCTGAGAAAACCGATTATGACACTTTCTGAGACCAACTACGCATCATGAAATAGATGATGAAAACAAGAGAATTTTATTACTGCATCATAAAAACATTCAGAAAAAGTACAGTCAATATCATGTGTATATATAATATAGATTGTGATTCACTAAAGAATCAAGTTAGATTCCATTAACATGTGCTAGAAAATGTGTAACTGATAAACTCTCACATTATGTAGTTTATCTCTAATCATATTTTAATATCGTTCGTATGTGTGTATAAGTAATAAAACCTAGTTAATCATCGAGATTTAACCTGAATTTGATGACACATTCAAAATAGGTGTATCTTTTATGCGTAAATGTGTGCACTGAAATTGCAAAAGAAAGATGGGTGTCACACCCTCTTTAATAATCATGCTTTCATGAAACTTTCATATATTGTATTTCATACATGTACTAATGAGGTGCACTAAGAAGATTCGAATGTATTAATATTTTACATGTATTTACACATTAGTACACTGGAAAAATTATAGGAGTCTGACATACTGACCAAATGTTTTGTAAATCACACTAAATGATTTCTAGTGCATCAAAGTCAATCTATAATCCTGACATCTTTATATTATTAATGAATTTATGCTTAATATTTCTTTATATTCTTTGTAAAATAAGCTTCATTTAACATGGGCCTAACTGTAATGTGCAATTTCTTAAGTTGCTAAATCCAATGCTCGTGAGAGAATTTCTCAATATAACAAAAAATTGTATGAAGCAGTGTTTTCTTTTCTGAGTTCTCATGTACTTTATAAGATATTTTGCTAAAATATTTGTTACAATCCTAGCCAGCTGTCTAGCAAACTGTCCCCCTGAAGGTGTCTATGTGATTTTGCTAAAGGAGCATTGTTCTAATATTTCACACACTGGATGGCTTAAGGACTGCAAAATTGCCCTACCTATTTCGCAGAAATTTGTGTCTTCTTTATGTCATCTGGCACTCATCTTATACGAACTGACCAATGGACTGAGTGGTCTGACCAGATGAGGTCATTCGAGGAGGTGTCACCCCAGAATTTCAAGAATATAATATTGCCCTTTTAATGCAGGGTTGAGGGCTTTTGTTTTGCTTGCTGCCAGACTGGAGTTGCGGTACAAAAGGGGGTGGTGATGGACGGAGCATCCGAATCAATCAAACACTCACACCCAGTCAAAAGATCTGGGTTTGATCCATCACCGTTCTTTAGCCCACTCTGCCACCCCAGTTCAGACATGGCTATATGCAAATCAGTCTGACCCTGTGCCTCATGGGAACAGTCCAGCCCGAACTTCCAAGCCATGCCTTCCCTGGACCGGAAACACGCTACCGAGGACCGGTTTCTGGCATTACAGCCGTCTTCAGCCCGGCTTGCTTGAATCCAGGGGCAAAGTGAGCAAGGGACTCACGTCTGAGCATACCCTGCCACACTTATAGCGGCCAAAGCAGTACAAACCCAGATCTTTTGACTGGGTGTGAGTGTTTGATTGGTTCAGATGCTCCGTCCATCACCACCCCGTTTTGTACCGCTTTGGCCGCCATAAGTGTGGCAGGGTATGCTCAGACGTGAGTCTCTTGCTCACATTGCCACTAGATTCAAGCAAGCCGGGCTGAAGACTGCTGTAATGCCAGAAACCGGTCCTCGGAAGCTTGTTTCCGGTCCAGGGAAGGCATGGCTTGGCAGTTCGGGCTGGACTGTTCCCATGAGGCACAGGGTCAGACTGATTTGCATATAGCCATGTCTGAACTGGGGTGGCAGAGTGGGCTAAAGTACGGTTATAGATCAAACCCAGATCTTTTGACTGGGTGTGAGTGTTTGATTGGTTCAGATGCTCCGTCCATCACCACCCCCTTTTGTACCGCTTTGGCTGCCATAAGTGTGGCAGGGTATGCTCAGACGTGAGTACCTTGCTCACATTGCCACTAGATTCAAGCAAGCCGGGCTGAAGACGGCTGTAATGCCAGAAACCGGTCCTCGGAAGCTTGTTTCCGGTCCAGGGAAGGCATGGCTTGGCAGTTCGGGCTGGACTGTTGCCATGAAGCACAGGGTCAGACTGATTTGCATATAGCCATGTCTGAACTGGGGTGGCAGAGTGGGCAAAACAACGGTGATGGATCAAACCCAAATCTTTTGACTGGGTGTGAGTGTTTGATTGGTTCAGATGCTCCTCCCATCACCACCCCCTTTTGTACCGCTTTGGCTGCCATAAGTGTGGCAGGGTATGCTCAGACGTGAGTCCCTTGCTCACTTTGCCACTGGATACAAGCAAGCCGGGCTGAAGACGGCTGTAATGCCAGAAACCGGTCCTCGGAAGCTTGTATCCGGTCCAGGGAAGGCATGGCTTGGCACTTCGGGCTGGACTGTTCCCATGAGGCACAGGGTCAGACTGATTTGCATATAGCCATGTCTGAACTGGGGTGGCAGAGTGTGCTAAAGAACGGTGATGGATCAAACCCAGATCTTTTAACTGGGTGTGAGTGTTTGATTGGTTCAGATGCTCCGTCCATCACCACCCCCTTTTGTACCGCTTTGGCCGCCATAAGTGTGGCAGGGTATGCTCAGACGTGAGTCCCTTGCTCACTTTGCCACTGGATTCAAGCAAGCCGGGCTGAAGACGGCTGTAATGCCAAAAACCGGTCCTCGGAAGCTTGTTTCCGGTCCAGGGAAGGCATGGCTTGGCAGTTCGGGCTGGACTGTTCCCATGAGGCACAGGGTCAGACTGATTTGCATATAGCCATGTCTGAACTGGGGTGGCAGAGTGGGCTAAACAACGGTGATGGATCAAACCCAGATCTTTTTACTGGGTGTGAGTGTTTAATTGGTTCAGAATCCCCGTCCATCACCACCCCATTTTGTACCGCTTTGGCCGCCATAAGTGTGGCAGTGTATGCTCAGACGTGAGTCCCTTGCTCACTTTGCCACTGGATTCAAGCAAGCCGGGCTGAAGACGGCTGTAATGCCAGAAACCGGTCCTCGGAAGCTTGTTTCCGGTCCAGGGAAGGCATGGCTTGGCAGTTCGGGCTGGACTGTTCCCATGAGGCACAGGGTCAGACTGATTTGCATATAGCCATGTCTGAACTGGGGTGGCAGAGTGGGCTAAAGAACAGTGATGGATCAAACCCAGATCTTTTGACTGGGTGTGAGTGTTTGATTGGTTCAGATGCTCCGTCCATCACCACCCCGTTTTGTACCGCTTTGGCCGCCATAAGTGTGGCAGGGTATGCTCAGACGTGAGTCTCTTGCTCACATTGCCACTAGATTCAAGCAAGCCGGGCTGAAGACGGCTGTAATGCCAGAAACCGGTCCTCGGAAGCTTGTTTCCGGTCCAGGGAAGGCATGGCTTGGCAGTTCGGGCTGGACTGTTCCCATGAGGCACAGGGTCAGACTGATTTGCATATAGCCATGTCTGAACTGGGGTGGCAGAGTGGGCTAAAGAACGGTGATGGATCAAACCCAGATCTTTTGACTGGGTGTGAGTGTTTGATTGGTTCAGATGCTCCGTCCATCACCACCCCCTTTTGTACCGCTTTGGCTGCCATAAGTGTGGCAGGGTATGCTCAGACGTGAGTCCCTTGCTCACATTGCCACTAGATTCAAGCAAGCCGGGCTGAAGACGGCTGTAATGCCAGAAACCGGTCCTCGGAAGCTTGTTTCCGGTCCAGGGAAGGCATGGCTTGGCAGTTCGGGCTGGACTGTTGCCATGAAGCACAGGGTCAGACTGATTTGCATATAGCCATGTCTGAACTGGGGTGGCAGAGTGGGCAAAACAACGGTGATGGATCAAACCCAAATCTTTTGACTGGGTGTGAGTGTTTGATTGGTTCAGATGCTCCGCCCATCACCACCCCCTTTTGTACCGCTTTGGCTGCCATAAGTGTGGCAGGGTATGCTCAGACGTGAGTCCCTTGCTCACTTTGCCACTGGATACAAGCAAGCCGGGCTGAAGACGGCTGTAATGCCAGAAACCGGTCCTCGGAAGCTTGTATCCGGTCCAGGGAAGGCATGGCTTGGCACTTCGGGCTGGACTGTTCCCATGAGGCACAGGGTCAGACTGATTTGCATATAGCCATGTCTGAACTGGGGTGGCAGAGTGTGCTAAAGAACGGTGATGGATCAAGCCCAGATCTTTTAACTGGGTGTGAGTGTTTGATTGGTTCAGATGCTCCGTCCATCACCACCCCCTTTTGTACCGCTTTGGCTGCCATAAGTCTGGCAGGGTATGCTCAGACGTGAGTCCCTTGCTCACTTTGCCACTGGATACAAGCAAGCCGGGCTGAAGACGGCTGTAATGCCAGAAACCGGTCCTCGGAAGCTTGCTTCCGGTCCAGGGAAGGCATGGCTTGGCAGTTCGGGCTGGACTGTTCCCATGAGGCACAGGGTCAGACTGCTTTGCATACAGCCATGTCTGAACTGGGGTGGCAGAGTGGGCTAAAGAACGGTGATGGATCAAACCCAGATCTTTTGGCTGGGTGTGAGTGTTTGATTGGTTCAGATGCTCCATCCATCACCACCCCCTTTTAAACTGGAGTTGCAGCACTTAATGGTGATGGATTATTTGCGGAACTTTCCTGGGCAATTTTGACTTGCCTGATGAGGACTCACTTGGCTTCCTTTGAGAACAGATGCGTACTCTGTGTGTTGTGAATGGTCTCCTTCTTTATGAAACACTGAACGGGCATGTTTCATGTCCCTTCCTGAACTCTTGTGATTTGGTATCCTCTTTTAATCCTATATTAGAATCTTATCAAACTGACTCTATATCTGGTACTGATGCACTTGTTTAACTTAAATTCTGATAAACTAAACCATTATAACGACTCAGCTATCATGATTGTCTCTCTTTGTTTGAGTATGCATTCCCAATTTGGGACTAATGACTGTACGAGATCATATTAGAGAGATCTCGGAACATTAGATACTAATATTGTTATTCTGTATAGATTTGACTGCACTCTTAGTGGGTAAGACTTTGGCTCGCCTGAGTTTCTTTAGGAGATTAGGGCTTCCTGTGATTCTATCTCTATAGTATTGTGTTGAGGGTAATTTATATGAGTCTGACTTCTAGTTTATAGTCCAGTTATCCAGTCCCTGGTCCTCATTGGATGACTGTTTGGATTCCTTTATATCCAACCCCTCTCAGCACTAAGCAAGATCCATAAGTGAGCCAAGAGAGTATATATATAATAATATTGGAAGGAGAAAGATGGAGAAATAAACCTATAACGTTTGATGGGCTGAGTAACACTACAGCAATGTCCTCAATGACTGGTGCATTAATCCTTCAATTAAAACACACATTTTCAAAGCTAAGAAGACTCGCCTATGAGATCTATTTGTTTTACCAAAGCATTTTGCTCCTAGGTGGCTGTTGCATTTGCAAACACAGCCTTGGCAGCAATCTTTTCTCAAAGAGAAAGAAAAAACAATCAAATAGCCATCATGAATGCCCAGGAGACATTTTTGAAATATTTGTATTTTGCTTTAAGTAAAAATAATGATAGAATGTCTGTTATGGGTGGGTGGGTGTGCAAAAGCAGCAGCTTCATTTGAATGCAAAAAATCCTTCAAGGATGACCTCAGTGCTTGCATATAAAAATCTGATGCTTATCTTCATACCAATTGTGAATATACAATCCCAATATGGTGGATATTCATATTAGAAATGTAAATACAAAAAGGATGTAAAGAGATTGAGGTGCAGGATGAGCCCAGTACACATCCCAGAAGCTGGTACCCAGTCAGCAGGCAACTCTAGAAAATAATAAACCTATTGTTCTTGGAAAAGAATTCAATATCCATCACAGTTGATCTATAAGTCATCAGTTGAAGAGATGTTTTCTATTTTTGAACCAAAATATAAAGCCTTCTGTCTCAATAGACACATATAATCACAGAATCAAAGTGTGGAATTCCTGCAGGATTCCAGCGGAGCGCAAGACGGCTCACATTCCGCCCCTGCGGCATATTTCCAGTCCCCGCAGATATGCTGAGTGAGTGCACCAGTCCTTGGACAGGAGAGGGCTCCTCTTCAAGGTGAACTCTCCTCTGAGCAGGGAGGGGGGAGTCCTTCAGCGTGACTTCAAAGATGGAGCCCCCCCTCCCCCAACATCTGCTGCATGAGCTGGCCCACTGACTGTCAAGAGGGTGACCTACAGCACTCGAGAGGGTGACCTACAGAACTCGGGATGTCCGCCAACAGCACTAAGCGAGCTGGGACTGCCAAAGGCTGAAGGATTTAACATACCACACACCGGCAAAACCTGCACTATATGTACAGCACAGATAGCAAGATGGCCGACGGTGGCGGAGCTCTCCCATTGGACTCCCGAGTTAAGGGATCGCAATCGGCGTAAATACCTGCTTAACTCTGCACATCGAGCCATCAAAAACCGACTAATTGACTCAGCACTATGCTCCTTACCTAAATTTCCATATAACACCCGATTTGCAGGACACTGGACGGCTCCTCTCGGCAGCAGACTCTCTCTGGTGATTTAAGGTCTCCTCGACAAGGCTTCCCAGGGCTGCTCTCTCCGTGATCGAGCGCTCGACAGCCTGGTTGCCCTCTCCACACGGCCCGGCGCGCTCTCTCAGCTGCCCGTGGCTCCTCTTTGGCGTCAGCGGAGGTGTTTTGGAGATCTTCGAGTCGTTGGGTCGGGGTGATTTTTTTTGTTTGATACCATTGCTGAGGTGAGCGCTCACCAGCTTCCCAACATGGTGGCACGACATCGGGGCAGCAGGGTTATTGCTGGCTCCCGCTGAGACAGCTGGGGGAGGACTTGCCGCCGGAGATCGCCCACCTCACCCGATTGCTAAACAGGCAAGAAGCGCTAGTGATGGTATGTTCGGCACCAAGCTCCGCATCTCTGCTGCAGCCTCCACCGGTGCCCGACTCTAAAATGGCGGCTGCCGCTGCCCGCACATCTGTCTTTTCGGGATTCAACATCGGAGGCGCCCATTCTCCTGGCGGTTCCTGAGGTGAGGGACTTCATTTTTGTGCTCAGTGCCTACTGCGTCCATAGCTCCCACATATTGCTGCCACATGTCTGCTGCCTACTTGCCCCCCTGCCGGCCGCAGCCTATTCCCACACAACTACCAGGGTGCTCTAACAGTGTCAACTCGGCCTTCACCGCCCTGCGCACCCTCATCCCCACCGAGCCTGCCGACCGCTTGCTCTCCAAGATCAAGACGCGCCTGCGGCTGGCAACGTGCTGCTGGTGGGCGACGGGTAGCTGTGCCACATGACCACCTTCTACCAACACCACCAGCACTACCAGCAGGGCAGCAGCCCGGCCCAGGAGGGCGATAACCAGCAGCCCAACCAGATCTGCACCTTCTGCCTCAGCAATCAACGCAAGCAGAGCCCCACGTTTGCGAGGAACTACCTTGCGAACCTTAGGGGAGATTTATTCATTTATTTATTTATTAATACGATTTGTAGAGCGCATACGTATGCCCGTAGGCGTCTTGGCGCTAAATTACAACATAGGATCTCTGAGTGGTAGCAGCATACAGGCAAAGGGTCCTTACTGGTTAAAACACCATGTCTTCACCTGTTTCCTAAACTGGAGAAGAGATTGGACCGATCTGATTGTCGGCGGAAGAGAGTTCCAGAGTCTGGCTGCAGACACCGTGAAACGGCGGTCGCCCCAGGTAACCGTTCTGGTGCGACGTACTGCCAATTGATGTAGTTGCATTGATCTCAATTGTCTTGAAGGACAATAGATTGAGAGCTGCTCTTGCAGAAACTTTGGGCCTTGATTGTGAATCGCTTTGAAAGTTAAACACAGTGCCTTAAATTTAATGTGGTTTTTAATTGTTAGCCAGTGATAGCTCTAAATTGTGTGACTGACTGATTTAAATTTAGGGGTCCTGGATAGTAGTCTAGCAGCGGCGTTTTGGATCATTTGAAGCTTGGAGATCACTCTGGATTGTGCATTGGTAAATAGGCCATTACAGTAGTCCAGGGAGGACAGCACAAGTGTGCTCACCACAGTTTTTCCGGCGCTATCAGAAAGAAATGGGATTACTTTCTTTATCAGTCTGAGTTTATGATGCGCATTTGCTACTGTCTGATTGGCATGTGCTTCGAAATTAAGCTTCTCATCGAAGATTATACCCAGGTTTCTGACCTTCGCTGATGGAATTGGTGAAGCTCCCAAGGACGAAGGCCACCACACTGGAGACCATTGTGGGGTGATTTTGCCAAAAATGACCACCTCCGTCTTTTCAGAGTTCAACCGCAAGCAGTTAGCGTGCATCCAGTGTTTGATTGCCAT
This sequence comes from Lissotriton helveticus, assembly GCF_964261635.1. NCBI lineage: Eukaryota > Metazoa > Chordata > Amphibia > Caudata > Salamandridae > Lissotriton > Lissotriton helveticus. The sequence continues at coordinate 1,160,972,696 of NC_136057.1, read as the reverse complement.
CATACCTTCTTGAAACAGTGCCGCTACCTGTTCCCCATCATTATTGATAGCGAGCACCAGCTGGGTGTCATCAGCATAGGAGGTAAGGCTCATGTGGTAGGATTTAATCACTCTCGCCAAGTCCAACACGTAGATATTAAACAGTGTTGGACTTAGCGAGGATCCCTGGGGGACTCCACAAGGTAAGGCAAGTTCCTGTGATTTGAAAGATCCCAACGTAACTGCCTGAGTTCTACTGGAGAGAAACGAGGTAAGCAGGTCCCTAGCGCTGGATCGGATGCCCAGATTTCCGACACGGTCAATCAAGATGGAATGATTGACCGTGTCGAAGGCCGCCTATAGGTCCAGCATTATAAGGTCAGCTGTCCCTCCATGGTCTCTGATGGTTCTGATATCATCTGCCGCTTTGATGAGAGCTGTCTCCGTACCATGGAGCTTTCGAAACCCGAATTGCGTGTCATCCAGTAATTTGTTTTGCTCCAGATAGTCAGCCAACTGCGTATTCATTACTCTTTCAAGCACCTTGGCAAGAAATGGGAGACTGGCAATGGGTCTGTAGTTTTTGAGCAACTCCTTGTCTAAAGAGGTTTTTTTCAGGAGGGGTTTCTTTAACATATTCGGGTATGTCCCTGACCTGAGAATTGCATTGCAGACCTGTGTAATAGTTATACTGATCACGTCAATTACCGGTAAGTAGACTTTGGGAGGACATGGATCTAAGGCGGAACCAGTTTTTATAGAAACCGGTCCTCGGAAGCTTGTATCCGGTCCAGGGAAGGCATGGCTTGGCACTTCGGGCTGGACTGTTCCCATGAGGCACAGGGTCAGACTGATTTGCATATAGCCATGTCTGAACTGGGGTGGCAGAGTGTGCTAAAGAACGGTGATGGATCAAACCCAGATCTTTTAACTGGGTGTGAGTGTTTGATTGGTTCAGATGCTCCGTCCATCACCACCCCCTTTTGTACCGCTTTGGCTGCCATAAGTCTGGCAGGGTATGCTCAGACGTGAGTCCCTTGCTCACTTTGCCACTGGATACAAGCAAGCCGGGCTGAAGACGGCTGTAATGCCAGAAACCGGTCCTCGGAAGCTTGCTTCCGGTCCAGGGAAGGCATGGCTTGGCAGTTCGGGCTGGACTGTTCCCATGAGGCACAGGGTCAGACTGCTTTGCATACAGCCATGTCTGAACTGGGGTGGCAGAGTGGGCTAAAGAACGGTGATGGATCAAACCCAGATCTTTTGGCTGGGTGTGAGTGTTTGATTGGTTCAGATGCTCCATCCATCACCACCCCCTTTTAAACTGGAGTTGCAGCACTTAATGGTGATGGATTATTTGCGGAACTTTCCTGGGCAATTTTGACTTGCCTGATGAGGACTCACTTGGCTTCCTTTGAGAACAGATGCGTACTCTGTGTGTTGTGAATGGTCTCCTTCTTTATGAAACACTGAACGGGCATGTTTCATGTCCCTTCCTGAACTCTTGTGATTTGGTATCCTCTTTTAATCCTATATTAGAATCTTATCAAACTGACTCTATATCTGGTACTGATGCACTTGTTTAACTTAAATTCTGATAAACTAAACCATTATAACGACTCAGCTATCATGATTGTCTCTCTTTGTTTGAGTATGCATTCCCAATTTGGGACTAATGACTGTACGAGATCATATTAGAGAGATCTCGGAACATTAGATACTAATATTGTTATTCTGTATAGATTTGACTGCACTCTTAGTGGGTAAGACTTTGGCTCGCCTGAGTTTCTTTAGGAGATTAGGGCTTCCTGTGATTCTATCTCTATAGTATTGTGTTGAGGGTAATTTATATGAGTCTGACTTCTAGTTTATAGTCCAGTTATCCAGTCCCTGGTCCTCATTGGATGACTGTTTGGATTCCTTTATATCCAACCCCTCTCAGCACTAAGCAAGATCCATAAGTGAGCCAAGAGAGTATATATATAATAATAGTGGAAGGAGAAAGATGGAGAAATAAACCTATAACGTTTGATGGGCTGAGTAACACTACAGCAATGTCCTCAATGACTGGTGCATTAATCCTTCAATTAAAACACACATTTTCAAAGCTAAGAAGACTCGCCTATGAGATCTATTTGTTTTACCAAAGCATTTTGCTCCTAGGTGGCTGTTGCATTTGCAAACACAGCCTTGGCAGCAATCTTTTCTCAAAGAGAAAGAAAAAACAATCAAATAGCCATCATGAATGCCCAGGAGACATTTTTGAAATATTTGTATTTTGCTTTAAGTAAAAATAATGATAGAATGTCTGTTATGGGTGGGTGGGTGTGCAAAAGCAGCAGCTTCATTTGAATGCAAAAAATCCTTCAAGGATGACCTCAGTGCTTGCATATAAAAATCTGATGCTCATCTTCATACCAATTGTGAATATACAATCCCAATATGGTGGATATTCATATTAGAAATGTAAATACAAAAAGGATGTAAAGAGATTGAGGTGCAGGATGAGCCCAGTACACATCCCAGAAGCTGGTACCCAGTCAGCAGGCAACTCTAGAAAATAATAAACCTATTGTTCTTGGAAAAGAATTCAATATCCATCATAGTTGATCTATAAGTCATCAGTTGAAGAGATGTTTTCTATTTTTGAACCAAAATATAAAGCCTTCTGTCTCAATAGACACATATAATCACAGAATCAAAGTGTGGAATTCCTGCAGGATTCCAGCGGAGCGCAAGACGGCTCACATTCCGCCCCTGCGGCATATTTCCAGTCCCCGCAGATATGCTGAGTGAGTGCACCAGTCCTTGGACAGGAGAGGGCTCCTCTTCAAGGTGAACTCTCCTCTGAGCAGGGAGGGGGGAGTCCTTCAGCGTGACTTCAAAGATGGAGCCCCTCCTCCCCCAACATCTGCTGCATGAGCTGGCCCACTGACTGTCAAGAGGGTGACCTACAGCACTCGAGAGGGTGACCTACAGAACTCGGGATGTCCGCCAACAGCACTAAGCGAGCTGGGACTGCCAAAGGCTGAAGGATTTAACATACCACACACCGGCAAAACCTGCACTATATGTACAGCACAGATAGCAAGATGGCCGACGGTGGCGGAGCTCTCCCATTGGACTCCCGAGTTAAGGGATCGCAATCGGCGTAAATACCTGCTTAACTCTGCACATCGAGCCATCAAAAACCGACTAATTGACTCAGCACTATGCTCCTTACCTAAATTTCCATATAACACCCGATTTGCAGGACACTGGACGGCTCCTCTCGGCAGCAGACTCTCGCTGGTGATTTAAGGTCTCCTCAACAAGGCTTCCTAGGGCTGCTCTCTCCGTGATCGAGCGCTCGACAGCCTGGTTGCCCTCTCCACACGGCCCGGCGCGCTCTCTCAGCTGCCCGTGGCTCCTCTTTGGCGTCAGCGGAGGTGTTTTGGAGATCTTCGAGTCGTTGGGTCGGGGTGATTTTTTTTGTTTGATACCATTGCTGAGGTGAGCGCTCACCAGCTTCCCAACATGGTGGCACGACATCGGGGCAGCAGGGTTATTGCTGGCTCCCGCTGAGACAGCTGGGGGAGGACTTGCCGCCGGAGATCGCCCACCTCACCCGATTGCTAAACAGGCAAGAAGCGCTAGTGATGGTATGTTCGGCACCAAGCTCCGCATCTCTGCTGCAGCCTCCACCGGTGCCCGACTCTAAAATGGCGGCTGCCGCTGCCCGCACATCTGTCTTTTCGGGATTCAACATCGGAGGCGCCCATTCTCCTGGCGGTTCCTGAGGTGAGGGACTTCATTTTTGTGCTCAGTGCCTACTGCGTCCATAGCTCCCACATATTGCTGCCACATGTCTGCTGCCTACTTGCCCCCCTGCCGGCCGCAGCCTATTCCCACACAACTACCAGGGTGCTCTAACAGTGTCAACTCGGCCTTCACCGCCCTGCGCACCCTCATCCCCACCGAGCCTGCCGACCGCTTGCTCTCCAAGATCAAGACGCGCCTGCGGCTGGCAACGTGCTGCTGGTGGGCGACGGGTAGCTGTGCCACATGACCACCTTCTACCAACACCACCAGCACTACCAGCAGGGCAGCAGCCCGGCCCAGGAGGGCGATAACCAGCAGCCCAACCAGATCTGCACCTTCTGCCTCAGCAATCAACGCAAGCAGAGCCCCACGTTTGCGAGGAACTACCTTGCGAACCTTAGGGGAGATTTATTCATTTATTTATTTATTAATACGATTTGTAGAGCGCATACGTATGCCCGTAGGCGTCTTGGCGCTAAATTACAACATAGGATCTCTGAGTGGTAGCAGCATACAGGCAAAGGGTCCTTACTGGTTAAAACACCATGTCTTCACCTGTTTCCTAAACTGGAGAAGAGATTGGACCGATCTGATTGTCGGCGGAAGAGAGTTCCAGAGTCTGGCTGCAGACACCGTGAAACGGCGGTCGCCCCAGGTAACCGTTCTGGTGCGACGTACTGCCAATTGATGTAGTTGCATTGATCTCAATTGTCTTGAAGGACAATAGATTGAGAGCTGCTCTTGCAGAAACTTTGGGCCTTGATTGTGAATCGCTTTGAAAGTTAAACACAGTGCCTTAAATTTAATGTGGTTTTTAATTGTTAGCCAGTGATAGCTCTTAATTGTGTGACTGACTGATTTAAATTTAGGGGTCCTGGATAGTAGTCTAGCAGCGGCGTTTTGGATCATTTGAAGCTTGGAGATCACTCTGGATTGTGCATTGGTAAATAGGCCATTACAGTAGTCCAGGGAGGACAGCACAAGTGTGCTCACCACAGTTTTTCCGGCGCTATCAGAAAGAAATGGGATTACTTTCTTTATCAGTCTGAGTTTATGATGCGCATTTGCTACTGTCTGATTGGCATGTGCTTCGAAATTAAGCTTCTCATCGAAGATTATACCCAGGTTTCTGACCTTCGCTGATGGAATTGGTGAAGCTCCCAAGGACGAAGGCCACCACACTGGAGACCATTGTGGGGTGATTTTGCCAAAAATGACCACCTCCGTCTTTTCAGAGTTCAACCGCAAGCAGTTAGCGTGCATCCAGTGTTTGATTGCCATCATACCTTCTTGAAACAGTGCCGCTACCTGTTCCCCATCATTATTGATAGCGAGCACCAGCTGGGTGTCATCAGCATAGGAGGTAAGGCTCATGTGGTAGGATTTAATCACTCTCGCCAAGTCCAACACGTAGATATTAAACAGTGTTGGACTTAGCGAGGATCCCTGGGGGTCTCCACAAGGTAAGGCAAGTTCCTGTGATTTGAAAGATCCCAACGTAACTGCCTGAGTTCTACTGGAGAGAAACGAGGTAAGCAGGTCCCTAGCGCTGGATCGGATGCCCAGATTTCCGACACGGTCAATCAAGATGGAATGATTGACCGTGTCGAAGGCCGCCGATAGGTCCAGCATTATAAGGACAGCTGTCCCTCCATGGTCTCTGATGGTTCTGATATCATCTGCCGCTTTGATGAGAGCTGTCTCCGTACCATGGAGCTTTCGAAACCCGAATTGCGTGTCATCCAGTAATTTGTTTTGCTCCAGATAGTCAGCCAACTGCGTATTCATTACTCTTTCAAGCACCTTGGCAAGAAATGGGAGACTGGCAATGGGTCTGTAGTTTTTGAGCAACTCCTTGTCTAAAGAGGGTTTTTTCAGGAGGGGTTTCTTTAACATATTCGGGTATGTCCCTGACCTGAGAATTGCATTGCAGACCTGTGTAATAGTTATACTGATCACGTCAATTACCGGTAAGTAGACTTTGGGAGGACATGGATCTAAGGCGGAACCAGTTTTTATAGACGTTATGACGTCCCTGATTTGTTCCTCCTCTACTCCTTGGAATTGGGCTAATGAGCAAGTAAGGGGTTTAATTTGAGTGGCTGGAAAAGCCGGTATGCCCTTAGTTGAAAATTCCGAGTAAATATCATCAACTTTATTGAAGAAGAACTTGGCCAAGGAGTCACACAGGGCCTGTGATGAAGAAGGCGCTGTGACTGCGAGGTTCCCTGCCAGTTGCTTCACTACTTCAAATAGCTGTTTACTAGAATTTTTGGAGGAATCAATTTGATCGCCATAGAATTTCTTTTTGGTTTCCAGAATACGTTTTTTATAGGTAAGCTGTGTCTCTTTATAGCGTGCTTTACAGGTTTGATCATATGACCTGCGCCATTGTCTTTCACACCTTCGACATTCTTGTTTTTGTTTCCTGAGGTTTTCTGTGAACCATGGGGAAGAGGGCATCTTTCTATTTCTTGATATGGTCTTGAACGGGACTAGAGGATTCACAGCATTTCGTATCCACTCGGTGAATTGATTGGCGGCAAGGTTAGGGTCCAAAGATATAGTGGGGCGAGATTTAATCAGCAGTTCCGAAAAAGCGGAGTTATCTATATCTTTCCAAACACTGAAAGGCTCGCTGGTTAGGTGGACTTGTTTTATAGGGGGACTATTGGAAATCGGAAGGGTACAAAGGATGACGGAGTGATCGGACCATGTTAGGGGTAAGATATCCAGGACAGAAATGCACTGTATGTTGGAAAAAATGCCGTCCAACATATGGCCAGCCTCGTGTGTTGGAGCATTAACGAGTTGAACCAATCCCAGGCTCTCCAGATCTCCTATTAGTGCTTGGGAGTCGGCATCCTCCTGCTTCTCTAGATGAAAATTCAGATCTCCCAGCACCATAAAAGAGTCCTCAGTCACCAGGGATTCGAGCAGGGAGCCGACATTGGCCAAAAACGCAGATCGGGAGCCCGGAGGTCTATAAATAAGTACTCCCTTGAGGCTGCATGAGGGCATCAGCATGATGGAAAATTGAAGCGCTTCACAGCATTTGGACAGAATTGGCAATGTTCTAACTGAGAGGCAGCTTCACGTAATAATCGCTAGTCCTCCTCCTTTCTTTCCCTGTCTATCATGTCGGAATGTTGTATAGCCCCGTGGAGTGGCCACCACCAGGTCAGGGTCTGATTCCGCATCCATCCATGTTTCAGTTATGAACAACGTATCTATTTTATTGTCTATAATCAAATCGTGAATTTCCTGTCTATGTTTTCCAAGGGATCTAGCATTAATAAGAGCAATGACAGTATTTCTCGATTTGGTATTAGAGCGTCGTTTGGTGCGGGCTTTGGCGGTAAACGGTAAGGAGGAAGTACAGCTGGGACAAGTGGTGGTTTCTGTGTGCGAGATGTGCTCTGGATTGTATCAAGGGCAGATGTTACATGGGACTGACCGTAGATGTAGAAGAGCATCACCAGAATAGATTATACTCCTCTCTATCCCGACTGAACCAAGGGTAGTGGCCCTCGGCCCGGTCCTGGCGCGGACGGGCGCAGACGCGCTTGCCTTTGGCGCGCCGCCGGCACGCCCGCTGCGCCCGCCCGCTGCGTGGACGCGATGACATGTGCCTTATATCCAGTATGGAGGAGGGTGGGATGGGGCCAGCAACTCGACCGCCACCCTTTCCCCCACCCAGTATGGCGGCTGTGATCAGTCTCTCCCCAGCGTCAGCACGTAGTCTGCTGCGCTGTGGGCTACGATAAGGCAGGGATAAGGCTGCTCAGTTTAAAAAGGTAAACAATATTACAAATATATGGCGCAAAACAAATAGAATGCACACTTTAAAATTGCTAGCCTCCGGCTTCCGCCTCAGAGGTGAGCCTAGTGATAATCAGCGCGCTTGAGCTAGTGGCGATTTAAATACCTTGGGAGGGCGGGATGGGGCCAGCAACTCGACCACCACCCTTTCCCCCACCCAGTATGGTGGCTGTGATCAATCTCTCCCCAGCGTCAGCACGTAGTCTGCTGCGCTGTGGGCTACGATAACGCATGGATAAGGCTGCTCAGTTTAAAAAGGTAAACAATATTACAAATATATGGCGCAAAACAAATAGAATGCACACTTTAAAATTGCTAGCCTCCGGCTTCCGCCTTAGAGGTGAGCCTAGTGATAATCAGCGCGCTTGAGCTAGTGGCGATTTAAATACCTTGGGAGGGCGGGATGGGGCCAGCAACTCGACCGCCACCCTTTCCCCCACCCAGTATGGCGGCTCTGATCAGTCTCTCCCCAGCGTCAGCACGTAGTCTGCTGCGCTGTGGGCTACGATAAGGCAGGGATAAGGCTGCTCAGTTTAAAAAGGTAAACAATATTATAAATATATGGCGGAAAACAAATAGAATGCACACTTTAAAATTGCTAGCCTCCGGCTTCCGCCTCAGAGGTGAGCCTAGTGATAATCAGCGCGCTTGAGCTAGTGGCGATTTAAATACCTTGGGAGGGCGGGATGGGGCCAGCAACTCGACTGCCACCCTTTCCCCCACCCAGTATGGCGGCTGTGATCAATCTCTCCCCAGCGTCAGCACGTAGTCTGCTGCGCTGTGGGCTACGATAAGGCAGGGATAAGGCTGCTCAGTTTAAAAAGGTAAACAATATTACAAATACATGGCGCAAAACAAATAGAATACACACTTTAAAATTGCTAGCCTCCGGCTTCCGCCTCAGAGGTGAGCCTAGTGATAATCAGCGCGCTTGAGCCAGTGGCGATTTAAATACCTTGGGAGGGCGGGATGGGGCCAGCAACTCGACCGCCACCCTTTCCCCCACCCAGTATGGCGGCTGTGATCAGTCTCTCCCCAGCGTCAGCACGTAGTCTGCTGCGCTGTGGGCTACGATAAGGCAGGGATAAGGCTGCTCAGTTTAAAAAGGTAAACAATATTACAAATATATGGCACAAAACAAATAGAATGCACACTTTAAAATTGCTAACAAAGATTAACTTTGGACTCCCTACTTTGACTATCACCTACCCAGCCGGACTTTCGGGCATACGCTCCCGCGTCTCTCCTGACCTTATCTTCCCCCTCTTCCTTCCCCCAACCCTCTCCCCTCTCTGCTCCTACTCTTTCCAGCTTCTATCCTCTGCCTTCCCCTGCCCCTGCCCCTTGTCCCCGCCCAGTTTCTCAGTGAACCTCTTCCCTCGACACTTGAGACCGAACTATTTTGTCTGACGCTCGATGGAGCTACCTGGTTTAGCTAAAGGGGAGATGGGCCATGGATTTCCTTCTTGGTCGTCATCTACCCTGTCGGTCTTTAGGCAGACTTCCTTTCGTCTCTACGGTTGTCTCTTCCCTTATCCTCACTTTCTCACCTCCCCTACCCCCCACTACTTCTCTCTCTCTCCTTTCTCTCCTCTCCTAATGTATTGCTGATTGGTTGGTGTAATGTGTAATTGTCGATCTTTTTCTGTTATATTGTTGAACCACATTGTTGCACTTCCCTTTGTCTCTCCTGTCGTCTCCTCCCGCATCCTCCCTCTAGTAATGTCTCTCCTTCTCTCATCTCTCAATGTATTGAGACTGAACTATTTTGTCTGATGCCTGATGGAGCTACATGGTTTAGTTTCTAGGGGAGATGGGCCTTGGATTCCCTCCTTGGTCGTCACCTACCGGGTCGGTCTTTAGACAGACTTCTTTTCGTCTCTCCTTATTGTCTCTTACCTTATCCTCACTTTCTCACCTCCCTTACCCCCCACTACTTTTCTCTCTCCTTTCTCTCCTCTCCTAATGTACTGTTGATTGTTTGATGTAATGTGTAATTGTCAATCTGTTTCTGTCATATTGTTAAACCACTTTGTTGCACTTCCCTTCGTCTCTCCTGTCGTCTCCTCCCACATCCTCTCTCTGGTCATGTCTCTCCTTCTCTCCTCTCTCAATGTATTGAGACTGAACTGTTTTGTTTGATGCCCAATGGAGCTACCTGGTTTAGCTATTGGGGAGATGGGCCGTGGACTCCCTCCTTGGTCGTCACCTACCCAGTCGGTCCTTAGACAGACTTCTTTTCGTCTCTCCTTATTGTCTCTTCCCTTATCCTCACTTTCTCACTTCCCCTCCCTCCACTACTTTTCTATCTCCTTTCTCTCCTCTCCTAATGTATTGCTGTGTGTTTGAAGTAATTGTGTAATTGTTGATCTTTTACTGTTATATTGTTGAACCACATTGTTCTACTTCCTTTCGTCTCTCCTGTCCTCTCCTCCCTCATCCTCCCTCTATTTTATGTCTCTCCATCTCTCCTCTCTCAATGTATCGAGACTGAACTATTTTGTCGGATGCCCGATGGAGCTACTTGGTTTAGCTATAGGGGAGATGGGCCTTCGATTCCCTCCTTGGTCGTCACCTACCCAGTCGGTCTTTTGACAGACTTCTTTTCGTCTCTCCTTATTGTCTCTTCCCTTATCCTCCCTCTCTCACCTCCCCTGCCCCCTCCACTACTTCTCTCTCTCTCCCGTCATAATTGAATTGCCTATTTTTTTATGTATTGTGTAAGTGTTGAATGTGTTCTGTTACATTGTTGATTCTCACGTAAAGCGCTCTGATACCTTTGGGTCTAGCCAGCGCTATATAAAACTTTTGAAAATAAAATTTGCGACACAATCGCTTTTTCAGGGCTACTGAAATACAGATGAAATGCTTAACCAAATGATCCCCATCATAATTCTAACCCAGTTAGGAGATTCATTCAAATGATTGCGAACAATGATGCCCTTCAATCATTAATGAACACTGACAAGCAAATTCAGCAACCTCAAACAATAATAGGATTAGATTTAAAATTACGCAGTAAACATATCCTCAAGAACAGATAAAGGGCCCCATGATAAGAGAATCAAACTTCATTCGGAACACCCAAAAAAATGATCTTACAGTATTCCTAAAAAAAAGAGCCGTATATTGCTGATGGGCCCTCACCAAAACAATGAAAAAACATAAGAATTACAAAAATAGGAACAAAAAATTATGGTGAGCGAGGGGTGGGAGGATGTTTTGGGAGCAAATTTGGCAAGCACAAGCGGCAAAAAATCACTATGAAGTCAAAGGCCCTCATGAAAAATTAACAAAATAAGTAAATACAAATTAAAGTGAGGGGACAGGGAGGAAAACATGGGCAGCAATGCACTTAGAATGAGTGCTGAATCCTAAATTAAAAATATCATTTTGTCAGCAGTGCAAAGACACATCCAATCCAATCAAAACACAGTCAGAACAAAAGTCTCCGCGGGTGGTGCAATTAGAGGTAAGTCTGCAATCAGAAGCATGGAACTGGAATAGACATGAAAGGCGCCAGATCAGGAGCAAGGCACACTCTAAGTCTATACTGGATACATTAGGTTTCATTCATAAAGTTGTCTGTGAGTATGACATTTAAAGCTTGTTATAATAAATCAGTCTGTTAAAGCCGTAAGGTATGAAAACAGATCTTGTAGGTTAGATGTAGAGTTGGTAGAACTTTGCATCTGTAATATAGAATTTAGGATGTGGGAAAAGTTGATTCTCTGGTGGATTGAAGCTGGAGTGGATTGGAAAGCTGTAAGCCGGGGTAACCTAATAGACAGAATTTATCTACTATATCTTTAGTAAATCTTTATATAACTAGTGATGAGTCATAGTCTGTGCAGGGGACAGACATTGAGGTATCTCCACCTTTTTCTTAGTGTATTGGAGCCTGCCATTGTTCACAAAAACACATTCTGATGTCCCTATACACCCAGTCTTGCTATTCCAATTTTATAGAGCTCTTCTGCTGGTCTGTATGTTTTCCTGTTTTGGCGGCTTCTCTGTCTCCTCTGAGAAAAGTATCTTAACTATGGCACATCTCTAAGGTCAAATCTTAAAGTTTAGAATTAGAGAAAAGTACATTTAGCATGACAACTAAAGGAAAGACAGGTTAATATAAGAAATTATAAGTGATATTGTATAACCCTCAGAATTATATTTCTAATTTTAATTTATTGTGGTAATTCTTTATTTTGATGAGTTATATTAGTTTGTAGTGTGTAATAATGTTTCCCTTTACAGGTATAAAGTGTAATTATGGCATTGTATTTATTACCCCCTAGTGTGAAGTTAAAATGGCTGATCAGAGATTTGCTCCACCACCTACATTGTTCTCTACTCCGGGTGAACAGTCAATACCTTGGAAAACATTAGAAAAAATGGTTTCTCACATATATGTTGGCTATTGGTGCTTTGGGAAGACAAGCAATTTTGCTCCTTGATTGTGGTGTTGAAGTGTGCAATCTGTATGAAGATTTACCTGAAATGTCTTTGGGAATGGGCAGCCCACTAATGTATATGAGATGCCATTGCAAATATTGGATGCACGGTTTACGGTAAAAGTAAACACTGTGTTAGAGAGCCATGCGTTTCTTTCTACGGTTTAGAGATCAGATGATGAAATTGCATCGTATTTAGCATCATTGCGAGGAATGTCATTGATGTGCCAATTTGAAAATGTCAGTGATTCTTTGATTAAGGATCAAATAGTGCGCTGCACAAAGAATAAAAGAGTTTAGGAAAAACAGTTCACCAAAGATCCTACACTTGTAGTAGCCATGCACTCAAATCTGAATAAAGGAAATGGATAAAAGTGGTGTAAGTGAACTAGCAAAGGAACCTCAGGACAAGGTAACTTAAATTTGTGTACCAATAGAAGATATTAAGAAAATGAAATCTAAAAGGAAGGTCCAACAACAAAAGAAATCAAAGGAAAAAGAGCAGAATCAGTCTACTTTTTCAGGATCAAATTCCAGAATAATAAAATGTTATCACTTTGGAGCTCAAGGACATGGCATCTAGTACAAGGTGTGCTGCAATGAATGTTGTATGCTGCAATTCCGGACGCAGAGGTAATTGTGCGAAGGTTTGCTGAATGAAAGGTAGAATCATAAACATTAGGTAAATAGATGACGTATAGGAAAGTGTACATGAAATAGTACTCGCTATAGAGGAGTTGAAAAATAGGAAAGAAATGATCAATACAACCCAAGAAGGAAAAGAATTAGAGAAGGATAGCACAGACAAGTTGGAAAAACCTCACTGAAACCTGAATATAGATAGCCATTAGGTCAGGATACTGCCAGACTCAGGGAGCTTATATACTTTGATATCTTAAAATACCTATGGAGAAAATTGGGGAGATGTAGAATGAAACAAATCTAACATCATGGCTGTGGGGGTATGGCTGATAAAACTATAGACATTGTGGGAATGAATTGAATGAAAATGTAGTTTGGAAATAAGAGCTATTTTGGGCTGTGTGTACATAACCAAGCAGGGTTTGGATCTGTTGGGCTGACATCATCAAAATGTTCTTCATAAAATTCTAAACTCTAATCCCAAACAACCAGTTATGCCGGCTGGGCAATACATACTGTGGCCACAGAGATAGATACCTTTGAATCGTATTCTGAAAAGTTAATGGAAAGATATCTCATGAAGTATTTATGGAGAGTCTGGGGAAATTAAAAGGCTTTTCTCCTAAAATTGTGCTGAAGAAGGGTGCCATTCCAATTGTTCACAAAGTGAGGAATATCCCACACCTGATGAGAGAGCCTTTGCAAAAAGAACTTGATAAATTATTGGAACAAAAGATAATTGAGCCAATTCATTCTTCAGAGTGGCTAGCACCCATTGTGGTGAGCCCTAAGGAGAGGCGAAAGATTCACTTGTGCATTGAATTGCGTGACCTTAACAGAAACGGCAGTAGGAGGCGGTGACATTTTTAGTGTGATCGATATGTCTGCTGCATATCATCAAATTTATCTTCACAAAAGTTCCAGACATCTTACATCATTTGTTACACTGCTGGGGGCCTATAGTTTTTGCAGAATGCCTTTCAGTTTAGCATCGGCCTCTTCTGTGTTCCAAAGGATAATGCAAAAAACACAGTTGATGGACAGAATGTAGAACAATGTCATACATTCACCCCAGTACAAAGATCTGGGCCTAAATCCATCGTTTTTTTGTACTCCACACCACCCTGGGTTAGACACTGGCTATATGCAAATCAGCTCTGACCCTGTGCCTCATGGGAACAGTCCAGTCCGAACTACCAAGCCATGTCTTTCCCAGACCGGAATCAAGCATCCAAGGACCGGTTTCTGGCTATCAGCCTTCATCAGCCTGGATAGCTTGACTCCGGTGGTGTGGAGAGCCTGGGACTCACGTCTGAGCATACCCAGCCCACTCGGGGTGAAAATTGCAAAAAACACAGTTGATGGACAGAATGTAGAACAATGTCATACATTCATCCCAGTACAAAGATCTGGGCCTAAATCCATCGTTTTTTTGCACTCCACACCACCCTGGGTTAGACACTGGCTATATGCAAATCAGCTCTGACCCTGTGCCTCATGGGAACAGTCCAGTCCGAACTACCAAGCCATGTTTTTTGCAATTTTCACCCCGAGTGGGCTGGGTATGCTCAGACGTGAGTCCCAGGCTCTCCACACCACTGGAGTCAAGCTATCCAGGCTGAATGAAGGCTGATAGCCAGAAACCGGTCCTTGGATGCTTGATTCCGGTCTGGGAAAGACATGGCTTGGTAGTTCGGACTGGACTGTTCCCATGAGGCACAGGGTCAGAGCTGATTTGCATATAGCCAGTGTCTAACCCAGGGTGGTGTGGAGTGCAAAAAAACGATGGATTTAGGCCCAGATCCTTGTACTGGGTTGAATGTATGACATTGTTCTACATTCTGTCCATCAACTGTGTTTTTTGCAATTTTCACCCCGAGTGGGCTGGGTATGCTCAGACGTGAGTCCCAGGCTCTCCACACCACTGGAGTCAAGCTATCCAGGCTGAATGAAGGCTGATAGCCAGAAACCGGTCCTTGGATGCTTGATTCCGGTCTGGGAAAGACATGGCTTGGTAGTTCGGACTGGACTGTTCCCATGAGGCACAGGGTTAGAGCTGATTTGCATATAGCCAGTGTCTAACCCAGGGTGGTGTGGAGTGCAAAAAAACGATGGATTTAGCCCCAGATCCTTGTACTGGGGTGAATGTATGACATTGTTCTACATTCTGTCCATCAACTGTGTTTTTTGCAATTTTCACCCCGAGTGGGCTGGGTATGCTCAGACGTGAGTCCCAGGCTCTCCACACCACTGGAGTCAAGCTATCCAGGCTGAATGAAGGCTGATAGCCAGAAACCGGTCCTTGGATGCTTGATTCCGGTCTGGGAAAGACATGGCTTGGTAGTTCGGACTGGACTGTTCCCATGAGGCACAGGGTCAGAGCTGATTTGCATATAGCCAGTGTCTAACCCAGGGTGGTGTGGAGTGCAAAAAAACAATGGATTTAGGCCCAGATCCTTGTACTGGGGTGAATGTATGACATTGTTCTACATTCTGTCCATCAACTGTGTTTTTTCCAAAGGATAATGCAGCATATATTTGATGAATTAAAAGATGCTTTATGTTGCAGGATGATATCTTGGTAGTGAGGAAGACTGGAAAAGAACATGATGAATTGATGGAACAAGTGATGGAACATTTGGGAAAGTGTAGTTTAACCGTAAATAAGGAGAAATCGCAATTAAGGAAAAGCCGAGTAACATATTTCAGTCATGAGATTTCCAAAGAAGGTATTCAACCAAAAAAAAGTATAGTGTTGGCAGTGCATGAAGCGCCTATACCAGTTTGCAAAAACAGATTATATAATTTTTTAGGTCTGGCAGAAGACTGTTGCAAGTTTGTAGCTATTTTTACTGAGATAGTTGAACCAATTAGATTATTAACGAAACAGAATGTCATATTCAGTTTGGACAAGAACTGTGGTGTAGGTTTCCAGAAGATAAAGGATGGAATTGTGCAAGCTTCTACATTAGGGCATTTTCAGCCTGATTCATGAAGTAAAATAGCGCCCGCAATCGCTGCGAAAATGCAATTGCGGGCGCAATTTACGTAATTGGCATTCAACAACAAAATTGCGAATTCGCTAACACATAATAGCGAATTCGCAATAAAATTCGCAGAATCCCGGTAGGCTAGCATTAGCGAATCGGAAAATGCGACAAACCACGGATTCTGCGAAATAAATAGCGAATTCGCAATATTATCTCAATCGGCATTCATGAAAAATCGCTAATAGCGAAAAACCCAAAAATCGCTGTTTGCGCGGCGCAAATTAAGGACAACTCAAAGCAGGTGGTAACCATAAAAGCCATGAACTAATTACATTTGAAAAACCGTTGGCCAATCACCAACAGGTTCAGGCCTGACCAATCACACATAAGGACATTCAGCAGCAGCATTAGGAGTTCCACAATGCCAGGAATGTACATGGTGGTGAGGCGTCGAAGGCTACAGCGAGCAGCACGGAGGAGACGCGGGATCCAGGACAGGATTTTCCGCCAGCGGGTCACCTTGCTGGGCCAAACCAGAGAGCAGATATTTGCAAAATACAGGCTGAATGGGGAAATGATAATCCAGCTGATACATGACCTTGACCCCCTGATGCAGCACCCAACAAGGCGAACCAATGCGGTGCCTACACATGTGCAGGTATTGTGTAGCCTGCACCTCCTGGCCTCCGGGAGTTTCCAGGGGATAGTAGCGGCTGCTGGGGGGATATCCCAGCCCACCATGTCACGCTGCCTCCACACTTTCGTTGACGCCATGCTCACCCAGCTACACCGTCACATCACATTTCCCACAAGCCAACAGGAATTGGACTTGACAAAGCTACAATTCTACAATGTAGCCCATTTTCCCAATGTACTCGGATGCATAGACTGTACCCACGTCGCCATCTGCCCACCAGCTGCTACGGAGTATATGTTCCGCAATCGCAAGTCGTACCACTCCCTCAACATACAGATGGTCTGCAATGCCAAGACTTACATCACTGACATTGTGGCCCAGTACCCAGGGAGTACCCATGACTCCTTCATATTCCGGCACAGCGGCCTCCACACACGACTGCTCAGGGGAGATTTTGGGGAAGGACACCTACTTGGTAAGTACACTTTGTCGACAATGTCACATTGCTATGAAGTAGCAGCGCAGCACGGGCACTCACCCTCTTCTCCTCTCATTCAGGTGACAGTGGCTACGCCCTCCGTGATTACCTCCTCACCCCATACCTCAACCCTGCTACACCCCAGCAACGGCGCTACAATGTTGCACATATTCGGACAAGGAATTGTATAGAAAGGACATTTGGCCTGCTCAAGAGCAGGTTCCGCATACTGCACAAGACAGGTGGGGCCATGTATTACAGTCCTGCAGTGTGCTGCCGCATTGTGGCTGTCTGTGCAATACTACATAACATTGCAACCAAGCGCCGGATACCTGTCGACATCTCTGGCAGTGAATCTGAAGGGGACGGCCGGCCACCTGCACATGCGCACCATGCACGCGGGGAGAACCCAGCTGAAGGCCACAGACGTCGCAACCACATCACAGTGAACAGTTTCTAGGCCACCCTCTTCCCTCACCCCACAAATCACAA
This sequence comes from Lissotriton helveticus, assembly GCF_964261635.1. Lineage (NCBI taxonomy): Eukaryota > Metazoa > Chordata > Amphibia > Caudata > Salamandridae > Lissotriton > Lissotriton helveticus. Next base: position 1,160,955,407 of record NC_136057.1, on the reverse strand, counting down.
TTGCATGCAAAATGTAATGATGACACAACGCTAATGTGTGCTGCAAAATAAATATATTTGTTTCATTCACAAAAAATGTCACCAGTACAACTATTTTCTACTAACAGTATTACTTCATACTGCAGTGTCAAAGGACAGGGCAGGCTTATAGTCAGCCAGTGCCTGTAATTGTCTAAATGAGTCAATTGCGCCTCACGCGCGTTCCGCCCAAGCGCCTCTGAGGCTCATCCTCTTCCGGGGCACCTGTACCTGGCGTTGCCCTGGTGCTGCGCCTGAGTGGCGGGACTAGTGTGGCAGAGTGGCTGCTGATGCTGGATGCCCCCTCACTGCCATCATCACCCCCAACAGTGGCAGGTAGAGCAGGAGGGTGTAGTGCCGTAACCGCCGTGGTGAGGTGCTCCAGGACCCTGGTCATGTCCTCACAGCACTGTACGAGTTGGTGCTGCTGTACTAGTGACCGCCGCGACAACTGTGAAGTGGCATTCGCTGCCACATAATTGGACCTGCTGTAGGAGGCCAGCCGGCTCATGAGCTGGTGGTGGCGCCGGCGTGCTGCACTGCGCTGCTTAGTCATTGCAGCGGTGTTGGCCTCCATGGCTGCAGTCATGCGGGCCATTCCCTCCCCCACACCTGCCATGGCTGCAGTCATGTTGTCCATGCGATCCCCCATACCTGCCATGGCCGCCGTCATGCGGTCCATGCGGTCTCCCACTCCGGCCACATTGCGCCCAATCTTGTGGAGCTGGAGCTGAATGGCACCTTGCTGCCGTGCCTGGTGCTGATGTATTCTCAACATGCGTCTTTCGACGCTCATACAAGCAAGACTCTGTCCATTGCCCCTCCTGCTGATTGCAGCAGTGGTGTGCTGGCGAGACCTCCCACGCCTGCTCTGCTGGCCTGTCACTGTGGCTGGCCGCTGTGTTGGCGCTGTCGCAGGCCCAGATGTTGTAGCACCAGCTGCTGCTGGTGTCACAGCAGGCATTGCTGATGCGGCAGGGACTGGAGGCACAATAGTGGCGGGCCTGGCTGTGGCTGTCGGTGGTCCGCCAGATGCAGGGGGCACAATGGTGGGGGGCCTGGCTGTGGCTGTCGGTGGTCCGCCAGATGCAGGGGGCACAATGGTGGGGGGCCTGGCTGCTGGTGTTGTAGCAGCGGCAGGGGCTGGTGCCTGGGTTTGTGGTGGAAAATCCTCCTCCTGGGCCTCCTCATCAATTTGCAGCCTTTCACTGTCGCTGCTTTCAGCGCCACCTGTGAGGGTAAGTGGACAATCATTAGTTGCATGTGTCTGTCAGACGTGCAGTTGTTACATGCATGCTGGGTGACATTCCCTGAATGGCTGTGGATTTGCGTACTTTGGGACCTGTCTGGCTGCATTGTGGTACTACTACATTGTGGCCACACTACATCTCCCACAATGCTTCAGGGCATTCCCAGATGTGCAACAATGGCATGACTGAGGGACATTATGGGAGCCTATTTGGTCAGGGACAGTCATAGGGGACAGGGTCGCAGTCGCATGCCACTTACCTTGGGTGTCTTGGGTGCGGCGGGAGGAGTCTAGACGTGTGACGCCAACGCACGCCTCCCTCTCAAGGGTGTTCTCCACCTGGTCCTCCAAGGGTGTGTTAAGAGGGACTGTAGGTCCGCCACCTCCAGTGCCCGATGACTCTCCAAGGCGCTCCGCCACCCTCTCCTTGGCACGACCTCGGAGGTCATACCATCTTTTCTTCAGCTCCTCAAGTGACCTATCGGCCACACCCACGGAGTTGACAGTGGAGGCTATTCCCTGCCAGATCCTCCTTTTTTCTTGCTCCGGGACCTTCCTGGAGTCTTTGCCAAAGAGTTTTTCGTGGTTGGCCACCACCCCTTCAATCAAATGTTCGAGCTCCTGCTCAGAAAATTTGAGCTTCCTCTTCCGCCCTGTGTTGTTGCTGGGGCCAGGAACAGGTTCCTCTGACATGGCAGCAGAGTAATTGCAGTTTACAAATCACCAGAATAGCAGCAGCTCTCCCACTTGCTCCCTCCAGGTCTGCCTCACTGTGGTGAATGGGGGTAGGAACTGCCTGCTTCCTGGTTGTGATGTCATCACTGTGCTCGAAATGCGACTTCCCGTTTTCCCGATCTCGCGAGTTTGCGAATCGCAATCCCGACGCGGGTAGCCGGAAATAGCAATTATTCTGCGATTATCGTTAATCGCTAACGGAATTTGCGCCCGCCTGCGAATCGCTTTTTTTTATCGGTAATCTTCATGAATTCAGATTTGCGCTTTCTCAATAGCGATTCGCAATTTATCGCTATTTGAGACTCGCAAATCCCGTTTTTCATGAATCAGACTGTTTGATACTACTGCCAAGACTTGTTTAACAACTGATGCAAGCAGTGTGGGGATAGGAACTGTGGGCCCGATTCACAAAACTAACTGAAGATAAAATCCTAAACTTACTACCATTTTGGTATTCACAGAAGGTACTTAGTAATTTTGGTATTCACAGAAGGCATTTACTCATTTTGGTATTCACAGAAGGCACTTACTCATTGATGAGTAAGTGCCTTCTGTGAATACCAAAATGAGTAAGTGCCTTCTGTGAATAGCAAAATGGTAGTAAATTTAGGATTTTGTCTAAAGTTAGTTCTGTGAATCGGGCCCTGTGTTGCCATTAATCAAAGATGGTCAGAACAAGATTGAAGGCTTTGCTTCAAGACAGCTTCAGAAAGCGGAGACCTCATACTCTGTGATTGATTGAGAGGCTCTAGCATGCTGGTAGGCAATCAAGCCTTTCACGTTTTTTGTATGGGGATTATTATTCAAAGTTAAGTCCGATCATAAACGCTAATACACTTATTTAAAGGGGGAACTTGAAGTAAATGTGACCCCAAGGATATCCGGGGGGATGCTATCTGCGCTAGAATATAATTTTGTTGTTGAATATGTTAAGGGCTTAAAAAACTTTGTTGCGAACTGTCTGTCTAGAATGCCTCAGGATGAATTTGACAATGAGTCAGAGGCAGAGGTAGAAGTGGTAACAGTGGTTCATTTGAGCCGGTTGTTTTCGGGGTTCACCATCAGCACTTATTCGTCAGCACCAGTGCCTATAGCTCTAACTTTACCCAACGGTGCGCTTTTCATGAACACCAGTTAAAGACACATTCACTTTTCATTTTTTGTAGGCCCAGAGAGATTAAGTGATTTGCTCAGTATCACAGAATGTTGAGCCTACACCGAGACTCGAGTCTGGTTACCCAGCTTCAAAGTCGGCAGCTCTGTCCATCATGCCACATCCTCTCCCCACTTGTAGGGTTTTGGTTAGTTCTGTTTTAGACGGCTCTAACAGGAGCAATGGTCTGGTGGAGGTTGTCCTCCGACGAAAGCCGTGACACATATTTTTTCACAAATTAACCACTGAGTGGTAATGGTAGGCAGAGAGGAAATCACTCTCGGCAAAGAGGAATGTTATACAGAAATGGACGAGAATGTGCAATTGAAGGATTTAAAAAAGTGTGTGATTGCAGGTTGGGAAAATTAAACACCGTGTGGTGTGGGGTTAAATGCATATCACAATGTGAAGGATGCAAACAGAGTACCTGCAGGGAAATTGATGTCGAGGACCTAGATTATTCCGCTAGAGTAATTAAGGAAGAAAATAATCCATATAGCGCACAAGGAGCATCAGGGGCACAACATGACTAAGAGGCGAGTGTGTCAGTCTTTCTTGTGGCCCAAAACGGATGATGCCATTGAAAATATTGTCAAAGAATGCTATGCATGTGCCAACAGTGTCAAAACCAAGGTTGTGACACATCCACCACTGTGTTGTGTGGAGTTACCTAATAAATCTTGTGGAAGGTTGGCCATTAATTGTTTGGGTCCTGTAGGCAGACTGGGCACGAGAGACAGATACATGATTGTCCTGATTAATTACTACATGGAATGGTTTGTGACCACATCTACTGAATGCATTGATATGGAAAATGTGATTACATTTCTAGAAGTTGCATTCATGGAAGAGGGTATTCCCAAGATTAGTTTCAGATAACAGAGTACAGTTTATTTTTAAATCTATGACAGAGTTTTTAGAAAAGATGGTTGTCAAACATGAGAAGGTGGTGTTATTCAGACCCCAGGACAATGGACCAATTTAGCAAGTCAATAGTCTAATTATGGGGAACATCGAACTGTCCATGGACAATGGGTTACCATGGAAAGAGGAGTTAATGAAATTGATTTGGGCATATAGAGTTGCACCTCTCTCAATGATGGGGGTGTCATGTTTCATTTCACTTGAAGGAAGGGATCCAGGGAGGAAGGAAATTTCAGCATGGTTAAAAAGGATCACTGACATAACCTCGACAGACCGAATATCGACTGGACAAAATATCGATGACAAATTATCGACTACAAAATTATCGATTGCCTATACTTAAACAACAAACCACAAAAATATCGAAACCACAATATCGACTACAAAAAACAACGACTACAACAATATCGACTAACAACATTATCGATTTCTAAAACATTGATTACCACATATTTAAATGAAAAACAGTCAAAATATCGAATACAAAAATATCGATAGCAAATTGATCGATTTTTTTAAAAATCGAAATTACTACATCCTTCAATAAATCACTTTATTATCTTAAAATGTAGTCATACAAACCATAATTATCCAGAAATTGTTTATATAAATCTATAAAATATACTATATATTTTCCTAACATTTATAACACAAAATAAATACAAACATACATTTTATAATACATAAACAATGTTTCGAACAACTAAACATTTCTTACTGCAAATTATATATATTCCTCCACTTTACAAATATAAAGATAACATTACCTATACTAAATAAGACCTTACACATTAAATAAACGTTAATTGGCGTCACCCATATAAGGAAAGCAATTACCATAACAGGTAAAAAAATTCAAATCCACAAATAAAAACAGACTGTCAATTTAAACAACCAATCCTATTTCAGACACAATTAGACTAATACTATATAAACAAGATTACAGCAAACTAAAAATGCAGCCTAAATCTCCAAACTAAAGGAAGACAAAACTCTGCAGGATTTCTGAAAGAAAACTTATTGACTTCAACATAAAGACAGCTACACCTATCTAAAGTAAGTACTACTACATTATTAGCCATTGAAAATGTAACTCTCAAACCTCACACCTATGTTTAAAAGCCAAATACCTAAAATATATGTGTTTTTTTTACTATTTATCCTACAGACAAAAAGAAAATACAGAAGACCTACACAACACTTGGACATCAAAAGTTAAATATAAATAAGTAAGTATATAATTGAAATGTAAATTCGACATTTAATAGATAGGTAACTAAATAGAAACTAGCTAAAAACCTCTATCAAAATATCATAAATAGTAATAAAATATTTGTATACATTTTCTCAACTTCCACAGGTACAAAAATATATACACAGAAAATAACAGTTTAAAGAACATCAACACCTGAAAAGAACTACTTGAAATCATCAAAAGAATTACAGGTAAATCAAAAATGTATTAAACTGTATTATTAGAATACAACATTATTTTTTCAAAAAATGTAATGACATTCTCTTTTAATTACCTCCTAGCACTACAATGCAATCATGACTGAAGGAGCTAAATTCATTTATTCACAAAAAGGGAAAATGCTTCTTTGTTACATGGGATATGTCTACACTCAAGAGAAACAAAAAGATTTGAAAGTGTTTTGGAAGTGTACGAAATATTATGCCAACAAATGTTATGGTAGAGCTATAACTCAGGAAACTACTGTTACTTATACTAAGGAACATAATCCCCCACCCAATGTAACAGAAATAGAGATTAGACACATGCTAGATTCCCTTAAAGAAGCTAGTACTAGAACTGATCAACCAACAACTGCTATTCTGAAACACCATTTAAGTGTACTTCCCCAACATGCTTCTAGCCAATTACCATCTATTGAATCCCTTAAAAGAACTGTAGCTAGACAAAAAAGAGCAACATGCACTACTCCTCCCACACCAAAAACTTTTGAAGAAGTGCAAATTCCCCCTGAACTCTCTGTAACTCACAATAAAGATAATTTTATACTCTATGACAACAAATCTAAAGATAAAATAATTATACTGTTTGCCACAGCAAACAACATGACTAAACTTACCCAATGCCAAACTTGGATGATGGACGGTACTTTTTCTGTATGCCCCAAACCTTTTTATCAATTATACACTATCCATGGTCATTTCCAAAATGCAAATATTCCATTCCTTTATGCCCTTCTACCAAACAAACAGCAAGCTACCTATCAAGAAATACTAAGTGAAGTCAATCAACATACTAACAACTATTTTCCACAAACAATTATCATTGACTTTGAAAAAGCAATGATAAACAGCATCCTTAAAACATACCCACACACAGCAATACAAGGTTGCTATTACCATTTTAATCAATGTATCTGGCGACATCTACAAAAATCTAACTTGAGTATCCAATACGCCACTGATAGCACATTTGCTTATCAAATAAAAAAACTCATCGCCCTAGCCTATGTTCCACTGACAGATGTAACTGAGCACTATAACTTATTAATAGACAGCCCCTACTATAAAAGAAACAAAGAAAGACTAAGCCCTATGCTTGACTACTTCGAAGACACATGGGTAGGAAGGCTACATAGATCAGGCCATAGAAGACAACCCAAATACCAAATAGCTTGGTGGAATGTCTACCTTAGCACACTAAATAAGGAAGCAAAAACAAACAATGCAGTTGAAGGATGGCACAATGCCTTCCAAGCAACTACAGGCCGAGGAACGCCTACCCTTCACAAATTAATACAATCCTTACAAAAAGAACAGAGTTACCAGGAGCTCCGAATGGAGCAATCATTAACTTTGATCGGACCTAAACTCACCAAAGAAACGAAAAAAATGTATAACACACTACCAAAGTCAAGTTACCCTCTATCCAACTAGCAAAGGACTAGAATATCTATCAATGATTGCAAAAACTATTCTTTAAAACATAACATAACTATACACGTTACATTAAGCATTTTTTTTCTAAATTCCTTGATTTTTACATGTAACAATTTGCAATTAAATGATCAAATACATAATATTAACATATATAAAATGTATTTAGATAATGTATTTACAAAATGTTACATACAACGTAAGTAAAGCAAAATTTAAAACAGTTTCCCCACCCATAACATTTTTTGTAAATACTTACAGTTCTGTTGCAGCTTCAAACGTAATCCAATTCCAAGCAATCCATACGACACCATTGCAAAAACCCATACAATCCATGGAAGCCCAAAAAAAAATGCAAAAATACAAGCAAATCCATAGCGACTCCTCTCCAATGTAATAGACACGATATACGATAGAAAACCCGAAAATAGTAATTTTGAAAAAAAAACGCTCCTGGAAAACTTGAAAACCAAAATATTTGTGTGCAAAAATAAGAGTATATAATACTCGTCACACAACTCTGATCGAAAAAGAAAGAACTCCTCAAAAACAGTAAAACGCGACGATAACCTGGAAAAAATAAAATACATACCCACCCACACAAAAACACCCATACATATATAAAAACACATATTTATACACCAAACATATTATCTTAGGAACATTTAAACATATTACCTCACGTCACACACCTACAACTAAAACGCGGTAAAAATCAAAAATCGTACACTCTACCTAACATCGAACACACAATGTTCTCTTAATAACCCTATCTACATAAACCTAAACACACCACACATACACTAACAATAACTTCATTAACTTCTAAAATACAATTAAAACAAACTTACCCTCTCTAACGCGAAGCAGCATCCAACCGCGATCTGTTGAAGCACCAAATAAGCCTAAGTAACATTACGCGGTTAAAAAGTAGTCCCTGTATACAGCAAAATCCTCTATAATTTCTATATTCCAACACTTTAAAAAAATACACTGAGTATTATATGAAGTGTAAATAATTATTTAATTAGTAGAAAATTATTTCTTAAATATTAATTACTTTCAAATAATTATTCAACTGGTATGTGATACTTTAAATAATATTTTATGATTTATATATACATTTTGAAAATAATCTATATGTTAAACAAATGTGCATATATAACTTTGTTACAAATAATGTGTTTATAAAAATAGCAAATATTAGTTTAAACATTATGTATGTATATAAAAATGTTTTTTGTGTTTATCTATGTAAAAATTAATATTATAAATATGTTCAATATTCATAATATTAATTTTAAAAAAAATATCATTACTTTGTAAGAAACAAAAATGTTACTGTTACTAAAGAAATGTACATATTTATCTATGACAATATATTTAATGTTATGTGAATAAAATAATTGTTATTAAATGAAAAGTACATATTACCAATTTGTTTATTTAACTATTTAAATTACAATATATGTGAATAAACATAAAATTATGTTTATATCATTTATGTCTTAAAAACATATATATGCACTTCAGATATTTTGTTGGATAATAAAAACTGTTTAGTTACAATTTTCAATTGAAATAAAAAATACATCTCTACTTAAAATTTGTATTTTATATGTTAATAAACTATTTTTCATTTATTGCATTTAACCCTGTGTATGTTTCCTTCTTTATTATTCTATATAAATATTAATTACATATGAAATATTCTATATAAAAATGCATTTTAAATTTTAATAATTTTAAAAATGTATTAATCTTTTAAGTACTATAATAAACAATAATTAAAATAATACAACATTTTTCTATGTAATGTGAACACTTTATTATAGTATCCTACCAATAATAATTATTTCTATAAAAAAGGTCTTCTTATTTCCACTGCACCAATTATAAACTCACAAAACCATAGTACACATTAAAACCATACAAATTACAATTCCCATTTCACCAATTGTAAACTCATGGAAGGTGCTGGACACTGAACCCATACGAATTACTATTCCCAATCCAGTGGGTGCAACAGTAGGGAAAGTAAATACTTCATATATTAATAAATAAATTAAAAAATAATATCAATATAAATATTTTTACAAATGATTAACTATTTAATTTAACATAATAATTAATATATTAAAATTACTAATTAACTATCATTATTTCTAATACTTACCTATTAATACTAATTTACAACTAATTACCAATAATTTTTTTGATAATTCTAAATTAATTTACAATTATTTTCTATTAAATACAATTAAATAAAAGATGTATGACGTTTGAACGCATACTTTTACAACGCATACCTTTACAACGAAACGTTAACAACGCAAATACCATTACACCGCATTTATTTACAACGAATGCTTTTACAAAGCAAATACCTTTACAACGCATAGCATTACAAAGTAAGTATTGATAATATTATAATATGTTATTTAATGTAAATTAATATAAACTAATTTAATTAAATGTATTTAAATTTAATTAATTTAATGTAAATTTAAATTTACCTTATTTTTACCCTGTATCCCTCTACCCAAAAACCCCAAACTGACCCTGAACCCTAAAAATACCCCTTTACCCACAAACTGAAAACTGACCCTGAACCCTAAAAATACCCCTTTACCCACAAACTGAAAACTGACCCCGAACCCTAAAAATACCCCTTTACCCAAAAACTGACCCTGAACCCTAAAAATACCCCTTTACCCACAAACTGAAAACTGACCCTGAACCCTAAAAATACCCCTTTACCCACAAACTGAAAACTGACCCTGAACCCTAAAAATACCCCTTTACCCACAAACTGATAACTGACCCTGAACCCTAAAAATACCCCTTTACCCACAAACTGAAAACTGACCCTGAACCCTAAAAATACCCCTTTACCCACAAACTGAAAACTGACCCTGAACCCTACAAATACCCCTTTACCCAAAAACTGAAAACTGACCCTGAACCCTAAAAATACCCCTTTACCCACAAACTGAAAACTGACCCTGAACCCTAAAAACACCCCTTTGCCCACAAACTGAAAACTGACCCTGAACCCTAAAAATACCCCTTTGCCCACAAACTGAAAACTGACCCTGAACCCTAAAAATACCCCTTTACCCACAAACTGAAAACTGACCCTGAACCCTAAAAATACCCCTTTACCCACAAACTGAAAACTGACCCTGAACCCTAAAAATACCCCTTTGCCCACAAACTGAAAACTGACCCTGAACCCTAAAAATAGCCCTTTACCCAAACACTGAAAACTGACCCTGAACCCTAAAAATACCCCTTTACCCAACAATCCAAACCTATAACATTTTAAATATAATTATATACTTACCAACACTTACATTGTAATAGTATGCGTTGTAAAAATACCTGCGTAGTAAAAACATTTGATCTAAATACATGCGTTGCTATGGTATTTGCGTTGTAAAAGTTTCATTGTAAAGGTAGTGCGTTGTAAACGTTGTGTGCTAAACGTTGTATACCTTAAATAAATATTATTATTTCAATATTTATAATTAAATTACTTCCCAGTCTATTCCCCTATAAACAGACAACCCACTACAGAAAAGTAAAAATTTAATGTTACATAATTAGCAATTAATAAATTACATTAAATTATTTACCAATTATATTTTAAATAATCAACTTGAATTTTTTAATTAACAATTAATTAAATATTACTACCAATTAATAAATTTACATATTTAATAGATTATAATTAAATTACTTCCCACCCTGTTCCCCTATAAACCCACAACCCCCTACATGACATAAATTATTTAAATTAATATAATTAGCAATTAAACAATAAAATAAAATTAATTACCAATTAAATTTTATATAATTTAAATACATTATTTAATTAACAATTATTAAAATATTACTACCAATTAATAAATTTACCTTTTTAATTAATTATAATAAAATTACTTCCCACCCCATTCCCCTATAAACCCACAACCCGCTACATGACATAAATGTTATAAATTTTCATATTTAGCAATTATTCAATTACATTAAATTAATTACCAATTAAATGTAATATAATTAAAATATATGATTTAAATGTTATAAATTTACATATTTAGCAATTATTCAATTACATTAAATTAATTACCAATTAATTTTAATATAATTAAAATATATGATTTAATTAACAATTATTTAACTATTACTACCAATTAATAAATTTACATTTTTAATTAATTATAATTAAATTACTTCCCACCCTATTCCCCTATAAACCCACAACCCGCTACATGACATAAATTATTTAAATTAACATTATTAGCAATTATTAAATTAAATTAAATTAATTACCAATTAAATTTTATATAATTAAAATATTTTTTATAATTAACAATTAATTAAATATTAATACCAATTAATAAATTAACATATTTAATTATGTATTATTAAATTACTTCCCACCCTATTCCCCTATAAACCCACAACCCGCTACATGAAATTAATTTATTTAAATGAACATAATTAGCAAGTAATGTATTAAATTAAATTAATTACCAATTAAATATTTTATTTAAAAAAATAATTTAATTGACAATTAATTAAATATTAATACCAATTAATACATTTACATATTTAATTAATTATATTTAAATTACTTCCCACCCTATTCCCCTAAAAACCCACTACCCGCTCCTAGAAATTATTATAGTATTTGAATAATTTTTTTAAATTATTAATTACTTTTAAAATTATTTCTATATAAATAAATACAAAATTAACATATATTTTAACAATAAATGTAGTAATAAAACATTAAAACAGTGTACATTTAACTATTAGATATTATTTATATCGATATTAATAGTCGATATCATGACAGTCGATATCATGACTGTCGAAAACACAACTTTCGATATTTTTAAACTACTAGAATAATCGATATTTTTTACTAACGATATTACTTACTCGATATTTTTTCAATCGATATTTTTTAACATACATAAAAATCGATAAAAAATACATCGATATTACTTACCTCGATATTAATGCCATCTCGATATTCTGGAGTCGATATTATGTCCATTCGAAATAAATAACTCGATATTTAGGCTGCACACCGGTTAAAAAGTAAAGATTGTATGTGGGTAGACCGCAATGCTGTTAAAGAGATTGTGAGAGAGAAACAACAAATATCAAAGAAATAATATGGCACTAAGAAAGGTGTCAAGAGAGTGGACATAAAGAAGGATGAGTGGGTGGCAGTAAAGAAAATCAGAATTGTCAGGAAAGGGGAAAGGGGAAAGTAGATTTTCCCAACTGGTCAATGTGAAAGAGGTAAAACGCAGTGTAGTGATTTTGGAGGATGTATCTGTGTCGAGTTTGGGGAGTAAAAGAGTAAAAGGGTCTGATGTAGACACAACAGTTCCCTCCTTCCAGGCCTCAATCATTTTACTAGGTTTACCTGTGGTGAGGGATGATCTAATGCACAGAAACACCAGTGGAGTAAGGAAAAATTGAAGCTATCAATCAGCAGAGGTCCAAGAACAAACAAATATTTGGTATATTCTCAAACAGCATATGTGTCAGCGACATGATTGCCTAAACAGCAGTGTCTTCCCAACTCAGTCTCCACAAAAGATCATATGACTTTGTATATTAGTCAAACAAAATCTCTGGCACGCTCTGCATGACTGCCTTCTAAAGCCTGAGCCTTCTATTATTCAATAAATACTCTATGATGGCAATGTGTAGCTTACGGAGTAATGTTTACTTCTATCTTTTTATGACTTTCAAATATATTTACCCATAGGTAAGAAGGTATAAATTCCAATGCCCAAAACGTCATTATGACTGCATGCCAGTAAATTCACAGTTTGTGAAGTTGTAAAGTTTAAAAAGGAGAGGAAATAATTTAACACCCTAAGCATCAAAGAGGAATCTTTTCAAGTGCAGACACCAGCAGTCACCTATTCATAGTCCAAACCACCAACCCACCAGTGAAGTACATCATTCTGCCTCTAGCGCTGACTTGTGTATGTCCTTCATGCTGTGCCTGAGCTGTACTCAGCTCTGGTGCCCCCGCCCTAATGCTGTCTTCTGCCACAGACTTTCCCTTACAGAAGCTCCACCATGTTGCAGTATGCACTCAGTGTTTGATTCACCACCCCTTTCTGCACTACACAGTCCATGGAACCTCCTACACCAGGAATGCGGAGAGGGGAGCTAGGCTGGTTTAACTTTGCGTCCAGCAAAGATGGAAAATCCTGTCAACCTTTGCCAGTGCAAATTTTTACACTTCACTTTGCCTTTAAAAATGGAATGCTTACAAAATCCTTAAGAAAGTGATTTATGGCAACATTGAGTACAAGACCAAGCAAGGGATGTGCAGTACACCAGCTAGATTCATGACTGCTGTGACATAGCTCAGTGTCCGCTGCAACAAGTCAACCTTTCAAAAAACATAATGACCCACCATCTAGTCCGTCAACACCTCTATTGCAACTCCTCTGCTTTAACAGAAACATGAAAGTGAAATGCTGAACAGTGGAAATTCCTCAGGAAATTTCAGAAACAGAAACAGAAATACACACTAACATGTCGCATTCTGCATAAAATGTTTCCACAATCACAGTTGTAAAGAAGTTGTTACCAGACATTATGTCACTTACAGTCAATTATACTTGTGAATGACCTGCCCAAATCTACATTTATACATAATACATAATACTAAAGAACACCGCAGAATGGAAATAGGTGCAAGTGCAATAGTTTGACTCTGCACGTTTTAGAACATGTCAGTTTCTTTCACGTGGCCTCATGATTGAGCACCATGCCTAAACTGGAATAGCTGATAGAGACTTCAAGTGCAAGGCCTAGCTGAAGTCCAAGTTCCTTGCACACTCCAGGTCAACCATAAAGGTATTAAATGTGTATGTTTATGATAAGGCGATGTGAAAGAAAACAATTTCTGGACCAACAGTCACAAAAGTACCTATGTATAACCCCTTGCTACCTCTCCACACCTAGCCGTTATACGGAAAATCCAGGCGATTTATCTTACTAACATTCCTATGAATGCTTGGATACCCGATTTCCCATACTACTTGATTGCATCACAGTTATGTTATGTGTTCAGCAGTCCAGCAGAGTTTCAGTCCTTCATCAGCACAGAGGTACTTCTTCTTGGCATAGCATCCTCAGGTCCAGAAGTGTACTAAACTGGTAAAGGTCAGAAGTCCAGTTCTTATACCCAGTGGTGCCTTTGAAGTGGGGGATACTTCAAAGAAGAGCTTTGTAGTGCACATATGGCCTCCCTTCCTGGCTCCAGACACACTACAGTGGGGTATGCAGCCCACTGTGTGTACAGGTGTTAGAACTGGGGGTCTCTAGTTGGTAGAGGTATGCACTTTAGTCCAAATAGGGACCCTTGCTTGTAATCAGGGTAAGTGGGATTCACATTTTGGATAACCCATGGTAGCTTGGCATGAGCAGACAGGCGTATCCCGAAGGAAAATGTGTAAAGTATTTGTACTCAAAACACACAGTAACACAGTGATAATACCACAAATAGACACCACACCAGTTTAGAAAAGAAAGTATATTTATGTAAACTCAACAAGACCAAAACAACAAAAATCCAACATACAGGTAGTACAATAGCACTTACAAACAGTTATTTCCGAAATAAAGCTTGTAGCATACAAATAGCTCCACCTGGGGCTATTACAACGTTGTGAAGCAATAAATCCAAAGTACGGCACTGAATGCAAGGTGCGCGTCATCGGGCACATAGTCACATGGACCACCAAACAAAGAGTACCTTGGAAATTAGGTCTATGATGATGCACGGCATAACTGAGGTGAGGCATAGTGGAGGAGAGCAGCCGTGGTCGGTACTGGGAGTACCTGCAGGGCAGTGATGTGAGGAGGGGAAGGGGCAGTGTGGGTCGTAGTAATGTATGGATTACGGAGCTTTACAGGTGTGTAAACGTATGAATAAATTAAACAAATTTTGTTGTGTGCACTGCATCCCCAAATGCGATGCAGTGCGTGCAACTAAATTTGTTTTATTTATTAATATGTTAGGCTTTGAAGGGCGTCAGAGCTGCGGTGCAGGCCAGGCGGTGCATTGTGCACTTCACGAGCGGTGCCCCGGGCCTCAATGCAGGTTGCAGCATCACAGTGGCATCGCTTACGGCGTCAGAGATTGCTTTTTTTGCTTCTGTTAGGTTTCTTCCAGCTCCCAACAGCAGGGACAACGTTCCAGAGGCTCAAAACGGGAGCAGTCACCTCCTGGCAGGTGAAAACTCTCAGCAGTAGATTTCAGGGGAGCTGAGGGTGAAGTCTTTATTTCCTGAGACTTCAGAACAGGAGGCCAGCCCACAAAAGCCCTTGGAGATTCTTCTTTAAGCAGGTTTCGCAGCAAAGTTCCAGTCTTTGTCCTTTCCTTGGCAGAAGCAGCAATGGCAGGCAAACCCTACACAGCACACAGCAGCAGGGCAGTACTCTTCCTCACAGCTCTTCTCCTTGGCAACGCTTTCTCTTGAGTCCAGAAGTGCTCTAAAGTGCTGGGGTTTAAGGTCCACTACTTATACCCCATTTTGTCTTTGTTCTTCTTTGTGCAGGGGTCTCTGAGCCCAGTCCAAACAAGTTTTGTCCTGACAGGTGTAGTATGACCACAGGGGCTGGAGACAGTATTGTGCAAGGGAGATGGGTCCTATTCAGGCGCAAGGGAAACTCCTCCCACTATTCTAAATGTAGTCAATGTCTATTCAGCTCAGCTCTGAGTCATCCAGGAAGGGCTGGACACACCACAACCCGCCCCCCCCCCCACAGTGGCTGTCTACAGTGAATGCACATCCTCAGCCCCTGTCACTCCAAAACCAGTCAGTCAATCCACAAACAGGCAGAGGCACACAGAATGGTTAAACAAGAAAATGCCTACTATGTAAAAGTGGCATTTTTAAACACACAATTTAAAAACCATCATTACTAAAAAATATGCTATTAAATTCTGAGTTCAAAGAGCCCAAACTTAATTTCTCTATCTTTTATATAATTACATTAAATATTAGGAAAATTGCTCAGAATGACTCATATTGAAGCAAAATGCAAATATGTCATCTAGTGCTATGCTTTAACATGAAATGCGTCGTCTCATAAATGTTTGACACAAGGATGCACTGTGCGCTAGAAAATAATGCACACAAGCACAATTGCAACCTATGTGGTATATTAGCACTGAACGTAATAAATCCACAATTTGCAGTTGAATTGCAATGATAGATGTATATATGTGCCAATTACATTGTGTAATGTAACATGCAACATTGCTTATTACTTAAAATCGAGTTCCACAAAATGTTAGGTTAATGGTTCAGAAAATTAACAGATAAGAACTAAGAGACACACGCTGCAGAAACGAAAAGTGGATGGTTGCCAATATTCTGAAGACAGACCTATCAATTAGATCCGCGTCGCGTCTTTGAGGAGAGTCCATGATAGTTTAAAATTAATGACCAATCAGTTTTCCAAACTTTCTACAATGTGGGAGGGTCTTATGCATTGTGAGAGGTGGGTGATGCTCTGCCACCGGGAGAGCGATATTGCGTATCTCTAGATGAATGAGGGGCCAGCGTTATCTGTTGAGAGATTTGTTTCCCAGGCTCGTTTGCAGTGCTCATTCTGCTGCAGCCTGCAAGAGAAATGTACTTCTAACTGGGCTGAGAGAGAAGGAAGAGGAGGAACCCAGGCAGAGGAAGGATGGGGTGAGACTGAGCACCAATTACTAACACAGCTCCTTTCTCCAATGGTCCTGTATGATAGAGACTGTGTAAGGCCTCTCTTAGGTTACCAACCAGAGCGGAAATAATGTGCACTAATCTGTGACCTCTTCTGAAACATCAGAAGAGTCTCTCTCTGACCATCATCTCTGAACTGGAATATAACAAAAAACAGAAACAAAGGTAACGATAGGAGGTCAGACAGCAGATCCCCAGTGTCAGCAGGACATTGAGCGAGATTGCCCTTTGCAGCAGGTCACACCCTCCCATCAGCTTCTGCAAAGTGCTTACTTTTTTTTAGCTGCGTCCCAGTTTCACCTCCACGAGGCAGTTTGTAAGTGACTTAACCAAGGTAGCAGAAAAAGTGCTTGGTTGCTAAACCATTAAAGCAATGTAATTTAGGATTTTTGGATGCGATGCTACGAGTATTTCTCCTCTACTCGTATCTTCCATAATCTGCAGCTGCTGTTCTGACTACTGACGGCTGTCCTTCATATGCATGGAATAACAGGACCGACTGTTTCTCTCAACCCCACCTGCCCTCCCCCCACACCCCGCGAGTGAGGCTTCAGTAGAGAAAGGCCATTCTTAGTTAAAAAAAAGATCATATCCACTTCAGCCCGTTTCCATTCTTTGGGTAAGAAAGTAGCATAATGCAAAGATATTGCTGGTTCCTACAGTCCCGTTTCATAAACTCGCCACCCTACTGTAAGAACTAGTTAGAAGCTGGAAGGTATGGCAAGCTGAGTGGTCTTGGGTCACTTTGTTCAGAGCCATGTGCTTCACTAGTAAAAGGCCTTCCCAGTGCTGCCCGTACTCTGCACAATCATAAGCCCAGCTCTAGGATGCAAAAAACGACGACCAGAAAACAGAGCATTGCACTTTTCCAGAGTGCTCATTGGAATACAGCTAGGACGGGCCTAGATAACCTTAACAGCCAGAGCGACCAACTTTGAAGATGGGGAATAAGGTTGGAAGGACAAAGATCCTGTGATCCTGGTCAAATCACTTAATCTCCCCGTGCCTAAAATGAATATGTCCGTCTGTAATACAACTGGTGCTCGTGTAAAGCGTTCTGATATCTTTGGGTCGAGTTCGCTCTATTTAAAACTGCAAAAAAAGTTAGAAACTTCTCATTAAAAAATGTCTATGGAAAGTTCGAAGTGAATAGGGGCATTTCCACAACAATGGCCTCTTACCGTGGCTTTCATTAACAAGTACAGTGTTGAAGAGTTTGGAATTCCCATATGCCAGTTTTTCTTGAATGGAATGAATAAGATGTGAATGAACGTGCGCTCTTAGGTGGATAATCACAAGGACACAACTCTGAATTATCCCCACCATAATGCAACAAATGCAGAGATAGATTTAACATCCCATTCACAAGCTGGGGCAAACTGCAGAAAATTCCAGTATTCCCGCGATAACTGCCCCAAAATGTATCCCCACAGTGGACACCACCAACTAACCCTAATGAGATGCAGAGTGGGCATTCCCATGCAAAAACACACAAAAAACCACAAGACCACATTCACAACACGCTGCCAGATCTGCGAAGAGAACCAAAAACAGGCAATAACCACGGTAGCACCAGGGAATAAACACCTGCCTTCTACTGGTGTTAAGCAGGACAACTACCTGCAGCATGAAAGGGAGCACAGCCAAGAGCCACACCTGAAGACCCACAGATGCCACGGATATCCATGAGGGCCACAACACCCCCCGCAACCACCCCAGGGCCCCCCTGGCACTCTCCCCCCCCGGACATACAAATACTGTGCACGACACAAGAGCCAAAACAAACGCACGATGACGCACAGTGCCAAACTAAATACACACATGTGTGGTGAAAGAACAAGAAACAGTCACACAGCAGTGAAGTAACAACCAAAAACGTTATTGAAACACAACACAAAACAGCAATGCTGAAGACTCCTGTCGGGTCCGCCAGGGACAATCTCGACGACACAGCCTGAAAGAGAAAGCACAAAATCAGGACGTGTGTCATGCACATATAAAAGGAGCGAGACACAGAGAAACAGATAAGGAAAGTGAGCCAGAGAGATAATGAGAGGGAAGGAAAGGAAAGGAGAGAGAGAGAGAGAGAGAGAGAGAGAGAGAGCGAGAGAGAGAGAGAAGGAAAGGAAAGGAGATGGAGAGAGAGAGGGAAGGGAGATTGAGTGAGAGAGAGGGAAGGGAGGTAGAGTGAGAGCGAGAGAGAGAGGGGAAGGGAGATAGAGTGAGAGAGAGAGAGAGGGAAGGGAGAGAGAGTGAGAGAGAGAGAGGTGGAAGGGAGATAGAGTTAGAGAGAGTGAGGGAAGGGAGAGAGTGAGAGAGAGAGAAGGGGGAGAGAGAGAAACCGTCGCCCCTGCGCACACAGACCCCACTGCTCACCTGCTGCCACTGGTGTGTCCATCAGTAGGCACACCGCGTGCACGTGCAAGCTCCAGGCCCCTGTCACGCCACCATGGCATGGTCCACATTATGCAGGTCCGCCCCGCGGATCAGCATGTCCCACACATGACACTGAGTTCTGAGTCATCAATGGCGGAGACCAACTCAGTGCACACATCATCATCACCGGTTGCCCACCCTCTCAGCAATTATGTATGCCACCAACCCTGTGAAACGCAGGTCAGCGCCACATGGTGGTAGGCCCGTGTCGGCTGTAAGGCCCCGGGGTGCCACTAACCCTGTGCTACGCCAGGCAGAACCACATGGCGGTAGGCCCGTTTTGGCCGCAAGGCCTCGGGTGCCACTAACCCTGTGCTACGCCAGTCTGTGCCATGTGGTGATAGGCCATTTCGGCCGCAAGACCTCAGGTGCCACCAACCCTGGGCGCAGCAAATCATGAGCCCTTAATGATTGAGCACCATGGAGCGTCCGGCATCCAGTCACCACCGGCAGAGGGAAATGTGACATTGTCTGCACCTTATATTAGCGGGGTCACAGGGCCTGTGACGCCTGTGCCGTATGGTGTGGTGTGTGCAGACCTGCCCTCAGGGAGTGGCCGTGACATGCTGACAACTAGACCAGTGACCTGCACACCACCAATGAGTATGCCTGCGACAGGTAGCTATGTGGGCCCCCCTCGGAGCGTCAGCGGAGTGGTCTGACTCTGGGGGCTCCTGGCATGGTTCAGTCCATGTCCGGACAAGGAGGTGACTAATGCGTGTGTCCCTGTTGTAGTGTCCACGGCAGCCGGGACACAATAGGCAATGTAGCACGTGGTGACAGGCCTCCCACTAGATGAGCATCCCTGTCCCCACTTCCATCCACACATTTATGCCGGAATGATGAAAGACATGACACAGCAGTGCGTTACTGGATGTTTTTTTTTTCATCCAGTGGAGTGTTGCAGCTGGAGGGGTACATGGCCATGCCAAGCACACCACACAATATGGGCCCGTGGAGGGCCATCCAGAGTTCATCCGGGGATGACAAGTACTGCGGAAGAGGGAGGTAATAGTCCTCAGTCTAGTCGCTGTGTCATTGGTCATCAAACACGATATGGCAGTCCATGTTGCGGTCCAAGGTGAGTGCCGCGGAGTGTTTCGGGGGTCAGTGGGAGGTCATAAGGCCACGTGCGACACCAAGCAGAAACAGGCCAGGTGGTGGAGATGAATGCTACTGCCTCGTTCTGACAACAATCCCATCCACGTCCATGTCCTCGTCCCCGTATGTGTGATCTGCCCCATCTGTGGATGTAGCAGTACCCGCTGCGGCACTGTGTGCCACTGACACATCAGGGTCCGGAGGTGGATCGTCGGCCGCACTGTGTGGCAGTGCATATCAGTTGCCAGAGTGGATACGCCTGCCACACTGTAAGGCCCTGACACATCAGGGGGCAGAGATGTGGACGGTGTGGGGGCAGCAGCATTCATGAGCGCCATGCCTTGTGGCAGCAATGCCATGATGAGGATCTGCAGGGCATGGTAGATCCCATCTTAATTTCGCTGATGTGCAGTGGTGGCTGCCATCCTTTCCGCCTCCATCCCCACCATGTCCTCCATGAGCTTCCACATGTGTGCCAGCTCATGGCTGGAATCGATGGAGCCAGTCGGAGCGGACAGGTGTTCTTCTCTCCGTGTCATGACTCCAGCGATGTCAGTCAAGGCTCCTTGGAGACCATGGAGCGCACCGTGGGTGTCAGTTAGGGACTGGAGCTGGTCCCTGATGGGACCTGGACACCCATGGATGGCATTCATTTTGGCAGCCATGAGGCCAAACCCCACCATCTCCCTATGGCCATCCAGCACACGGCGTTGTAAGGCCATGGTTTGTTCCTGGGGGTCTTGGGAGAGTGCCGGGGCTGTGGGTGCCTACTGCTGTGTGCTTTGGGAAGTGGGTGGCATCTCCTCGATGTAGTTGGGCTGCCCTGATCCTGGAGGTGAGTTGCGGATGATGTCCATGATGTTTTAGAGGGTTTGGGTGTCGATGCTGGCGGTGTCCTTCTCGTCATCAGTGAAGAGTGGCTGGCACTGCTCTGCAGTGGGTGTTGACGATGCCCCTGCAATGTTAAGGTGAGATGGTGTATTATAATGTGTCCACATGTATGTAGCTGCATGGTACATGTTGACATTCAGACAGCATGGCATTGTACATGGTGACATTGTGTGGATCAGGGCCATGACCCAGAGTCATTGTGGGTGTGCACTGTGCTCTGCTTGATTGTGCATACGTGCCATTGTGGCCCTCTCCACCCGTCCACCCAGTACCTGGTGGTCCCTCACCTTGTTGTGGTTGTTGTGGTTGTGTTGTGTCCTGTTGAGCAGTGTTCGGTCCCTTAACTCCGGCCACAGTCTCCACACTGATGACTGTCGACACCAGCTCCTCCATGTCATCCAGCACGAGTTGTGGCACTGGGCTCCCACCTCAAGTCTGAATTGCTGCCTTCTGGTTGGCTGTGAGATTCTCCTTGATCTTTCGCTTGATGTCAATCCATCGCCTCTTGGCCTTGTCCATTGACCTCCTGTGCTCTCCGACGGCAATCACCTTCTCCACAATGTTCCGCCATATCCCATTTTTGGTTCCCAATGACACGTTGGAGGTGACCAACAGTTGTTGATGGTGTTCCATCACCTTCTGAATCAGGATCTTGTTTTCCTGCGGACTGAACTTCGTCTTCCCCTTCGTCTTGTCCTTACCCTTCCCTGTCCCGAGGTCCCAGGCTGGTTATCCGGGGTGCTTGTGGGGTTGCGCTCGTCCTCTGTGCCTGCTCTGGCTGGCTCCATGGTGCTTGGGTGTTGGTCAGTTTGTGTTTTGGTATTTTTCCTACTTTTATAGTGATTTTTCCTGCCTGGCTTGTGTGTATTGCAGACGAGATATGTTATCCTGAGCACTCTGTAAATCGATTCAATGAATGTAACTTTGACTCTTCAGGTGGGTGCCCTGGTCGTCGCACGTAGCCTTAACGTGCCTTGGAAACTGCAATGTATTTTGAAGTTAGGGTCACTAACTTCTAGACTGGGCTCTCCAAATTCACACGAAAACACTGTTTTCTCATTGCATTATATACTTTTAATTGCAGTTCATATTGTTTTCCATTTTGATTCTTAGATTAAATATTTACTGTTGATGAATATTTCCAACATAATAACATCTTATGCTGTCTGCACAATAGTCGAATTCATCCAAAGTTTTCAACGTTTCACAATACCCAATGCATTTCGGGTCAAACCATAGCCAAGACCCTTCGTCGGGGGTCTGAATAAGGGAAAACAAACAGGACCAAATTAGTCACCCTGCCAGATCAACAGAAATGTAAACGCCTCGCTGAGACTGACACAAACAAAGAAAACGGAAAAAGAGGGTGCTTTGGAAACCAGTACAGCCCAAGCTTCAACTCTAAATAGGTTAACGCGATACGAAACAAACGAGCCCAAGGAGGCTCCACCATACGAAAAGTGAGAAGATCTTACGCATTACTGTTAGGCTGGAATATACACGCGCTCACATAACAGTTCACAGTGCAAAACTTACAAGTTTGAACGCGCGTGGACGCTTCTATGGGAGTCTGCTGAATAACCATAGTCTAACAAGCTGCATGCTAATAGGGAAACTTCATATCACGTGATCGCGGTGGTAACCAATAGCGTTGCAGCTGAATGGTCACGTGTACTGAGTGCGAAGGCTTCAAAACAACATGAGAAGCTGGCGCGATGCCAGGACTGAAGTAAAGGCATAACAAATTCGAATTCAAAACATAAACATAACGTACATTATCAAACCCGAGTGGGCTGATAAAATAACCAAAATCAAAGAAAAAATCAAAGAAGAAATATTAATTTACGAAATTTCAAGGCAATTGAACAAGTTCAAAGGGGACACCAGGATTTGGAGAACAAGTCGGTGCATTATAGGACCCACGCATATTCTATGCGATCATTTAACCCAATTGGCTGGGCTGAGTTCAGTTTTTTCATCCAAAAGTACTCTGCTTTAAGTCTTTGTTTAACGGGATCCATGTCGGGGCGCTGATGGATGACTTCAAGAACCGTAAATTTCAACTGTGATATCTGGTGATGACATTCATTCCAATGACATGCTATAGCTGACTTTAGGTTGCTAAGCCTAATGTTGCTCTTATGTTCTGTGATTCTGATTTTAACTTTCCGCTCAGTTTGACCAACATAAACCTTGCCGCATGGGCATTTGATTAAGTATATGCAGTTCGAGGTGTCACAATTTCCGGAATGCTCAAGTTTGATAGGAAAACCTTTGGTGGGGTGCATTAAAGTGTTGCCACAGATGACATTGTTGCAGTGGATGCAGTTAAAACATTTAGTCATTCCTTTCCAGTTCTTTTTCTCTTTGTTGGGAGTGTTTAACAATTCCTTCAGGTTTTTTGATCTTTGATATGCGAAAGTTACACGATCACTGTATATGTCCTTCAAATCTGGCTCATTTTGTACCAAGTGCCAATGTTTATTGATAATTCTCTTGATTTTAGAAGCATCTGTAGAATATTTCAATACGCACACTGTTTTTTGCATGGTCGGTTTGTTTTTAGGTGTCAATAAATCAATTCTCTTGATTTTGTCAACTTTAGATAAAGCTTGAATGAGAATGTCGTTAGGATACCCTCGTTTTTTGTACTTGACTGATTGTTGCACAATGGCTTGTTTCGCTTGTTCTCCATCAGAGGTTATACGTTTTAGTCGAGTGTACTGCGAGAATGGTAAGTGTTTTTTCAATGGATCCGGATGGAAGCTTTGAAACAGTAAACTTGAGTTTCTGTCGGTGGGTTTTTGGAACACTCTAGTGGTGATCTCATGGTTAGAGATGTTGATGAATACATCCAGATAAGATATTGCATCCTGAGATATGGTGTGAGTAAATTTAATCCTTTCATTTTGAACATTTAGTACCCTGATGTTTTCTTCCAATGTTTCTCTTGGACCACACCAAATTAGGAAAATGTCGTCAATGAATCTTTTGAACATGGTTAATCCTTCAATCCAAGTGCGGTTGCACAGTATGTAATCATTTTCAAACTTCTGCATAAAGATGTTCGCATATGAGGGGGCCCCCCCAAAACCCATGGATGTTCCATTAGATTGATTATAAAAAACACCATTCCATTCAAAATAACTGTGATACAGTGCATACTGCATCAATTCCAATATCAAAACTCTCTGATAGTCTTCCAAGTCGCTGTTCAATAAGCTCCATTCCAGAGCTTCAATGCCCTCTTTGTGTGGAATTGAGGTGTATAATGCTACAACGTCGATTGTGCATAGCCAATATGTCTCGTTAGGTGATAATTTGACACAGTTTAACATATTCAAAAACGCAGTGGTATCTTTGATATATGTGACGCCTTTCTGGACCAATGGTTGTAAAAACTTGTCGACAAACTTGCCAATCGGTTCTGATATCGACCCACAGGCCGAGACAATGGGTCTGAAAGGAGGTCTCCAGGGATCCTTGTGTATTTTGGGCAACATGTAGAGTTGCGGTCTCCTGGGAAATTTAAGGTGAAAAAAGGCATGAGTCTTCTGGCTTATCCATTTCATGTTCAAAGCGTGGTCAACAATATTATACAACATTTTTTGATAATCAATTGTAGGATCAGATGTAAGTGGTAAATAGATGTTAGCGTTCTGAACATGCTCATTCACACTGGATGTGTAAAATTTAGTGTCCATAACAATAAGGGCACCGCCCTTATCGGCTTTTTGGAATGTGTTTGAATTCCTGATCCCACACTGGGATGAGATCTGTTTGGCTAGTGTCTTTGAAGAAATATTTGAGTTTTAGGCTGTGGGATCAGGAATTCAAACCACCTAGCACCTTCTGTGCTCCAACCACTCACAAAACACTTGAGGCATTCGAGAGGTCAGTGATGTCTGAAATTCAGAAAATTTCCTTCAGCAAAGTCAATAAGCCCAACTTAAGCACGAAAGAATGGAACACGCTTAAAAACCTCTGTAATGACAAAGATCTCACATTCCAAAAAGCCGATAAGGGCGGTGCCCTTATTGTTATGGACACTAAATTTTACACATCCAGTGTGAATGAGCATGTTCAGAACGCTAACATCTATTTACCACTTACATCTGATCCTACAATTGATTACAATTGATTATCAAAAAATTTTGTATAATATTGTTGACCACGCTTTGAACATGAAATGGATAAGCCAGAAGACTCATGCCTTTTTTCACCTTAAATTTCCCAGGAGACCGCAACTCTACATGTTGCCCAAAATACACAAGGATCCCTGGAGACCTCCTTTCAGACCCATTGTCTCGGCCTGTGGGTCGATATCAGAACCGATTGGCAAGTTTGTCGACAAGTTTTTACAACCATTGGTCCAGAAAGGCGTCACATATATCAAAGATACCACTGCGTTTTTGAATATGTTAAACTGTGTCAAATTATCACCTAACGAGACATATTGGCTATGCACAATCGACGTTGTAGCATTATACACCTCAATTCCACACAAAGAGGGCATTGAAGCTCTGGAATGGAGCTTATTGAACAGCGACTTGGAAGACTATCAGAGAGTTTTGATATTGGAATTGATGCAGTATGCACTGTATCACAGTTATTTTGAATGGAATGGTGTTTTTTATAATCAATCTAATGGAACATCCATGGGTTTTGGGGGGGCCCCCTCATATGCGAACATCTTTATGCAGAAGTTTGAAAATGATTACATACTGTGCAACCGCACTTGGATTGAAGGATTAACCATGTTCAAAAGATTCATTGACGACATTTTCCTAATTTGGTGTGGTCCAAGAGAAACATTGGAAGAAAACATCAGGGTACTAAATGTTCAAAATGAAAGGATTAAATTTACTCACACCATATCTCAGGATGCAATATCTTATCTGGATGTATTCATCAACATCTCTAACCATGAGATCACCACTAGAGTGTTCCAAAAACCCACCGACAGAAACTCAAGTTTACTGTTTCAAAGCTTCCATCCGGATCCATTGAAAAAACACTTACCATTCTCGCAGTACACTCGACTAAAACGTATAACCTCTGATGGAGAACAAGCGAAACAAGCCATTGTGCAACAATCAGTCAAGTACAAAAAACGAGGGTATCCTAACGACATTCTCATTCAAGCTTTATCTAAAGTTGACAAAATCAAGAGAATTGATTTATTGACACCTAAAAACAAACCGACCATGCAAAAAACAGTGTGCGTATTGAAATATTCTACAGATGCTTCTAAAATCAAGAGAATTATCAATAAACATTGGCACTTGGTACAAAATGAGCCAGATTTGAAGGACATATACAGTGATCGTGTAACTTTCGCATATCAAAGATCAAAAAACCTGAAGGAATTGTTAAACACTCCCAACAAAGAGAAAAAGAACTGGAAAGGAATGACTAAATGTTTTAACTGCATCCACTGCAACAATGTCATCTGTGGCAACACTTTAATGCACCCCACCAAAGGTTTTCCTATCAAACTTGAGCATTCCGGAAATTGTGACACCTCGAACTGCATATACTTAATTAAATGCCCATGCGGCAAGGTTTATGTTGGTCAAACTGAGCGGAAAGTTAAAATCAGAATCACAGAACATAAGAGCAACATTAGGCTTAGCAACCTAAAGTCAGCTATAGCATGTCATTGGAATGAATGTCATCACCAGATATCACAGTTGAAATTTACGGTTCTTGAAGTCATCCATCAGCGCCCCGACATGGATCCCGTTAAACAAAGACTTAAAGCAGAGTACTTTTGGATGAAAAAACTGAACTCAGCCCAGCCAATTGGGTTAAATGATCGCATAGAATATGCGTGGGTCCTATAATGCACCGACTTGTTCTCCAAATCCTGGTGTCCCCTTTGAACTTGTTCAATTGCCTTGAAATTTCGTAAATTAATATTTCTTCTTTGATTTTTTCTTTGATTTTGGTTATTTTATCAGCCCACTCGGGTTTGATAATGTACGTTATGTTTATGTTTTGAATTCGAATTTGTTATGCCTTTACTTCAGTCCTGGCATCGCGCCAGCTTCTCATGTTGTTTTGAAGCCTTCGCACTCAGTACACGTGACCATTCAGCTGCAACGCTATTGGTTACCACCGCGATCACGTGATATGAAGTTTCCCTATTAGCATGCAGCTTGTTAGACTATGGTTATTCAGCAGACTCCCATAGAAGCGTCCACGCGCGTTCAAACTTGTAAGTTTTGCACTGTGAACTGTTATGTGAGCGCGTGTATATTCCAGCCTAACAGTAATGCGTAAGATCTTCTCACTTTTCGTATGGTGGAGCCTCCTTGGGCTCGTTTGTTTCGTATCGCGTTAACCTATTTAGAGTTGAAGCTTGGGCTGTACTGGTTTCCAAAGCACCCTCTTTTTCCGTTTTCTTTGTTTGTGTCAGTCTCAGCGAGGCGTTTACATTTCTGTTGATCTGGCAGGGTGACTAATTTGGTCCTGTTTGTTTTCCCTTATTCAGACCCCCGACGAAGGGTCTTGGCTATGGTTTGACCCGAAATGCATTGGGTATTGTGAAACGTTGAAAACTTTGGATGAATTCGACTATTGTGCAGACAGCATAAGATGTTATTATGTTGGAAATATTCATCAACAGTAAATATTTAATCTAAGAATCAAAATGGAAAACAATATGAACTGCAATTAAAAGTATATAATGCAATGAGAAAACAGTGTTTTCGTGTGAATTTGGAGAGCCCAGTCTAGAAGTTAGTGACCCTAACTTCAAAATACATTGTGTGTATTGCAGCCCATGGTGCTTCTTTTTGCTGATTTCCTCATCGCGCTTTGGCCCATCGCATGTTTTTTCGCGTTGAGGTTTGTGTTTTTATCGCCGTTGAGGTGGTTGCATCGCGGACACTGGCCGCGATTTGGTAGACTATCGCATGCTACCACTTTGCTGTGAATTCCACGTTGACACAGGGTTATTTTCTCGCTGTGATGTGTAAAGGTGCGTTCGCTTTTTTTGGTGATGTTTAGCACACGCTCTTGTGAATATACCCCCTAGAGTTGTATTTACTCTGTTAGTTTTTACTGCCCGGAGGGGAAAAGAGATGAGGAAGGGGAGGAAAACTGCTCTCCTTGCTGGCATTATGTAGGAGTGCATGAAACAGGTCAAATGATACAGTGAGTGAGGAGGTGATCTTGGGCTGCAGGTGCTTAAATATAAAGGAGTTGTTATTTCATTAAATATTTCATCCTGTTGTAATTTTAGAAAAGACCAGTTGGACAGCTCTTGGTATTCCAAGCTAACCTTTTCAGGTCTGGTTTGGCATTTCAACCATCGGCAAAATTAGTTTTTCCATATACACAGAGTGGGGCCTTGAGTTTGCTTT
The DNA here is from genome assembly GCF_964261635.1 of Lissotriton helveticus. NCBI lineage: Eukaryota > Metazoa > Chordata > Amphibia > Caudata > Salamandridae > Lissotriton > Lissotriton helveticus. The sequence goes on along the minus strand of NC_136057.1, from coordinate 1,160,926,835 downwards.
GTTCACCCTAAGTTGGCAGGGTATGCCCAGACGTGGGTCCCTTGCTAACTTTGTCACTGGATTCAAGCTAGCCTGGCTGATGAGGGGTGTTTACCCCGAAACCGGTCCCAGGATGCTAGTTTCCGGTTCAGGGAAGACCTGGCTTGGCACTTCGGGCTGGACTGTTTCCATGAGGCACATGGTCCAGACTGATTTGCATATGGCTGGGTCTGAACTGAGGTGGAAAAGTGAGCTAAAAAAAATAATGGATTCAACCCAGATCTGTGACTAGGGGGGAGTGTCTGAAAAGTGTCAGCACTCCGTCCATCATCTCCTTGTCTTTGCTCCACTTCGGCTACTGGTTTGTTTTGCCCAGGACACTTTAGTCATTGACTTGAAACTTTGGCAATAACATCTTGTTTCAGTTCAGAGGTGTAACCCATGCTCACCGTACGCTATTGGCTGTTGAGTGTATCATTCCTCCTCTCATGGAGTGCGCCCTTGCAATACACAAAAGACTGTTATATCTGATAAGGACAATACTCAAATAGTTTGTCACATTCAGCTCTATATTATTGTTGTTTTTTTTTTATACAAAAGCAATCATCTCCTTCACTGCAGTGTGCGTTTAATTTAACTGCTGTTAACTTTCACTTTTGCTATCAATCTCTCTTTGCTTCCTTTACAATTATACTCTCAATGCAGTTAATAAATGGCAGTTTTATCTTGTTACAAGAACAATCTGAGGTAACATTTACTCTTTAAAAACACGTTTTAGTCACCTGCGCATGTCTGTCCTGACACAGGCTGTGCTCCTTTTGTTTACATTTACATGCTTTGGATTTGGAATCTTTCCCAGGCACTGTATTAATGCTCAGTTTCCTTGAAATACAGATATGAACACTGCTGTGATGGTAACTAAGGATTGCTAATACACTGCACAATATATATGTTGCACTTGTAAAACAATTAAGTTAGGTGATTTAAGCAAACGTTTTGCATGTTGCAACACCATCGTTTTTCAACTGTTGTGTCGGTGGCACTCCCCTTTCACAAAGAAATAGAATGAGCTAATTTTTCAAACACCCCACGAAAACGACATAGATAAATGGCGCATACATATTGTCACGACTTTTCATAATTTATATGACATTAGTACCTTAAACGTAGCGCGCATGTGATAAAGTACAGGGGACATTCCATTTGACAGTAGGTTATTATTTCTCACGTTTTTAGATCTGGCGTGTCAGCGCAGCTGTCAGCTGGCGACATGTAATCACAAACAGAAGAGGCCTAAGAAGCACTACCAAGTGAAGGTATTTAACTCAGCTCACATGTTGGGTACCCTGAATACAGCATTTGATTGGGCAGATTTTGTATCTGTGCGCTGAGAACGAGTGCTTGCTGTACTGCTATTGGCTTACTAAAGGTTTTCCCTCACCTAAGATGGCCAGCGCATCAAAATGCAATGATATGGTGGCAGGCAAAGGAAAACCCTTCATCATACCGCAGTGATGCAGGCAAGAGGCTTTTCCCTCTTGTCTTTTTTTTACATGACGCTGATGTACTTCAATCCTTGGCTAAACATATTCTGGAAGTTGTCGGGATTAGGAGCGACTGTATTGTGCTAGGTGTACTAGGATGAAGCGTTATCAGAATCTCATCAATTCCTAGTGTACTGAACAGAAGTACTCTGAGCTGTGAAATGTTCACTTGCCTCTCCGGCATGTCTGGGTGTCCCAGGCCAGTTGGTGGACACGTAGGATCAGATGGGAATTATTCAGGGTCCCGGCTGTGACAGCTGCTCTGATGTAAAATGAGTCATCCCATAACTAGCAGTCTTCCCATTTGCAAGCAGCAGGCAGGTGTGATACATTTGTCCTCCAGCCTCTGTCGCGGTCGGACTGGGAACCGAAACCTGCCCTGGCAATCAGCTTGACTGGCTCCCAAGGAGCAGGGGAGGGAGGTGCGAGTGGGAAGCGCCACTCCCTCTGTTGCTTTTTTTTACAGGCGGGCGATATTGCAGCACTGCTGCAAGACCAGCCACCTGTAATAAAACTGGCCCCTAAGGGTCCAAAACCGGCCCCCACACTTCCGGCCCACTGGGGAAACACCAGGTGCCCACCATGGCCAGTCTAGCCCTGGCCCCTGTGTCTCTCCTACTGCTGGGCTGCTACACTTTTTGTGCACTGGGAAGGCCCAGTGGTTCTAATAGAGCTACCCTCCTGCCCTCCCCATGGTTGCAGGTCCCGCAAGGCAAACCCACCACCCCTCCACCAACTAACCTTCCCCAAGGGATCCTGCAATGCGCTCCTTTCATCTCGTTATGTCCTACCCCAGCAGACAGTTCTGCTCTCCTGTTCTTGAGGACTCATTGGGTCTTGTAAAGTTGAAATGTATCCATTCATTATGAGCCCCACTATGCAGCCCTCTTACCCTGTTAACACCCCACCCAACTTCCCCACCCTTCCTATGGATCCTTCAGTGCTGCCCCTCCCAACATTTTTATGTCGTAGAGTCCAACCTTTCCTCTCTCCTGTTCTGGGAGTGTTTGGAAGTCCTGTAATGCTTTCCCTCCCACCCCACAAGTGTGAGCAGCTTGAATGCATTGTATGGGCTGTGCCTGTGTGAGTGTGGGATATGCTTGTGGGAGAGCTAGTGGTGTGCCTGTGTGAGAGGGAGCCCGTGATGTGTGAGCATTGGGTGCGAGTGTAGGCTGAACATTGTCTGCTGTGTGAGCATAGTGAGTGATGTTTTTGCTGTGCTGTATGTAGGGTGGGAAATGTATCTGCTTCTTTTGAGCCCACCTGCTCCTGTCTATCTTCTCCCCCTCCCACTTGTTCATTCTGTTATGTTGTCCTCTGAGGTCTCCCTGTGATTCTGTGCTGGGCTGCTCTTTTCTTCTGTTATGGCAAGGTCCAAGGGGGAGTATTTATTGACAATAAAGGGAGTTTTTCAGTGAGTGAAGAGAACGACGTGTTTGAGTGCAGGGTGAGTGGGGTGGTGTTTCTGTGTGAGTGTATGGTGTGAGCAGTGGACCTTTGTGAGGGCCTGGTGTGAGTGTGGGATGAGCAGTGGTGTATGTGAGTTATGGGTGAGAGGTGAGTCTCTGTAACTGTAGGCTACGTGTCAGGACTGCATGACTGCAAGGTGAGCGGGCGGGTCAGTACCCTGACTGTGTATGTGTGTAGTAGATAGTCAGGCCTGTGTGAGTGCATGTAGAGCAGAAGGTCTCCTTGACTGCATGAGTGCTATCTGGCTGCAGGATAAGTGGTGTAGAAGCATGGTTTCATGAGTGTGGGGTCTGACTATGTTAGTAATAGGTATGCCTGTGTGAACACAGAAAGAAGTATCACTGTGTAAATGTAGGGTGAGGGTTGCAACTGCATGAGTATGGGGTGAGGGGTGTGCCTGTAAGTGTGAGGAGAGGGGTGTACCTATGTGACTGTGGGGTGAGGGGCATGGTTGAGTGTGGGTGAGGGGTGTCTGTGTGAGTGAGGGTGAGTGTTATGCCTGTGAGCATGGGGTGAGGACTGTGCCTGACTGAGTATCAAGTAATCACTGTGGCTGTGTGAGTGTCAGGCAAGTGCTGTGCCTATGTGAGGGTAGTGTGAGCACCGTGTGAGTGTAGGGATCATTGTGTGGGTGCAGGATGAGCGCTGTGTGTGAGTGTTGTGTTAGCATTGTTTCTGCTGTGTGTAAGGTAGGGCGAGTGCTTTGTGCGAGCACAGTGTCTTTATGAGTGCTGGGCAAGTGATGTGCGAAGGTACAGTGTGCCCTGTGTCTTTGTGACTGTAGGTTGAGCGTAGGGTGACTGCTGTGTGAGTCAGTATAAGGTGAGCACTGTGTGAGTGAGTGCCGGGCGAGTGCTGTATCTGCTGTTTTTAATTGCAGGGGCAGCACTCTGTCTGCTGTGTGTAAGTGCAGGGTGAGCATTGTCTCTGCTGTGCATAAGCATACAGCGAATGCGTTGACTGCTGTGTGTGAGCGTAAGAGGAACATATTTCTGTGTGGGTGTAGTCTGAGCACAGTATGAGTGTAGACATAGAGCTGGGCTTGAGTAAGTGCAGGGTGAGCGGTATGCATTTCATAAGTGGAAGGTAACTGATGTGACTGGCTTTAATGTGAAACATAGGGATGCAAAAATGCTGCCTTGCTTATACCTTCGTTTGCTTATTTTAGTACATTAAAGCCAGCCTTGTTGGAATTGCCAATACTTATTCTGTCTTTTTATTATGAACTCCCTGTGGATTTAAAGGACCGTAAAGTGTAAGGGTTTATGTCGTTTCAATGTTATTATTGGAAAACATGTGTTGTTTTCAAAGCCCTTGAGAAGAACAGTTGTGGGAAGAATGCACATACGCAAATGACAATTATGTTTCTGTCTGAATGATTGTAAGCTTTTCTCAGTTGCAGTTTCTATGCCTGCATTTTATTTCATGGCCACCTAGAGTCGGCATGTCAGCTTGTTTCTCAAAAGCACATTTGCAACCCGTCTTTTTTTCCGTTTGCTGTGCGCTTGTAAGGATGGATGAAAGGGCAGGGGGCCGGGGTAAGCAATTTTGTAGCATATTTACAAGCCCTGTGTGCCACCGGAATGTCCCATTTTGTGACGTTCCAGTGGTGCACAGGGTTTAGCCATATTATAAGGTCATGTAAAGCCACCCTGTGTGGCTTTTCATGGCCTTTTAGGTATGGAGTAAGGCAAAGCCTTGCAAGTCGTTGCCTTGCCTTACTCTGCGTCATAGAGGCGTTGCATGGGTGTTGCTGTAGGTGTTCTCATGCAACACCTATGGACTATGACACTGCCAGATTTACTATATCTCGTAAACCCAGGGCAGTGCCAAAACCTTGTGCCTCCCTAGAGTAGGTGCGATGGGGAGAAATGTAGCACACAGAGAACAAGGAACACGCCTCTCGTGATTGTTTTTGTGCAGGTAGGTGTCCCTTCCTGTACAAAAAAATGTGTGCCAACAACACAGACACCCCTGCACTATGGTGCAAGGGTGCCTTTGTTGGAGCTTGGCTCCAAATTGTGAGTCGGTGCAGTCAGAAAGTTCAGGAATCCACTGTATCTTGTGAATACGGTGCATTTCTGCTCTTTCAAATTGGCATAAGGCAGTGCAGCAAAATGACTTGCCTCGCTGCCCTGCGCCAATTCCTTGTAAATATACATCTTTGTGTCTGTCAAGCAATATTTACGTGTTTCACAATTCTCATACCTGTGCAAATGCTGTCAAGTGTTGGTGAGACAACAGGAAAAAATAAGAGAAACACTTTGGTATGGCGCATAAATGTCAGTTTATCTCTGCCCCATAATTCTAATATCTAAGCAAAGTTTCCATATTGTTTTTATTAAAACATGGACAGTGCATTTTGCATAGTTTATAATTTATTGTTAATGACCAGACAGGTTCTCCCGCAATAATTTGGTGCAGTTCGAATGGGAATTTCTGAGCCTTGTTCATTGCTATGGTATTAAGAAGCTGGGATGGGTCAGTGAGCTAAACGTGCGCTGTGAACCAGAGCATATGAGTTTGATGACAAAGCATATTCAGCCTTTCCGATATTGTGCTGGGAGGTAAATTAAGTACCATAAATTTATACTTAGAGAGTGCCATTTACAGCACTTAGAATTAGCAGAACTGCAGTATGTTATGCTATATAAAACATAAGCCAGCTTAATTATTGTGAGGAAGTGCATTATTAGTTGGGTGGATGATAGTTCACCTCAAGTAATAAGGTCACTGTTAGAACTGGCTATTTCTGGTAGGCTAAGGCTGACGCCAAAGCCAGGCAGAAACCGCCATTCTAGTCAGGGCGAGGGAGTCACACGCCAAGATAACCCCTGCTCACCCCCTTGGTAGCTTGGCACGAGCAGTAAGGCTAAACTCGGAGGCAATGTGTAAAGCATTTGCGCCAGCACACAACAGCAACAACATCCTAGGCACACCACAAAAGGAACTCCACACAAGGTTATATTAAAATAACTTTTGTCTTGTCAAAACCACATCAGATAGAAATCACACATGTACATTGTGCCTACTGGCACAGGCAATATTCACAAGGGATTATTTACAAGACAGGGCCACATGGGCCACTGTCATAATCAGCACTTTTAGAAATAGAAATACTGTCAGAAATTAGAATAAAAGGATATAAAATCACTGTAGCACAAAATAACAGTTATAAATCACAACCAGTAACTACTGGTAAAGGTAGGTACACACTACGCAATACTAATAACCATAGGCCTAGATCACGCATTGGACACATAACCTCTCTAGTATAAACTATACTAGGCAAAACACAACCACCTAAGAATAAAATACATTTAGGGGTATAAACAAGAACACATTACCCATGATGCATGAAACACATTCAGAGGAGTAGTAAAGGAAAACACATGATGCCTAAAAACATTCAGAGGTGTACGGACAACCACCTAAGTATCACACAGCGTTTAGGGGTCTAGAAAAGAACACATTACCCATGATGCATAAATATACATTCAGAGGAGTAGTAAAGGGAAACACATGATGCATAAACCTACACATTCAGCGGTGTTAAGAACAAAGCACATGATGCATCACAAACACATTCAGAGGTGCAGCGTTAGGAAAGAAAGACACATGATGCATAAAAACATTCAGAGGTGCCCCAACACAACTCAATAGCGCAAAAACACACAGTAGGCAATTACCATCCTAAACATAGCAGGTAACCACATTGCGCAAAACGTACATAAGCCATCACCTGTGGCAGTCCCTAGGCCAACTGGCCTTGTTGGGGCTAAGACACCCTGTGTCCAAATGTCAGGGCGCGTTGCCATGCAGCGCCAGTCCAAGCACAAGCCTAAACGTAGCAGCTGCCCACAAAGTGCTGGGCAGCTGAGGACTCAAATCTGTGGCCTGGGCTTTCAGTAGCCCTTGAAAATACAACTGCGCCACTCTGACCCACACAGGCTCTGAACCAATATGCCCCCTGAGCCTAGCAGGCTCTGTAAACAACTGTGGGGGGTCATTGGAGCCCCCCTCAGGGGCTCGACATCAAGGAAATGCCCCCAGAGCCTATCTAGGCTCGCCAAACAAAAATGTGGGGGTCGGGAGTCCCTCTCGGGGGACTCAGCCTCAAGGAGATGGCCCAGGAGCCGTCTCCTCTACATACGTTGTGGCGGCCCACTGTCATCCGGGGCCGCCCTGGCTCTGTCTCCATTTGGCACCGCCAGCAACATCACGGAGCCCCCCCAGCCCTCTCAACTCACCGGGCTGTTCTCGGCGGGGCTCCTCTAGGCAGCGCGGGATTCTTCTCTTCTCTGCCGGCTGGCGGCCTGGACTCGCGGCGGGGGCGGGCACCGGCAATGTGCCCCGCGCCCCCACCGCACTGCTCCACCGTCTCTCGGGGCTCCCTCCAGACCACGGGAGCCCCGCCTCAGCTGCGACCAGGCTTTGACGGGCGGCGGGGGCGGGCACCGGCAAAGTGCCCCACGCCCCCTCCGCTACTGCTCAGCTCCTCCGCATCTCGGGGCTCCCTCTCGGTCAAGGGAGCCCCACAGCAGCCGACGCCATCTTCTTCCCCTGGTCTCCTCACACACGGCAGCTCTTCGGCCAATCCGAGCGCGGCTCAAAGACAAGCCCCTCGTGACGCCGCACTTCCTCTTTGCGCTAGGCCAATCCTAGCGCGGCTCACTGGGCGAGCCTCTTGCGGCAGGCCAATTGCAGCGCGGCTCTTGCAAACAAGCCTCCCTCAGCAGCCCAATTGCAGTGCGGCCCCTTCGGTCTTGTCAGGGGACCCCGGGGACTGATGGCGGTGAGCTTCCAGCGGCATACATGGGGTAGGCTCCCTTGGGTTAAAAATAACAAAGCGAGGTAGGCACTCGCTAAATAACTCAATAAACGGGGTGGCACCCGTTCACTCGGCACACAAAGGGCAGGAGCGCTTCCCACACGGGATAACCACAGCGCTCTGCCAGAAATCAGGATAAAGCCCCCACAAGGCACTGGGGAGCCCAAAAATCATGAAAACGCCCCAAAGAGGACCCCCACAGCAAGGAGGGTCCCAGCAGCTGCAGGGCATTACAGGACAAGGCTTCTAGGGCAAGTGAAGTCTCCCAGCCATCCTCAGGCCAGGCAGAAAGGGCCCCCAGGAAGGAGTCCTCCAGTAGTCCATCAGGTGTCCAGGGGCTGGGCAGGACCCAGGGATTCCCCTGGGCCCAAGCAGCAGCACGCCCCTGGCAGATTCAAGTCAGAAACAAGAACATTGTGGAAGGGGACACAGCCCCTTCTTATACAGAGAAAAGTCTTTGAAGTCTTTGTGCAGGCAGTGTGAGAACCAGCTAGAACTGGTTATAGGGAAGTCCTTTCAGTATCAGGGACAGAGGTGACAGTCGCCCAGCGGGGAGGTGGAGCCAGCATTGTGGCAGGCAGGCACAGCCTCATTCACTATCAGGTGCTATCTCCTCCCACTTCCCTGGCAGCAGATGCTGCCTTTCATCCACGGGCTGACTCAGACAACCTCCTGGGGCTCTGCAGCCCCTGTCACCCTCAAACCAGACAGTCAATCCACAAGCAGGCCCAGGCACTCCTGGGCCAGGCTCACCAGCCAATCACACGCCAGCCACAGACTACACAAATATGCCAACTTCTAAAAGTGGCACTTCTAGACTAGACACAATCATGCCGCATACACCATTACGCAGCATTCAATCTCACGAGTTCGCACATATCAAACTCGACCCTGCACTCCCCACACATCAGGAACTACCATGGGCATACATATTCCCCATTCATTCCTATGGGAGGGCAGGTCACTCACCACATATACACAGAGAGCACACGCACTTTACACTGTACCACAGTGAAAAAGTGCGCAAAGGCCTAAAATCACCAACACTAGGTTCTAGAAACAGGCTAGGAAAAAGCAAAAAGTTTCGGGGTGAACCTGCTAAAAGGGCCAGGTCCAACAGTCACTATTGGTTTAAATTAATTTAACGTTTAGTCAATTTAAACCTGAGCTTAACCCCTGGAAGCTATGTCACAGAGCAGTCAGGCTTAACTTAAGAAACTGTGGAAAGCATTTAGAAATAACAAAGCTGAAAGCCTGGAGTTTTTTGTCCAGGGAGCTGTCAATGTCAATCGAATTCTACTTCTGGAGATCACATTTCCTTAGAGGGGCAAGGTTACAGACTGTAGCCATAGAGGCTTTGTTGTCGTCAGGTGACAGTTGGTGTCAGGCCCACTGTTTCAGGTTTGCTGCTGCAGACAATAGCGTAGAGGGAGCTGCTGCAAAGTTAGATTCACAGGCAATGTACCCTCAGTGGATTGGCTGACAGGTTGGTTCCAGTTCCATGATGGCTCTCCATCCCGAAATTTTGTGAAATTGTTTTAAGTATCATCTTTTAGGTTTAGTAGGAGGAGTACATTCTGACAGCAGACTTGGGTTCCAGGACCACAGAAACAGCACTTGGGGTTCAGAACTCACTTCAATAGAAGCCACCAGTGTGGTTCAGTGCAGATACAGTAAGAACTGGTCATTAGGGCTCGTCCAGGAAAGGGAGCTTCTTTTAGTTTTGCATTCTTGTAGCTTACCAGGAGGTTAGCCATCTGATGTCTTGGGATCCACTTCTCTATCGTGGCTACAAGTGGAAGCATGTTCAGCCCTTGTGGTTCTCCTCACACATCTCAACCATAAGTGTGGGCCTTTGTCTGTTCTCCACAGGTCCAGTGTTCTGTTGAGGATGGCTAGAGTTCCACAATTATGCTGGCACAAGCCTGTGGGTGGCTCATGACCCATTACAAACCAATAGGGAGAAAATGCACAAAGGTAACCCTACCCACTTTGCTCAGTCCCTATGTTCCCTACTGCAAATAATCTCAAAGTGCCCCTCTCTACCTAAATCCAACATGGCAGAACCTTTCCTATATAGACTCCTGTGTCCAATATAGAGTTTTGGTCAGGGAAATGTGCAAGCCATCCTCTGTGGTCACTCAAAAGCCAGTTTTCGGGACAGCTCCTCTGCCACTGAGATTGGAGCCTGGCTGGCTAGGAAGATAAAAAGGAGACAGGCCCAAGTGTAAGCTACATCTCTCAGTAAATAAAAAAGTAGAAATAATTTGAAGCTAATTAAGTTCCTGGGCAAAGTCCAGCCCAAATGGTCATCCTGTTAGAGGAACAAAACAACCCCCATACCCAAGGCTTTTGTCTGATCTCTGGGGGGCAGTTCACACCTTATGAAGGAGCTATTCAGCTGCTGGGTGACAGTTGGAAGCTCAGGCAAATGGGCTCCTATAGATATTAGGCATGTTAAAATGACTGTTTAAAAAACACTTTTTGCAGAATATTTGTAACAAATCTGAACCTGTTCATCCACTTCCTAGGCAAAAATAGCTTTATTAACTTTAATAATGTATCCCAGTTCTTTCCTATAGAAAAACTAACCTCGCTATAGTAAAAATAGCTAAGTGGGCATTGTCACTGTAAGGACATGTTTATTATTAACCTTTTACATGTCCTAATTTTAAATTTAAATGTCAAGCACCCAGCCTTATGAGCATTTAAGGCCTACCTAGGGGTGACATTAATATTTAAAAGGGTTATTTTGATAGGTCAAGTTTGCAGTTTGAACCTGCACAGCCAGGTTACTGATGTCGGGCCTGCAGTCATGTTTTTCATTGTCAATTTAGTACTGGGGCAATGTGTGCTGCAATCCTCTAGTGGCATTTAACTTACAGGCCCTGGGTAACTTTTTTGCACCATATACCAGGAACGTGTAGGTAAATTAAATGTGCCAATCTGGATTATAGCCAATTTTGAAATTTTTAGGGGTCAGAGAACATGCACTGGGGCTAAGTTATGAGAGTCCCAGTGCACAGTCAGAAAACCTGCAGCATCAGTTCAAAGAAAAATGAGGGTAAGCAAGTGAAAAGAGGCCTTTTCTTACAATGAACATTTATACTTATTAAACCTGGCATCCTTGGCGTGGTTTCCCATTAGAAATTATTTTTCTGCGTGGCAGAGGTAGACACCCTGTCCAAGCAGGAACCACAATCCTAGTCATGGTAATGTAGTACACACTAAAAGTTTACCTGTGCTCACCCTCTGGTAACGTAGCACAGAGCAGTCAGGCTAAACTAAGGACGTAATGTGTAAAATATTTGTGCACACACATAGACACACACACAGTGGCAAAGTGAAGACACCACAAACGTACTTCACACCAGTTTAGAAAAATAGCCAATATTTATCTCAGTAAAACAAGATGAAGCCCATAAATGTCCAACATGCACAAGTGAAGATACATTTTTTGCATGATTAAATCAAAATGCAGTTCTTACAAAATCAATAGCTCCAACTGGGGCTATCTGGTCACACTTGTGAGGGGCAAATCCAAAAGTTCTGTTTGACCGTGGAGGAGCTGGGGCCAGATATAGGAGTTACACAGACCCACTGACAGTACTTTGGATGCATTGAACGCTCAGAGACGATGCATTGAGCAAAAGAGGGAATGCATCGCTGTCAAAGGCGTTGCATTGTTTCTGAAGTTAGGCAATGCCGTTAATGCGTCAATGTCAAGAGCGGTGTGCATCAGGCCTGTGCACTGATGTCGAACTGCTGGGATGTCGGCGAGGCTTTGGCGGATGTTGGCTAAGCAGTGCTTGAGACTTGTGCAGCAGCAGTGATTTGGAGGCACTGCATCAGCAAAGGCTGTGTAAGTCAATGTTGTTGTGTCGTGCAGTCACGAGTTTTATCCACCGCTATGGCGCAGGCAGTGGCAATGTTTTGATATCGCAGAAAATTGTGCCAGTTCTGATTAATGCTTCAGTGTCGGTGCATTGGTTTCTTAGGTTGCAGCACCAAACACTCACTTCCAAGAGCCCAGGACTGGATTTGGCATTCCACTTGCCACTTGGCAACCACTTGGCAGAGCAGGACTCACAGCTGAGGAACCCAGGTGCTGGTAGCAAGATGCAGGTGAAGTGTTTGCTATCCCTGAGCCTTCAGAAACAGGAGGCAAGCCCAACAAGCCATTGGAGAAATTTTAGAGATGCAGGGTGTAGAGTCAGCTCTTTTTGTTGATAGAATATCCTCAGTTCCAGAAGTGTTCTGTTCTGAGTATAAAGTATCAGAGGTCCAGCACACTAAAGGGGATGTATTCAACTATTTGTGTGGAACAGCCACAGCCCTATTCAGGTGAAAGTGTCAGTTCCTCCCTCACACTCTAGCTGAAGAAGACCCATCAGCCTGGTGATGGGCCATCAGAATATGCAGGGCACACCTCAGCTACCTTTGTGTGTGACTGTCTAGAGGGAATGCAAACAAGTTCAGGTGTCACCCAACCCCAACGTGTATTCCAGGGACAGGCAGAGGCACAGAATGGTTAAATTAAAAAAAGGCCAGCTTTCTAAAAGTGGTATTTTTATACTTGTAACTTAAAAACCAACTTCACTAAGTGAGTCCAGAGAAACCAAAGTAACTTTTCTTATCTTGTCCCAATTGGAGGTTACACTTGCAAAGTGTTTCAAAGCAGCTCCATTACTAACCTGTAGGTCAGATAGGCCATGCTGTAGTGAAAAGGACATTTAGTTGTTTTGCACTACCAAGACGAATACAACTAAAAAGTATATGTCCCACCTTTTAAATACACTGCACCCTGACCAGGGGTGACGTATGTAATAAACGTAAATGTTTGGGCCTGGCAAGTCGGTGAACTTGCCAGGTTGAATTGGCAGTTTGAAACTGCACACACAGGCTCTGCAGTGGCAGGCCTTAGACATATTTGAAGGTTACTCATGTGGGTGGTGCAACCAATGCTGCAGGCCAACTAACAGCATTTGATTTACAGGCCCTAGGCATACGTAATTCACTATACTAGTGACTAATCAGTAAATCAAATATGGCAATCATGGAGAAAGAAAACACCATTACCTTTTACACTCAGAGCATAGACACTGTAGTACTGGTCAGCAATGAAAAATCGCACAGAGTGTTAAAGCCAGCAAAAATGAAGTTCAGCACAGAGTCAAAAACAGGAGGTCAGAAGGCAAATAGTCAGGGGAAACCATGCAAAAAGATGCCAGGTCTAACATGAGCCCCACCCTCACCTGCATTAACCATATGAGGGGCCTGTGGTCTTTCTGAATCTGGAAGTGAGTCCCAAACAAGTAGGGTCTTAGCTTCCTTAGCACCTAGACCACAGCAAATGCTCACCTTTCTATTGCGCTCCACCTCTGTTCCCTGGGAAGTAACCTCCTTTAATGAAGGCTACATGTTTATCTAGGCCCTCTTTTTTAGCTGTGAAAACATGGCCCCCATGCAAAGCTCTGAAGAACCAGTCTGGACTACAAATTCTTCGAAGTAGTCAGGGGCCATGAGCACGGGCACCAAGCACATGGCCTCCTTCGGGGTTTCAAAAGCGGTCTGGCACGCCTCTGCCCAGATCACATGACGTGGCTGCTTTTTGGAAGTCAGCTCTGTCAAGGGGGCAACAATGGTGTTGTATCCCTTGATGAATCTCCTGTAATAGCATACGAGGCAAAATAAGGCCCTCACTTCTGTCTGGGTCTTGGGGAGTGTCCAAGTCAGAATAGAGTTGATCTTTGGTTGTAGGGTCTACGCTTTGCCACCCCCACTTGCTGTCTGAAGTAAACCACAGAACTCTGCTCAATCTGGCACTTACTGGTCTTGATATATAGACCTCCACCTTGCAGGGCCCGCAACACTTTTCGAGGTGGTGCAAATGGTACTCCCAACTGGAGCTGACGACTGCTATGTCGTCAAGGTATGCAGCACTGAAGTTCCCAGCCAGGACCTGGTTAACCAATCCCTGGAAGGTGGAAGGGGCGTTCTTTAACCCAAAAGGCATGACAAGGAACTGGTTTTTCCCTTCTGGCATTGAGGACGCTGACCTCTCTTGTGACCGCTCAGTCAAGGCAATCTGCCAGTACCCAGATGTTAAATCAAACATGCTGAGGAACTTGATAGCTCCAAGTTGTTAAATGAGCATCTGGAGGTTAGGTATGATGAGGTGTGTGTCGGTCTTGGTCTTTAGCCCATGGTAGTCCACACCAAACCAGAGTTCAGGGTGAAACCAGGCAGAGCAGCTTGGGTACCAAATCCACAAGGCTGGATCAAGGACTGTTGGGGTGCTCAAAACCTCCTAACAACACATCTTGTAGACTTCCTCCTTGATGCTGGCCCTCACTCTGTCAGACAACCTATACATTTTGTGCTTAAAAGGCCGGCTATCCCCAGTGTCCACATCATGAGTGCACCAATAGGTGACTCCTGAGATGAGTGAGAACAGAGATGTAAACTGTCCCAGCAACAGGTGACAGTCTTGCTGCTGCGCTATAGTCAAAGTAGGGGAGAGGCTCACACCCTCTACCGACCCATCCTGCTCTTTTGACGATAGGAGGTCTGGGGATGTTTACTCTGCTTTTCCACCCCATCATCAGTGACCAAGGGTATGGACAACTCAAACCTCTCAAAGTGTGACTCGAGACAGTTCAAGTGTAGGACCCTCAAAGGGTTCCTAGAAGTCTGCAATTCCACCAGGTAGGTGACAGCACTTTTTCACTCTTTTAACTCAAATGAGCCGGACTAGTGTTCTTGCAGAGCAAGGGGCTCCACTGGTGTCATTACCCACGGTTCACTGAGAAAATATTGCCTCCTAAATTATCATGCTACTAACATATCTGGACATGAATATCAAAGTAAAAAATAGTGTCATCCTATACTTATAAATGTAAGTACAAAAATATAGAAACAAAATATCTTTGTCACTAATATCAATGCATAAAATATCGCTTTCTAAATATATATAATTTTACATTGTAAATATTAAATACCTAAATAATAACATTACTAGAATAAAATAAAATATATGTAATGTTTAAACAAATCTAACAATTATACTTATTTAAAAAACACTTAAAAACATATATACATATTTACATATATTTAGTTAACGAAAATTATTATTAAATTAGTAATTTTGATTTATAATATACTTTGATAATTGTTTTTAATACTTTGTGTCTTCCAGATGGTGGCAATTAAATCTTACCTGGAGAAGTTTTAATGCATGTGTCGGACCCGTTCTTTCAGGAAGAGGCGGGACTGGTGGTATATGTTAAGTGTAGTGGTCGGCTCTGCATTTCCCGACACGCCTCTCGTTCAGGTGCTCCACTGATAGCCAGCATTCTACTGTTGGTGCTGCATGATGGATGCACACAGTGCCCCCCCCGCCCAGGAACCTTATCGTGGTATTGGGGAGAGAGCAGCAAATCTTTGCTGGTTGAAACTTCTCTGGGAGACGATTGCCGCCATTGGACAATTTCCGCAGTGGAGAGCGGGCAGACTAACAAGCTGGCTATGCTGGGGCATTATCATATGCCTGGACCAGTCACTGTACCAGAGTCCGCAGGGTGAGACTGTCTGCTTGCAGGAGCTGCGGGAACCATATCGGATGACATGCTAGCGTAAGGACTACAACTACCAACAAGCATAGCGAACACTGCAACGGAGGTGGCAAGAGCAGTGCCTCCAATTGGAACAACCAAGCTCCAATGGGAGTACAACTAGCAGTTTATGGCCCACGCACAATCCAACACAAGAAAAACACAATACTGGCAATGAATAAGGCAAATGCCGAAACGCGTCTGCCAGGTGTTTTTAATACTTTGTGTCTTCCAGATGGTGGCAATAAAATCTTACCTGGAGAAGTTTTAATGCATGTGTCGGACCCGTTCTTCCAGGAAGAGGCGGGACTGGTGGAATATATATATATATATATATATATATCAATACTCCACTCTTCACGCCGCTTCCCGCACGGCGTCCCGAATGTCACGGTAAAAGAGAGACGGACTCCAAAATTTTCTTCTTCTGCAGCCGCAGGTAAAGTTTATTTTACATGATGGTTAAACGTGCATATTACAGAAAAGAATAAATAAATTTCTTACATGCACCACTCCCTTTAGTGTCTATTGTCTCTATTGTCCTTGTGGACTTAGATACATAGGAAGCACTGTCCATCCCATGAAGGTCAGGATACTGGAGCACATGCGTGCGATTGCCAATTTTGACGAAGGGTACCCTGTTGCACGTCATTTTGACCAAGTACACCATCGCAACAGGGACCTCCTTGGGTACTTTGGTCTTGATTGTATTTCCAGTAATCCTAGAGGAGGCGACAGGCTCACTAGATTAAGGCGTCTAGAGTCAAGATACATCATTGACTTGCAGACCAAGACGCCTGGAGGTTTGAACATGCATGAAGAACTTTCAGTCCATCTAGGGGAATGATTATTTTCTACATTTTCTTTAGTATCGTCCTGTTTGATATCCCAGGCTGTATCATGGGAGGGATCTCCCCACTTGAATGCCATTGGGCTCAATGCATTCTTTGTTCTAGTATGGGACCTTTCAGATGTGATTTCTCGGATGAGATTTCTCTGGTTTTGAATGATGTGATTTATATTGTGTGTTTTGCACTAACTTTTCCTTCCCTTTCTTGATTGTAGATATTTTTGATTTTTTGCGTACATTTTTCAATATGGATTATTGTACATGGAAACGGACCCGTATGGTCTTGCCCATCTGTGGGCTCAATGTGTTACCTTTTGTTAAGGTGTGACGCTTCTGTTATTTGTGATGTCATTTGAGATGTCATCAGTGATGTCATCAGTGATGTCACTGACCATGTCATGAATAATGTAATATGTGACATCATCAGCAGTGGATTGCGGGCGCGCGATTTATAGTGAGTACAACTAACTATAACGGGGGAATTTCAATGGTTTAGTATGAGTAAAATGTCCAGCTAACTATAACTGGTGTGAAACCTATCATTTTTTCAGTGATTTTCAAAGGTTTTTTAAATGCTAATTCCTAACTATAACGAGTGTGAAACCTATGGGGCCTTATTTACGACCCCTTGCGCCTCCGGAACGTCACTTTTTGTGGCGTTCCGGTGGCGCAGAAGACTGAGTGATATTTATCAGGCAGGACTAAGCCACTTTTTGTGACGTAATCCTGCCTGATAAATATCAATCCCTTTAACGCAGTGTCCTGCAATGGGTGTTGCTGGGGGCGTTCCCAGCAGCATCCATGGACTTGAGTAATTTATAGCATCCTCAAAGTCAGTCTTTCAAAAATTCCAAAGTATAGGACATGATAATCCAAATCCAAATGTTTCTCAAGAAAAGTCATAAACCGTGTCCGCTGGTCATATCTGCCCAAACGCTGATATTCAGAACGCTTGAAAATGACTTTTCTTGAGCAACATTTAGATTTGGATTATCATGTCCTACACTTTGGAATTTTTGAAAGACTGACTTTGAGGATGCTATAAATTACTCAAGTCCATGGCCATCTTTGGAGACTGCATGTCAGAATTTTTTTATGAAATAGAAGAGGATTTGAGAAGTCACTCAAAATGTGCCCTAATTTTTCTTTCTGCAGCACTAATCATACTTTCTATGGCAAAATATACCCCTTCATTTTGTTCCTTTTTAAATGAAATGTTTTAAGAGTTATCACTTTATTCCAATTAAGATGGCTTCAGGTGTGCCATACCTTTGTAATAAGTAGGAATGTTAGCGCTCTAGTTGTTCTTTAGAACACTCTGGGAAGCTGCAGTAGACAACAAAGGAATCACCTGACAGTCTCTGTCCTTGTTGGATGTACATGTTTTACTGAGAATGTCAGACTTCATTCTCACATGACTGAGAAAGATAATGTGAATTTACAGAAAATATGCTTTCAGTTTAGCTTATAGATCCCCTTCCAAACCACTGTGGGAAAAGCATGAGATAATAGTTTTCTTTCAAACATGATTCATGATATCCCAGCTGAAGGCTTTTTCACATGGTAAAATCACCTTAGAACACACCACAATTCCTAAAATGAGTATGGTACCATCAACAAATGATTTATAATGTAACTAAAGTCCTAAAACCTTCTATTAACTGCAATGCTTTTTAATGAGGTGCTATCATGTATATTGGTCCCAAGATGGCTGCCAACACTTTTTGGATGAAGTGCTGACAGCCAATCAGATCTCACGATGAGATGTGTGGTTAGGCTCTGCCCAGATATATACATTTTTTCACATTTGATTTTCTCAGGACCTACTGGAGGGATTTACACCATTTAACCAAAAGGGTGAACTGCCTACCAGACCCTACCATTTTCCCAAATTTGGTGTAATTCCGTTCAGCGGTTCTGGCTGTAGCCGTGTCTAATCGTCCTATGGAAAATAACATAGGGAAAACACGTTTTGGGACCCCCTTTTTTCTCAGACCCCACTTGACAAATCCCCCCAAAACTTTCAGGGAAGGAGCAGAGCGGAGCGGGCCATCTTCTTTGAGAAATTCGCGAAGATTCATCAAGATTCATCAAGCGGCGCCAAAGTTATTCCTAATAGAATGTTGCGGATTTCCTATGGAAACTAGGTCCTAACTATAACTACCTAGGTTATATATATATATATATATATATATATATATATATATACCCCAATAACATAAAACAATTAAAAAGCTGTTCTAATTACTAATAAAGATGAAATTAAGAACAATCATTATAAATATTATCATTTTAAATAAACAAAAACATAATATAAATTATAACAATATGAAATAAACCATAACATTTTACATTTAATGCATATACTATTCCCATTACAATTTATACAAAAGTAGGCAAAGTGTTGGACTGAGGAGGGATAACATTTACTACTCCCAGTTCACACAACCAACTGTAAGAAAACTGTTACATTACATAGGGATAAAATGTAATATTCCCACTCCATTCAGTGTAACAGTAGAGTAATTTGCAAATTGCGGAGGGGTATATTTTACTATTTCCACTACAGTCGGTGCAACAGTAGAGAAATTGTTGGATTGCAGAGGGGTACAATTTACTATTCCCATTCCAGTCAGTGCAACAGTAGGGAAAGTATTGAATTCTGGAGGGGTAAGATTTACTATTCTGACTCCAGTCATTGCAACAGTAGGGAAGGTGTTGGATTGCGGCAGCGTATAATTTACCATTGCCACTCCAGTCAGTGTAACAGTAGGGAAAGTGTTGGATTGAAGCGGAGTAAAATGTAGTATTCCCACTCCACTAAGTGCAACAATAGGGAAAGTGTTGGATTGCGGTTTAAAATTTGCTATACCCACTTTAGCCTATGCAAGAGTATAGGGAAAGTGTTGGATTGTGGGGAGGGTAAAATGTACTATTTCCACTCCAATCAATGCAACAGTAGAGTAAGTGTTGGATAGGGTAGGGGTAAAATGTACTATTCCCACCCAGTCAGTGCAATATTAGGCAAAGTCTTGGATTATGGGGATGTAAAATTAACTATTCCCACGCCAGTCAATGCAACAGTTAGGAAACTGTTGGATTGTGGAGGGGTAGAATTTACTATTCCCACACCAAACAGTGCAAAAGTAGGGGTAGTGCTGTATTGCGGAGGGGTACAATGTACTATTTCCACTCCAGTCAGGGCAACAGTAGGGAACGTGTTGGGTTTTGGAGGGGTACAATTTATTATCCCACTCCAGTCAGTGCAACATTGGAAACAAACTAATTTACTTCAATATAATAAAATATTTTCAATAAACGATCAGAAAAAGATGTGTTCAAAAAATAAATATATATTTTTTAATGGGTTTATAGTGACAGGAGCTAGGGATGTGCATTCACTCTAGGCAGCCACAAGGGAGTTGAGGTGTATCCTGTCTTGCCTGGATGATTAATCGCTGGGCTGAATAGACCTGGTCTGCATTTAGCATGGTGGGAGGAGTTTTGCTTGCACTTGAATAGGCTGTGCCTCCTTTGCACAATGCTGTCTCCACCCGCTGTGGTCAGAACTGGTTTGGAGACCCTTGACACAAAGAGAATAATGAAGAAACGGGGTATAAGTATTGGACCTTAAACATAAGGATTTTCTGTGTGAGGGGTATGTTGGCCTGCAGTTGCTGCTTCTGTCTTGGGTAGAGGAATACCCTGGTATCTTTCTGTTTGCAAGGAACAAAAAGGCAAAGCGCATGAGGAGCACTTTATTTGACAGTCCAGCATGTGGAGAGCGCTGAGGAAGTATTAAAGAAGTCAACCACAACGAGTGAGTGGTAAGCGATTTATAGGCTGGAAGTCCACTGTGTTTCACTGGGAGGGAAACTACCCTGAGCGTGTGGTTCGTCTTTTTTATTTTTTTTACAATCCAAAAGGCTCTGGTGGGTCGTATTATGAGGTTCCTGGGGAGAGAAGACCATTTGAAAATTCTTAGCTGCTCGCCAGCTGAGCATGTCCAGTTCTAAACTCTAGCATTGCCTGGGAACCAAATCAAGCCTAGGAAGGAGTCGGAGCATTGCGGGCTCCAATTAGCCGCCTCTCGCCTGGAATGAAAAGAGGAGACACGCCACCATTGTAGTGCGTTGCTGTGCCGGAGTGGAGGTGGTGATTCTCTCCGAGGAGAGCGGATGGGGCTGCGTGAGGGGGGTCTGTTCCCCCAAGCCCTGGGACACGTCACCACTGCACAACACTTGCGGGCAGCTGAAAATGGTATGTCTGCCTGTGAAAGACCCAACAAGGCCTCCCCACTGACTGTAGTAGAGCATGTTTGCCCCCCTGCTGGACAAATACCATGGGGGGCATTTCTTGGGCACCACTGCCTTCACAGTGCCGGCAGCAGCTTCACCACGAGTCGCAGGCAGCTGCACTTCACACAGTGTTCCTATGTAGGGGCTTGAGTGAGGTCTCGCACCCTCCCTGCAGTGTGTGTGCCTTACCCTGGCAACATACTGGGAGGGGGTGTCAAAGGGTCACAATTGCCTCCCTGGTCTCAAGGGGCCATAGTTGAAAAGTTGGGGAGGGCCAGATAAAGTTTTGTATTTGAGAAGGACGATGCACCCTACCTATTCAGGGTGATATCTGGCAATTTAGGAAATCTGATGCTAACCAAAACTGCAGCATTTTCTTTATACCCTGATGTGGTGCTGTGAGTTGGTTTATGTACAGTGGTGGTGTAAGGTTTGGTTATGCATAATGATTTCATCCAGTTTTCATGACATGTGCACCAGTATTTACCTAGTATACTGTTATGTTTATGACAATTGCCTTACGGCAAAGTGGTGTATCCTCTATGTAATTTCGTGATTATTGCCTAGTTGGCAAAGTGATTATTGGTTTATGTGATTTTTGGTCAAAAAGATATTCTTATATATCCTTGTGAGGAGTCTCTTTTTTGGTGTGTCACATGTATGTGTGTGTGTGTTGCGCACATGCTTTACACATCACCTCTGGGATAAGGCTGACTGTTCTGCCAAGCTACGAAGGGGATGAACAGGTGTTATCATGGGTGTGTAACTCCCTTATCCCGATTAGAGTGATGGGCTCTGCCTGGCTTAGGGGCATACCCGAGCCAAACAAAACCCATTTCTAAGAAGAACAAATTGCAATATAGTGCCTAAAAGCCAATAGTGCTCAGTTGTTAATTGAGGTAGCGCTGGACTGGAGTAAATCCAAAGATCCGCAATGGAGGACGGGCCAGTTACAGGACCCCTACAGGGCGTGCAAAAAAAGTACTTTGGATTGAGCACGCATTGGCGTTGAAGTCTTGATTAGTTGGTTCAAATCCACCAAGTCGAGGAATGGTGTGGGGTGGTGAGCCACAGGTTAATTTAGGTTGTTTCTCTTACTTTCTCTTACTTACCCTGACTAGGATTGTGGTCCCTACAAGGATCGGATACAAAACTCTCCCAACTAGAGACTACAGCAGGGTGCATGGTTTTGGCACAGACCTTTTCTCAGCGACCTGCACACTATCCTCCCTATCGTGCCTATCGGTGGTGTTAGTTCTTGGTAAAAGGGGCTAGCAGACCATGGCTCGGAAATTACAGGTGGTGGAGGACATCACTAGCCATGGCAGTGGAGGGCATGACTTACACCACCATGCCGCTGTCTTTGTCACTGGCCACCTCACAGGAATAGTGCCCTGTTGGAGAAACTAGGACCTGTCGAATCCCCAGGGAACTGAACTTGAATTTGTAGGTTTGACACAACCTGTCTCCTACAACTGGAGCTGTGGCAATTAATGATTGTCCCATGCTGCTGCAGGCTGGTGGGGAAAATGTTCAGCATTTTCTGAGCTCCACATGGGGGAATACAGGAGATCCCACCAGCCCCTGCCCTTGCAGGTAAGATTGGTGGGGCCATGGGGCCAGGTTGGGGAGAGGGGTGTGTTAATTTGGAGAGAAGACAATGAGAGAAAATTAATTATTTATTTAATTTTCCTTCGTAGTCCTCTGTCGAATACTCCCCCAAATCCGTCCCCACCACCCCACCGCTCTTACCTGCTCAGGCCGCTCCAGGATACCACCAACTTTGAAACAGCTAGTGCTATTGCCACTCCAATATCATCCTTCTGAAACACCATGCCACATCAGAATTGGGAAGTAAATACGAACACACGATCCTAACATGATGGGGAATTACTAGGCTGCTGGCAATGGTGGGGGGGTTTGAGGGGAAGAAAAACGCGGCCTGGTTGGCATCATCACTCCCTCTGCACTGCCTTGGAATTGGAAGCTAGAAGTGAGTAGATGTACCTTGGAAGATGGAGGCTTCCCCTTCCAAGTTTTAACTGAGAGCCTACCGTATCTTACCGGAACAAGAACCTGTAAGACACAAGTTAACCAAAGGTCATTAGCTGCCACATGATTCCAAGAAATGGCAGATGTATTCAGCTTCCAAGAGAGGGCTGGGAAAAGGAGGAGAGACCCAGTCCAAGTCTTCAAGGAACGGGAGGAGGTGGAGTAGAAGACAGAGTGGAGGACAGAGGCTATTTGTTATGATGGACAAATGTGCTTAAATTTGAAATCTGCTTAGTTAAAAAAACCATCATGAAACCTGGCATCGAGTTTTGCAAAAATCAGAACAATAATATAAGACATGATCAATACTCCATGACACGAGGACCGGAGTTGTAAGGTTTTGAGGCATTTAAACAAATGTGGAATTTTAAAGTGTGGGATTTATTTGGATTGCTGTGCATTTTGCTTCATGAAGAGTCATTTTAGAATGTGGTCTATTACCGTACATTATATTAGCCTTTGCATATGATGTAACTTTGTAGACTGATTAAATCTTTGCCAGATTTTTCTTATCTTCAAAGTTGGTACTTTTCAATAGTATTTTACAGCACTACAGGATTGTTCTTTCTTTATCTCAAAATTCTATGGTCTCCAGTATGTCGGTGGCTTTCGAGACCACTCGCCAACTCTCTTGAGCCCCTCTTTATTCATTCCTCATTCATCTACCTCACTCTATTGCTTTGTATCTAAGATTGATCCCTAAAAATCCCCTTTCGTACTTTCTGCCAATTACTGTGCGTGAGGTCATCTCAGATGTATCCCAGCAATGAAAGAACCCACATGCAGAAGCTGGCAGCATTAATCAATACGAAGCCAGGAAAGTAATGTAGCCAATGGGGAAATAAAATATTAATGATGAGTAGCGCAAGAAAAAACGCGAAGTGAAATTATATCTATCCAACTAGTCACGAAATGTGGCTTAAGCTAAGGAGTAACCTATATATCCTAAAAGTAATAGGCAAAGTGATACACAGAACAGTGTCCCTTTATTCCTTTAACTCGACAGGTCTTACAAATCAGACAATCCCTGTATAGTTTACAGTGCATTAACAGGACGTTTACATTTGAAAGTCCAATATGTGTTTACGTTCTTGCAGCAAATAAATATAGGCATAGTTGCATGCTTCTGGTACAACCACCACAATGGACTTTGCTGTCACACCAATATCACATAGATGGCTGAGATGAACATTTACCTCTTACGAATTTCCACTTAGCAGTTTTCTTTGCCTTTTGTACCATTTTTAGGTTGAGCCTGGGCAGCACATGTGCTGCTCTGCGAGGCATGCTGTATTCAGAGTATGGAGGTGAAGATCCGCCTACTCCCATCCCATATTTGTCATTGGCTTGTGTCATTGTCCTTGGTAAATGCTGGCTTCTGATACCTTAATAGACTTGTTTGTCCCTCCTTAACACCGCCTTGTCTTCATTTGTAACCTCCCATGGCGACACCCCCTGTTACCTGTGTTGTTGCTGGTAGGCTTTAATTACAGCCCTCAAGCACTATTTTGTTTAATACATTTCCCTGCCTGCTTGGGGGACACACTTTTTCATAGGGCTTCATTTAACCGCGCCCTTCATTTATTTGCGGTGTTGAACGCGGTCGCATTTAGGTTTTCAACTTTTGTTAGTAAAAGGGCCCATGCGGGGCTTTCACGTTAATTGCGACCATAGCCATTTCTTTAGACGAGCCGTGTCTAAGGAAAGGGGCACGGCCGCCATTAAAGTGAAAGCGCTGCATGGGCACTTTTGCAAACAACCATTTGCAATGCAATAGGTCTCGCATTTTCGAGAGTTTAGTAAATGCTGGACCCATTGCATTACAAATGCTTGTTCTACTTCTTGGTGAAGGCTTGTGATATGTTATGAGTGCAGGGGATCTGTGGTCCGGGAGAGGCACACCAGGTAAACACTTGTCGAGAGACATTACTGTCCCCTGAGAAACCTGGGGAAACTTGCAGTGAACCTGCTGCTGTGAAAGGAAGGAGAGAGACAGGAGCCCCTTTGGAATGTAAGGACATCCTTTGCCTCCTGTCTGGGCTTTTCTTTTTCTGAAATGTACACCGACAAAATGTGCATGTCAACCAGATGAGGAAAGTCCAGATCCCTTCGTGCTGTTGGTCTTGCAAGCTCTTGTCATGGGGCGCTTAGCTCCTTATTACGGGCTGGATGAGTTACAGAACACTGCCCTGACAATGAGTAAAGAAGGTTGAGGTGAACATCTCTCTCCTGAAATCAGACAACCCACAACAGATCAGGCTGAGGTAATATACATTTCAAGTTGTCTATGCAGATATTAATATATGTCGGACTCCCAAGCCCTGTGTGACAGGGTTTCTCACTGACAAGTGTCCTGGAGATCCTCATCACTAGACTGGAGACAATCTCTGAGTTCCTTGGCTGGTGTCTAATGACAAAGAGCCTCCTCTCAAGCCAGACTGGGTGTCTTATTGCCATCCCGCTAGAAGCACCTTGGAAGTAGGCTTGAAGGAATGAGCTATCACTTGGGGAAAAGGGATGTTGGCAGTATTAATCCAGTGAACCACTGTAGCTGTGTGAGTAGAATGATAGGCAGAGAAGCAAGGCAATGAGCAAGGCATGAATCCAGAGCTGTGGAGATCTGAGGTTTTGTCCCTAACCCTTCGCCACCACTGTCCCACCAAACTGTGTCTCTTGATAGGCTCAATGTGATCTCTGGGTGTGTTAGCCAGGAAGTAAGACCCCACCTCTAAATAAGGTCATGCAGATATGAAATGGACTCCCATGGGTTGAGGTGGGTAGATTCTATTGACTGCGGTTCGAAACTGAACATCACTTAGCCCTTAGACGTAATATAGAAAATTCAGACTCCAGTAAAATATAGTTACAAATGACCTGGCTCCCATTAAACAGTAGGTTGGCTCTCCAGTGTCTGTCAGGTGGGGATTTTGCATTGTGCCTGTACAATACCCTTGTGGACTGCCATCGCCACCCGAACAGAGGACTCAGCGAACTGCACCCAGCATTTATCCACAGCATTAGCAACAATGCTACAGTTTATGATCTTCAGCATAGACACCCATGACAATGATGACAGTCTGCATATGTGCACTAGTGGGAAAGGGGCAATGTGATATAGTTAGCTCTCGCACAAGTGCGGAAAGATGCACACATGACAACAAGGTGAGAAATATATTCAAAAGACTATTAACCAATAAAGGTTTGACACTCAAGAAACAAAAGGTACCTGGAGAAGTCTAACATTCTAGAGTGTGCGACTGTTTCAGTTAGATTTCGAGGGGGCGAGGAGAGAAGGCGGGCTCAATGAGAGGTTTTAACATTTTTAAGGAATGCATCA
Source organism: Lissotriton helveticus (assembly GCF_964261635.1). Classification (NCBI taxonomy): domain Eukaryota; kingdom Metazoa; phylum Chordata; class Amphibia; order Caudata; family Salamandridae; genus Lissotriton; species Lissotriton helveticus. The sequence continues at coordinate 1,160,900,861 of NC_136057.1, read as the reverse complement.
AACTTGAGGTGCCATCTTCTCAAAAGCGAACTCTTGAACGATCACCGGCCAATAGAAAAGCTTACAAGTAACCAGGAAAAATCTTGCCAGTGGCAACCAACCAGTGCCCAGCAATTAGGAGAGACTGATCAGCTAGTCTTGACAAAGATGGCAGCACATCGGGAATAGCCATCGAAACGCGTCGACGCTACCTCTGCGCAATCAAGAGAACGAATCTACCCTGTAGACAAAATTAATACGGGCCCAGGATTTGATTCTGAGTATTGTTTAGGTTCTCAGATGTGCAATTTTGAAAGACCAATTATTACGTCTTTGTATGTCTCTCCCCTTTTTTCTTAAAAATGTTCACTGCTATAACTTTTATGATACTTGTGTTGAAGAATAATGTTTTGTAAAACTATGTATTTTTAATCAATTTTGTGTATATATTGGTGTAATTTAAACTGTGTAAATCCAAATTGTGGGCACACTTTGTGCTATTGTTGTTTTTAATGTGATAACCTGTGAATAAGACCTTCGGTCTTTTTTATATATATAAAAAAAATAAACTTTTTTAAGAATAGAAGTCGTGTGTGAGTATACAACAGTGTGCAGGGCATATTGTGCATATGGGTATTTTCTCCATGATTATAGAGTGTATTCAAATGAAGTAAATTCACCAAGGGATAGTTTTACTGTTTTCAGTTAGATTTCAAACACAATGAGGACAGCATTGGACTTCAAATCCCAGGGTGCGTCAGCAGTAGATTTGCATTGTAGCCATGAGAGGCTGTGGAAGTGGGCCTATGACAGATAAATTTGACCCTAGTGCAGTACAGCATTGGCGTACAGCCACTGTCCGTAGCCACAGGCTTCTGCGCACCCTTAAATTGTATGAATATATATGTAAACCTATATATATATATATATATATATATATATATATATATATATATATATATATATATATATATATATATATTCACTGAAAAAACATAGGTTTCAGAGACGTTGTAGTTAGAAGTTAGCAATTAAAAAACCTTAGAAATTCACAAAATAAACCATAGGTTTCAGGGGTGTTATAGTTAGCTGGACATTTCACTCGTACAAAACCATAGAAATTCCTCTGTCATGGTTAGTTCTGCTAACTATAACTCGTGCACCAGCAATGCACTGCTGATGATGTCACATATTACATCATTCAGTGACATCACTGATGACATCTCAAATGACATCACTGATGACATCATCCAGTGACTGTGGTTTAGTTTGAAATTTAATTCAGGTTCCGAGCGAGGTGGGGCGGTAGAGCCTTTTCCTGGCTTGTCCCTAGGCTTTGGAACTCGCTCCCGCTTGAACTGGCAAGACAACCGTCACTGCCAATTTTTCGCAAACTGCTGAAAACGTGGCTGTTTTCCTCCTCGTATTAGCTCTCACGGAATTTGGTTCTGTCATTCTCCTCTAACTCTATGAACTGGCTATGTCTATCTGCTCTTTTCATTTCATGTTTCTAGCGCCTTGATACCCTATTAGGGTTTAAGTGTCCCCAGTCCAATCTGACTTCCAGCGCTATATACATTTTATTATTATTATTATTATTATATATATACCAATCTGTATTGAAGATTGAGTGGATATATAACTGTCTGGATGGAGGATTTAGTAGCTGTCTGACTGTCTGTTTAAGTGAGTAATTAAAAGTGTCTCACTTAATGCATGGGTTAGTAACTAGTCAATGTGAATGTGTGCATCACTGTCTCTGTTGTTGTATAACATGCTGCATCAGTTGGTCGCTAACTACATGTGTGTGTATATATTAGTTATTGATTAATTGGGTGAGTATTTGAATGGGACACTGAGTTTGTGTGTGGTTGGATGGGGTGTGTGTACCTCCTTGCATAGATGTGTGAATGGTTGATTAACTAGGTGTATAGGTTTAAGAGTGCATGTGGAAACAAGTGTTTGGGTGACTGAGTGTATTTACGTGTGTGTTGGTGAGCAAATATATGTTTTAGTTGTACATCTTCAACAAAGTATAAAAATAAAAGGCATTGTATGTGAGGGTTGGTGTATATAAATAAGTATTTGTAAGAGTCAGTGATTGTGAGAGTAACTATATGAATGAGCCTCTAATTGTAATGGTGATTTTTTAACATATTAACTATGAGCTACTATGTGTTTGAATAAATGAGGTGTTGTATGTATAATTGTGTGAGTAAATGTAAGTGTGATTATTTTTTTTCATGAGTGAGTTGGATGACTGCATAATTGACTAAGATGTCTGCTGATGTGTCAATGTCGGCAAGCAGGGGAAAGGACGGAGGTCAAACCATTTTCTGCAACATGGATAAATAGAGGAATATCACCTCAATGCTGTTGTGTGCTTCTCTAATGCAGAGCATTTTGGATTACAAACATGTCTATATATGTGTATACGTGCATTTGATAGTGTTCTATTAATTAATGACTGCACGTAAAAGTGATTCTGTTGTTTAATGGGTAGTTGTGTGTGTAGACTTAGGAATTAGTGAGTGGGTATGTAGTAACTGGTATTGGTGTGTCAATGGTTTCAAATATGGTACTCTGCATTTTACAGTGAGTGATGAAAGGTTATACTATTGTATGATGAGGTGTATCAGATGGTCACGTTGATGATGTAATCAGTGATGTCATTAGAGATGTCATTTGAGATGTCATCAGTGATGTCATCACTCTGACTGCAGTACGGAGCAAACAGCATGACGCAGGAGGCACGAGGAGGAGCGCTGCGAGCAGCAGAAGGACGCGAAAAACTGCCCAAAAGCAGCCCATGCCTGAGTGTGCCAGAGAGTGCCTGACAACGGCCTGACAATAGCATAACAGCCCCCCGCAGTCACTTTCTATCATCACTCCCGCTCCTACCTGCTCAACGGTTGCCGTCCTTCTCTCCCTGGTATTTGCTTGAACCTGCACCGCATCACCTGCCTGCCCAGCTTCCTTCGGCACATCCCTGTTCACTCCCCGTCCCCGGTTGGAACTCGGCGTCGGGGGGCAGGGAGCAGGGCGCCGGAAGCTGTGGGGGAAGTGGGCCATCAGGATTCAAGCAAGCCGGGCCGAAGAAGGCTGTGATGCCAGAAACCGGTCCCCGGAAGCTTTTTTCCTTCCCAGTATAAGAATTGGCTTGGTAGTTTGGTTTGCCCTGTTCCCATCATGCACTGGGACAGGAACAGACTAATTTGCATATAGCCAGGTTCTGAGCTGGGATGGTGCAGTGAGCTAAAAAACAGTGATGGATTAAAACCATGATCTATTGACTTGGTAAGAGTATTCTGCATCAATCAGAAACTCTGTCCATCACCACCCCCCTTTTCCAAAATCGGAAGTGGGCCGGGACTCAGAACTTGGGTCTGGGAGGCGGCCGGGTGCAGCGTGGCCGAGTGGGAAGGTGAGAGGATCCACCAGAGCCCCTCCAGAGTCCACTAGGCAACCCTCAGAGCAGCAGGTGATTGTGATTGTGATTGTAAATACTATTGGACACCATTGGACATCCAGAAAGTTTGACCGCTTTACAGACTGCCACCAGATCATTAGATCAACAGGGCCTCATAGGGGCCCCAAGGCAAATAGAACTGTGAAGAGTGAAGAGAAATAATATTCCTCGAGTGTACTGGGAAGACGTTTGGAGATCCCACTTATCTGCCCAGACCCAGTCCCAGATCCAGGCCCGCAACTTAAGGGAAACTCACCCCGCCCAGTCTTGTCTGGTCATCAGGCCAACAGTAACTGAGGCAGTGGGAGGCTGCGGGAGGCTGTGGGGCGGTTGCTCACAGGTCGAACTATATCAGCTCTCCACCGCAGAGCCCAGTGCAACGATCAATCATGCGGACCAGAAACTCAAACCTGGTCCAGCACCAGGACAATCACCACCCCCACAAAACTGCAAGGCGGCAAAAGTCCAAGATACTGTATACCCTAGGTAGAGGATGCCTCAAACCCGGATTATTTCCAAGGTAGGGTCCGCCGACGGATGAATCAATAACAGCAACCGCAATAACAACTGCAATCTCATTGGAAAAGACCACATACGCAAGTCATATTACAACAAACGGCAACGACAACAGCAACAGCATCAGAAAGACCACGACCAAAACCATAGGTAACAGTGACATAAGAGTGTATCTCTACTATACAACTTTAGGAGATAAATTTGGGGAATCTGACTAAGAACTCCACACACCCCGTGCATAAATTACTGTTAGACCCCTGGGAGACAATTGCAAAAACACAGACCAGAGCTCAGGACTTCAACCAGAAGTTCCACTTTCTCCAAAAATACCCATAATCACCGGAAAAAGAGCCCTGGAAACCACAGCGGACCCAGGATCATCTAGTTATACAAGCACGAATGGCATTAATCACGGAAAACTCGACCCATGCAAAACAAATTAAAGTGTTCCTACCACAGACTATAAAAAGCTCCACCTAACAACCACATCCATTAATCACAGGGAGATGATCTACCCTCGGCCAGCGACCATCAACACAAGCTCTGGAGTAATGCTCAAGGGATGGTAGGAACTTCATTTCTGCCCAGGGATGACCTCGATATTCAGGCTCTAGAAACGTGTAACTCCATAGAGGCCCCTGACATGCCAGAGGAAACTCCTCATCAAAATCTGTCAGTCACCGACGAAATAAAAGATCAAGCAAAATTAAAAGTATTGTTTTATCCTGTGTATATCTCGCAGGGGAAATGGGACATCCTTAATAGAGGCAATCTGCTGAGGCTGTGCGCAAAAATTCGGCAGTTAGAAAAAATATAAACAACTTACATTGACAGTGTGTCCTTCCTCGCCCCTGGACCATGCGAAGAAAACGAGACAACAGAGATAATTTTCGCTAATTGGGCCATGGTCGAGACCCTGAGAGGAATAAACAAGCAACTGGAAAACTGGGGCATAAAAATCATGACCCCCGGTTGTGATAAAATACCCGGCGATCTTGAAAAGTCGTGACCCGAAGGACCAGCTGGGAAATCAGGAACTGAACGAGGAGGAACGGAGGTTTACAAAGGATTTAAATCGTCCAGCAACAACTACTGGTTCTATTCTTCGTGGTACTAAAGGTGGATCAAAAACAAGTTTGACCAGTGACAGCTCAATTAAAATAACAACACACGCAGAAGGGGGCAACCGCTCCTCTTCTACTATGAAGAACATTAACAAAGACTGGTCCTGGCTCCCACGGGCCCTAAAACCCTGCCCCTAACACCAGGTCCCTCGCTAACAAGGAGTTTGCGACACCTGAGGCCCGGCACTCCCTAAGAGACAGCTCTGCTCAGCACAGGTGCCCTTCCAATAACATCCAAACATTAAAAATCATGACCTGGAACGTCGCAGGCATCACCAAGGTTCTGCAGAGCCCATTGGCATCCACATTCCTTGAAGGCGCTGATCTTATCTGCAATCAAGAAACATGGGCAACTACACCCATACCAATAAGAGGCTATGCAGTATATACCAAACCGGCCATCAAAAGTAACATATTCGAGAGACACTCTGGAGGGATCTCCATATAACTAATTGAAAGTAAATTTCACAGAGGTAAAGAACCCTTCAGACATGTTTCTGGCTGGTACCCTTAAAGGCCTTAATACGGTCAACGGTCCTCTATCAATTCTTCTGATTAACGTCTATTACAACCCTCACGGGCCTGGTCCCAATGACAAGCTTAACCAGCTGATAACTCAGATAGAAGCTTTGCTCATACAGTTTGCATCTATGGAATACATTATTCTTGGAGATTTCAGTACTCATAAAATAGGGGACGCTGCATCACAAAATCACAGCTCAGGGAGCACCAGGATCTTCAGCGCCCTTATGCGGGCGTACAATCTGGCAACAACGCACTCTTTATCCATAAAACATAACCCTGGGGCCTTTTTTGCACCCACTAATAATAATCAAATCCAAAATATATTTTATTAAGTGAGAGAATACAAAAACTCATGTTAAACTATAGTGTGCACCCACGAAGTGAAAGTGACCATGCAGCCTTAACTGTCCAGCTAACCATCATAGCAGACATTTGCCACTCTCTGCGTTGCATTGGGGAAGAACAGCATAAACTTCATAAAAGTATCAAATGGGGGCCAACGCCAATAAATAAATTTGATTCTTGTAAACAAATGCGGGCAGGCTGGCGAACCAGCTCAATTAATGGGGGCATCATAGGCGAATGGGACTCTCTCGCCTACGAATTAGCCTCATTGCTTCGGGGGAACACCACACATAGTACTCCCACAGACCCAGCACACTCCCTAGGATACGTCCCAGCAATCAAGGAAAGTGCCAAACAATTAAACACCAAACGCTGAGCCTACCAGAAATCCGGATCAGAGTCTGCCCAAATACAATTTAAATCAGCTGCAAAAATCCACTCAAAATTGGTCTGGAAAACAAAACATGAATACACTGAGGAAAAATGGCTTAAGATCTTTGAGCTGTTGGCACCGTGTAAATCCCAAGAATTTTGGCAAAACTGGAACAAGCTTACCAATGGAGCCACTTATAGAGAGAATCTAATTGGTGCGGGCACTTGTGTAGCCGAAGTGAAAAGCTTGTACTCGGACAATTCCAACTCAACCCCTCCACCAGCCTACTAACACCAGGGGAGGGAACAGGCAACTTTACCTCTGAATCTACTCTATCGCTCAATGACTCAACCTTCCCAAGTAAAGGATTAGTCTGCACTATTCTAAAGAAGATTCAACACAATGAAGCACCTGGCCCCAAAGGGCTGCCTGTCTCCCTCTTCAGGGAAGACATAATCTTCTGGATGGAAAACTTTACACAGCTATATCCCGAATTAAGGTTCTTGGGGGACGTCCCAGATTCTTGGAGGGGTTCATTGTTGCACCCACTATTTAAAAAAGCGCCCACTACCGCATGATTGCCCTGTTGGACATTGAGGACAAGGCTTATGCAAGCACTCTCCTAGCGGAACTGGCAGACTGAGCTGGCAGCAAAGGCTTTTTGCCCTTCTTTCAGACCGGGTTCAGACCAGGGGGCTCCACTGTGGATAACATCATTGCCATGTCAGATGTAGCCCAACAAGTGGTGACCCATCGAACCCTGCCTCTTTTTGCCTGCTTCATTGACTATTCAGCAGCCTTCGACGGGGTAGATCGTACCATCCTCTGGCAGAAATTGGCACGTTGGAACATCAGTCCATCTTTACTACAAGCAATTAGATCACTGTATTCACAAACTTGGGTTAGAGTCAAACTCTCGAGTGAGTTCGTCACAGAGAAAATCTAAATCAGTGATTTTTGGCCACTATCCCAAAATAAAGGGGCCATGTGGAGGCTGTGTCCGTTGACCTTGGACCGTGCACAACATTACAACTATCTAGGGGCATGGCTTAGCGAAATGGGACGCCCACGGGTTCACCATAACAACCTGCAGGAGAAAGGGAAAAGGCTCACCTACGCTCTCTGCAAATTACACGCCACCCTAGTCAACAACAACGGCCATCCAAAGAGTACTGAGGGCAAAACTACTACCATCTATTAATTATGCCCAACAGGCCTTTCCAGGGAAATTTGGGAATGATCTAGAAAGAATACACTGTACAGCCTACAAAAAACTATTTTGCCTACCAGCCTGCACCAGGAACAACTTAATTTGTCTGAGTTTAACCTCAACCAACAAAAACTGGAAGAGATGGCGGCTCTGAGTAAATACTTCTACCAAACAACGGCAGCTCCGGAGAACTGAATGAAAGCCGTCATGAAGTGCATCTTTGAACAACCTGCCAATCCTTGGTCCGCTTGTCTCGCCTCTGCTAAAGATCTGCTACAACTTGCAACACAGAATTGGGACCCAAGCATAATCAAATACTCCACTATTAAAAAAACAATAAAAATGCAAGTACGTCTACGGTCTCAGACCATGGATATGGAATCCTTAGTAGCAAGAGGTTTTCACGAAACCCAAAGTCTCCCCTACACATTCCCCAGCCTCAAACTCCATCTTACTAGAAAATTATAAAGGGGTTCTGCCCAAATTACCCTCCCATACCTGGGCAAGGGACATCAAAAAGATGAGGAAGTAGAAAAGGAAGGTATTGAGGAATCAGTTCAACATTTATTTTTACAACAAGATATATTTAATTATCCTGTTTTTTACAATTATTTGTATCTAAATCAAACTATACAAATTTATAAGGACATGTATACATGTCACAGGACAAGGTGGCACAAAACGCCAAAGTAATCGAAATATTACAAAAAATCCACTATATATACAACCTACATATTCAATATATACACTACATATACAACAGTATACCCTACAAAGAAAAAATGAAAAAATTAGATTTTTACAATACCCACTCCTAATTTAGAGGAAGTCCTCGCAGCGCCTGAGTTGTATATTCTCCTTAACAAAGAAATATATATTAATCAGGGCACCTGAAATCAAACACAAAAATACAAATATATGGGGACTCCTTATCACAAGGGTGTCGACGCAGTCGCGGTCGCGTTTCCGCCAGTTGTTCATCAGGACAAGGGTACTTGCAAGAATGATATAATCCACACAGGATAACTACTCCTGGGGACAGGGAAAGCTTCCTCATCTAGTGCGCACAAGGCGGGCCCTCCGCTAAATGAGGGTGTCTGCTATAAACTCCAAATGTCCACACGCTCGTCCGGTTAATGGAGATGAAGCTGTCAATATAAATGAACTCCTGACCACTCCTAGTTCATGAATCAGGGTCGTGGAGCAGGAAAATCCGCACTTAAGGCTGCAATCATCCGCGTAATCAAACTACATCTTACGCAGGCAGTGGGGAGACAAGCCTTAAATAGAATTCTAGCTGCAAGATTACATCTCCTCCCTCTTAAAGATCTATATCCAACCGGGAAAGTAAGGTCAGCCATTACGGAGTGCCGCCTTTGCAACTACAAATGCGAGTCTTTGGCCCATATTTTACTCTGCTGCCTGGTGTCTAGCCCGCAGACTCTGCCTCAGACCAATTCTCCTCCAACTGGGTAATCGTACGGTTAAGGAGGCAGTCCTTCGCCTTTACTCGTTGGACACAGTGAAGCACATGGCCAACTTTGGCAAATTTGTCCAACTCACTCGCCTAAAATTGATGGGCACCTCGCCCTAGGCTGCTATGCAGGCACTGCCGGGACTGATGGGACTGCCGTTCGCCCCCTTCTCAAAATAGACTGATTTAATGCAAAAGACTGATTTAATACAAAAGACTGATCAACACTTGGCTGTTTTTACCCAACAAAGCAAAGAGAATCTTAACATTGTATTGTATATACACTTGCTTTTTAAATATTTTTTGATTTTATACTGTCTTTATATAAATTGTACTTTTGTAATGGTTTTAAGTAACCACACAAATAAAGAATTCATTTATTCCTTTATTCATTCATTCATTCATTCATTCATTCATTCATTCATTCAGTGATGTCACTGACCATGTCATGAATGATGTAATATGTGACATCATCAGCAGTGCATTACGGGTGCACGAGTTATAGTTAGCAGAACTAACAATAACAGAGGAATTTCTATGGTTTTGTATGAGTGAAATGTCCAGCTAACTATAAGACCCATGAAACCTATGTTTTTTTTCTGTGAATTTCTAAGGTTTTTTAAATGCTAATTTCTAACCATAACATCTATGAAACCTATGGTTTTTTCAGTGAATGTCAAAGGTTTTTTAAATGCTAGGTAGTTATACCTTTTTTTTGTACTGATTTTCTACAGTTTTTTTTACTGTTTATTTATAAATATTTTATTCATTAAATAACATATTTTTCCGAAAAATTGCAAAAAAATATTTAAAAAATTCAAACTGAAATATTGTTTCATTTTTTAGTTTTCTTTTTTTCTTTTAATATATTTATATTATTTTCCCAAAATGTTTCGGAGTCGCGCACCCAAAGTGTACACATCACGGTGGGTGTGTGGATTCTAGCCGCCATTTTAGAAAAGTCGTGAGGCATCCGCGTACGGTGTGCGACGGCTGCGTGTTTATCAGTTACATCATATACATTTAAAATTACGTGAGGTGCGTGATTGGTATGCGACCAGTCCGCGGCTCCTGCTCCCGCACATTCGCGGCACATGCGCATTACGGTACGCGACGCTTGCACGGTGGCGCGTCCTGCGTGAGGTCATATGCGTGCTGGGGCACGCTGAATGTGCGACTCCCGCAAAAGATGTATGTTCTAAAATGATATGTATGTGTCTTTAATATACATTTTAGGGCAAGAGACTATCTAAGATATTGATTAAAATAATATATTTGTACTCATAATAAACTTATATTATTTTTAAATATATTTTCGCGAAGTCGCGTCGGGTGCATGCTTCATGAGCGCAGAGTGCGCGGATCACATGTGACCTCAAAAAAAGATTTCAGAAGAAGAAAGTAAATGCAAGAAAGGTGACGTGCAAAATTTGTGACCGAGTTCTACAAAGAGGCAATGAAAAAATACTCTTGTGGCACTGCGTCTATGTACAAGCATCTCCGGACCACACATCCTCTCAATCTTGCTCGGGAGGAAATGAGGCAAGCTGCTTTGAACCCCTCATCTACTGTGGCAAGTACGTCTGGAGAGTCCTCAGGAACACCTGCAATGGACATTAGGCCAGAATTTGCCTTTCTTGAGCAACACTGCATGAAGTTTAAGAAACTTTTATACTTTGGTGAGCAGTCGGTGGATGCAGTTTGTACTGCGCAAGGCAACCATCATTTTTTTATTTTTTGTTGTTTTTTTGGAATGATAAGTAACTCCAAAAGTTTCCTGTTTTATTCTTTCTTTTTTTTGTTCATTTTTTGAAGAAACACCTGAAAAAATACAAAATTGTTCAAAAGAATTTTCAAAAAATACTAATGAAAAAAGAAGAATAAAAAAGTTCTTATCAGAACTACCTTATCTGGTTAAAGAAATAACTATAATTGCAAGGTAATGTGTGAGGTTTGGTTGAATATATGTATACAGCATGATTGACTGAAAAAATGCATTAGTAGTGTATGGTGAATATATAGGTGAAGATTTATGAGGAAGTACTGCAGCGTGACACTGCAAGCTCTTTAGCTGCACTGCAGCACTTCAGAATCACAGGGATGTGACAAATGCACATGCTTCCCTCTGCACTGTTGTACAAACTGCAGCCTTGAGGTGACACAGGCACCCTTGCACCACTGTCTGTTTTTGTGCAGGAAGGGACAGCTTCCTGCACAAAAACAATCAGTAAAAGCATTTTCCTCTTTCAATGTATGCTGTGGAATGCAGGATGCATTGAAAGAGGAAAAAATGAGGAGAAATTAAAACAATTCTCCTAGTTGCGTCTTGCTACAACAACTCTAGGATGGCGCAGCATTCACACACATCTCCAGATTTACGATTTCTCATAAATCTGGAGATGTGTCTTGTTCTATGGGTGTTGCGTGGAAACACCCACAGCAACACCTATGGAACACCCCTTCAACGCAAAGTTCTGTGTATGAAGGGGTCCTATTTACAAGGAGAGGAAAAACCATGCAGGGTGGCTTTTCCTCTCCTTGTAAATATGACGGAGTGCCTGGTGCCATCACTATGTTACAAAAAGTGACGTACTGGTGGCGCAGGGTGCTTGTAAATCTGCCCCATAAGTGCTTAGTTATTGGCAGACTGATACAATTAGAACATAGTGCTGAGAGACTGACAGGAGGTATCCTACGCTGCATGGTTACAACTTCAGTATTTAATGGAGTGGACTATTAGTATGTATCTACTTAGAGATTTGTAGGGATTATGCACATAATATTTTATGCGTACTTGTGTTGGTGCCTAGGTCATTTTATAAGAATACCACTAGTAACTGGAATGATGACAGTGCTGCAAACAGAGTGATCACTTAATTTATAAGTGCTTACCTTATGGTGGAGTGATAGGATAAGTAGATAGTGGTAGGTAAGTGATTAAAGAAGTGCTTGGGACAGACTGGACGATTCCTACACTGCATGAGTACTAACTGGGTATTTAGAAGAGTGTATCAATAGTATGTAGCTAGTTAGAGGTCTGCTTGGATAGTGAACAAAATATTATAGCTGTACTTGTGATAGTAGCTAGGCCATTCCATAAATTCATGACTAGTTACTAGAATAATTACAGTATTACAAACAGTGTGTATAGTGAATGTATAAGTGCTTAGGTATTGGTGGAGTGATAGGATGCGTAGATAGTGCTGGATGGGTGAATGGAGAAGTGCATAAGACAGACAGAAGGATTCCTAAACTGCATAGGTAGTAACTGCGTATTTGAAGAGCGTATCAATAGTATGTAGCTGGTTAGAGGCTACATGCATAGTGCACAGAATATTGTAGCTGTACTAGTAGTGGTGTGTCTATGGTTTCGAGAATGGTAGTCTGTATTTTGGGAGGTGCATCAGATGATCTCGTGGATGATGTCATCAGTGATGTCACTGACCATGTCATGAGTGATGTAATATGTGACGTCATCAGCAGTGCATTGCGGGGGTGCGAGTTATTGTTAGCACAACTAACTATAAAAGCCAAATTTCTCTTGTTTTGTACGAGTGAAATGTCCAACTAACTATGATGTCCATGAAACCTGTGGTTTTTTCAGTGAATTTCTGAGGTTTTTTAAATGCTAATTTCTAACTATAATGTCCCTGAAACTTGTGGTTTTTTTCAGTGAATTTTATATATGTATATATATATATATATATATATATATATGTATATTAATCTCCTCTCAATCTTACAAGGAAGGAATCAGCACTCAGGGTGTAGTTTGGAAGTATTTAATCTGCAAAGGACGTGATCCACGCGTTTTGGCTCCTCGGAACCTTGATAATGATACAAGACATCATTGTAGCATCCTTAATTAATTGTACAAATGCCTAAAGTTGCCAACATTAACAAAGGACTACATATTACTTTAATCCAAAAAGCTGGTGGCCATATTGGCCTGGTCACAATGTGAAAAATCAGGAATTGATACAATAAAGAAAAGAAAAGAAGTGTTAATATGCACACAATCTCATTTCAGCATATTTTGCCCCGTGACCGCTATACCTGTATGTTCGTCAACGTGACTTATTCATAATAAACATACTTAGGATTGCAAACATCAACATAAACAATGGACTACACATTACTTTAAAGTGAAAGGCTATCGGCCATATTAATCTGGGCACGTTGCATATTATTATGCTTCTTACATGAAAGAAAAGAAAAAAAGGGGTGTTAATATACACACACTATCCTTAAATAAAGTTCTAGCAAGTATAGTTCCATTCCAATCACAGCTCATTTGAGATGTCATAAGTGATGTAACTGACCATGTCATGAATGATGTAATGTATGAGGTCATTAGCAGTACATTGCGGGAGCGTAAGTTATAGTTAGATCAGGTAACTATAACTGCTGAATTTCACTGGTTGTGTGTGAGTCAAATCTGAGTCAACTAAACCGTCCCTGTAATCTTTATTTTTTTCAGCAAATTTCTAGTTTTTTTTACCTTAAGTAAGATTCATATCACAATGAATGGTGGGGGTTGGAAGCAGGCCCTGGCATTGTGCTGCCGTCACCAGAGCTTGCTGCTCCTGTCTTCCCTCCTCCTAGCCATCCATTGTCCAAGTCCATGTCCCTGCTCCCTTATTACAGCCCTGTGTGACCATTCCTGCCTTCTTTGTTATGACTAGCCTCTTCCCTCCTGCCATGCATGGTCTGATGTGCTGCCACTGCCCTCCATTTAGCATGATGTACCAGTCCACTCCTCCTGCCCTCCATTGCCCAATTCTATGCCGCATAATTGACCTCCTGCTTAGCCTCTGTGCTTAGCTTGCTGCCCCTATTCTCCTTGCCCTCCGATGTGTGTGTGCATGCCCCTGCTCCATCCTTTTTGCCCACCATTTTCCATGGACCTGCAACTCCTATCTTCTCTGAGTGTTCTGTTGAGCTGCCACTCCCCTCCCACCTGCCTAGCATTGTCAGATGACTGTAACCTGTCCCTGCCACCTCTACCCTGCCTCTCCATATTCCATGCCCATTCCATGCCCCTATCCCCTTCCTTCTGTCCCCCATGGTCCATTTTACTGCCACACCATTCTGCCCTCCCTGGTCTGTTGTGCTGCAACTGCTCCTCCTGCCTGCCCCATGTAGTCTGTTGTGAGGCCCATCCCCTGAACTCTCTTGTCTGTAGCCAGGTCCTGAACCTCCTTTCCATCCTCCATGGTCCTTTGTGCATGCCCCTGCACACTCCTTCTTGCCCATCATAGCCATTGTGCTGCCACTAACCCTCACGCTTGCAATGCATGGTCTTCTGTGCTGCCACCACCCCTCCACCACCCCTCCTACCTTCCCTGTGTGGTCATCTAACTGCCCTCTGACCCCCTCCCACCTTCCCTCCATGATCTGTGTGTATGCCAATAAAGTCTCACTGATGCTCTCCAGGGTGTGTCTTGGTTCTATGGCCCATTCTGCCTGACCTCCATGGTCATCTTGCTGCTCCTGCCCTGCCCCCTTGCCCCCAGCCCTCTGTGTCCATGTGCAGACCCCTAATCCCTCCCTTCTTGCTTGTCTGTTCCATTGTAATGCCCCTGTTCCATTGTAATGCTCCGTCCCTCCTGCCCTTTATAGTCTGTTATGCTGCAGCTTTCTCTCCTGTCTGTCCATTATGGTCAGCTAGCTACCATTGCCTCTTTCCCCTCTGTTCTCTGTTGTCCATGTGAATCGTCCTGTCCCCTCCCTATTGCTTTCTATGGATTGTTGTGCTGCACTCCCATCCCGCCTGCCCTGTGTGGTGTATTGTTCTGCTGCAAACCCTGATGCCTGCCCTGTAGGGTCAGTTTGGTGCACCTCTCCATGTCCCTCCCTTCTGTTATCCGAGTCCATGTCCCTCCCACAATTCTTCCTGCCTTCCATGATCCAATGTCCATACTTGCTAACATTTTGAACTTGGTAAGAGGGAGATTTTGAAAAAAACTGGGGTATTGATTTAGTCTGTTGTGCTGCCACTGTCCTTCCTGCCTGCCCAGTGTGGTCAAATTGTTCCCTCTGCACCCTCCTACCTGCCTTCAATTTTCAGAGTCTGTGCACCTGGACTCTACCTCTCTACAGTAGCCTAATGAACAACTATATTGCTAACATTCTATATTAATTACAAATGTGTGACGTCATCTTGATGTAATAGAAACTGTAATACCTAGAGCATTTCTTTTAGAAATTACATATAGGAGAGGGTCTTATTTGCATCAAAATTATAGTTAGTGCTCTAAAAAACTAAAATGAGGACTTACTTTCTGAGTGTTCAAATAGCGACAAAGCACTTTTAAATGATCTGTTATCTTTATGGTTTTTTTATCCAGTTGATCACTTGATTAAATGTTGCACTTAGGGGAGAGGGTGTAGTGTTACTTCCAGAGCTGCAGACTTTGCAATGGGGGAACCAGGTTGGAGTTTCTCCTTCAGCTCGAAATTCTGTGATTCTGGTCAAATCACTTAATCTCTCCATGTCTCAAACCAAAATGAATTTGTTCTTGTGTGATGTAACCAATGCTCATGTAAAGCACTCCAAAACCTGACAAATCTGCACTATATAAAACTGAAAAAACACAAATAATAAAAAGTGTTATGCACACTTCTGTCATTGGGCTACATGGGGGCTACATCTGGGTGGTATTTGTGCTACATTTGGGCTCTTTTGTCTCTGGTGGCCATCTTGGGAGATTTATTTGTTATGAAGTTTCCTAAGTAGGAAATGCTTTCAGTTTATTACTTTGATTCCATCAGGAAGGTATTCAGATATGTCACACATTTGCCATAAATTCTGAATGTTAGCACTCTAGTTGCTCATTAGATCACTGTAGTAAAGCTACTGCTCACCACGGAAATCTGCTGCTGGTATTAAAGGTGCATGTTTCAGTCTGCATGTCAGAATTTTTTAATGAAATAGAAGAGGATTTGAGAAGTCACTCAAAATGTGCCCTAATTTTTCTTTCTGTAGCACTAATCATAATTTATATGACAAAATGAACCCCCTCCCTGTGTTCCTTTGCAAATTGATTGTTTTAAGTGTTACCACTTTATTCCAGTCAAGATGGCTTCAGGTGCGCCATACTTTTGTCATAAGTAAGCCAGTAAGCACTCTAGTTGTTTTTTAGAACACTCTGTGACATTCTGTCATTGGGCTATACTTGGGATTCATCTGGATGATATTTGTGCTACATTTGGGCCCTTTTGTCTCTGGTGGCAATCTTGGGAGACTTATTTGTCATGAAGTTTCCTAATTTCCTCATTTACTGCAGTCGCCTCAGTAGGAAATACTTTGAGTTTTTTACTAGGTTCCATCAAGAGGGCATTCAGATGTGTCAAACAGTTGCCACAAATTCTGAATGTTAGCACTCTAGTTGCTCATTAGGGAAGTCTGCTGCTGGTATTCAAAGTGCATGTTTCAATCTGCATGTCAGAATTTTTTAATGAAATAAAAGAGCATTTGAGAAGTCAAAATGTGCCCTATTTTTTCTTTCTGTAGCACTAATCATAATTTATATGGCAAAATGAACCCCCTCATTTTGTTCCTTTGCAAATTAAATGTCTTAAGTGTTACCACTTTATTCCAATCCAATCCAATCCAAAAATTCTTTATTTCGGTCCTCTAGACCATAAAAGATACATTGCAAATACATTTAGACATTTAAAAAGAAGAACGATTGTAAAAACACATCATAAAAATTGATTGCCAGGGTGTTCAAAACATGATAAGGATAGAAACCAATTCATAATTAGGGAAAACAATTCATAACGTGATCAGGAAGCACAGTCCGTGGTATAGAAACAATTTACATATTTACGACAGTTTGTGCGTTTAACAGTTTTTTCCTGATCAGCCACATAGCAAAGATAAATTTCGCCACTGTGAAAACTATATGGGGCAGGGTACTAGTTCTTAATACTCTGTACGCATGCATGTGGCTCCTAGAACCCAGATTCCTGCATAAGGGGACCAACCAATGTTTCCTTGGTCTCTGGTATGCAGGACAAAAAAAGAGGAAATGTGTTTCATCTTCATCATGGGAGTTGCAGCCTGGGCAAATTTTGTCATCCACATGAAGCCAATTACAAGTGAAGGTTTTGACTGGCAAAGTGCCAAGCCTCCACTGTATAAACAGCTTCCTGGCTAAAATGGGGTAAATGATGTCCATAAAACCTTCGAATTCATATGAATTTTTGGATTGTAGGAAACGTTCAGTTAGGGTGCCGTATTTAGTTAAGGTCAGGAGGAGATCCAAGCTTTTCTCCTTGTGGATCTGAACCAAACGTTTACGGGAGAGCCTTTGGCAACCCAATTCAGGAGCCTCCCATAGTTCAGGTAGTTTTAACCGATACAGTTCTTTTTTTACGAAGGTAAGCCAAGGAATTAAATCTCGTTGGTTCAGGTCCATTACATGGGCAAGATCACTCCTATACTGGGCAAGCTCACTGGTGGACCAAAGCCTATGCCAGAATCTTATTGGCTTAGACTCCAGCTCAGCAGTGATAGATGGTAAACCCATGTCCAGTCTCAAGGGAAACAGAGGTGTACTCCGGGGGAGGGCCAGAAGATGTCTGAGAAAGTTGTTTTCGACGCTGGCAAGAACCGAACCTGCTCTATGCCCCCATAACTCACTGCCATACGATGCGGCCGCTTTGGCCTGCGATTTATATAATTCCAGTGCCGGACCTATTGGTTTGAAGGTTGAGGAATTTGCAACCTTCAAAATTGCACCGGAAAGTTGAGACAGCTTAAGCCGAGATCTTACAATTTGGGGGTCCCAGGATAGGTTCTCGTGTAATGTTACCCCCAAGTATTGGAAGGTTGTGACCCTTTCTAGACTGACTGAACCCAGAGTGGGATTGGGTCTGGTTTTTGTAGATGGATTGAAGATCATGAATTTGGTCTTCTCTGTATTGATCTCTAGACCATGTTGTCTACAGAAAAGATCAAATCCATCTAGAATCCTTTGTATCCCCATGGGGGTTTTGGAAAGCAGGAGGGTGTCGTCAGCAAACATAACAGCTGGCACCCTCCTGCCGGCCAAATAAGGGGCATCGTTGTCTTTAACGTTATCAAGGTGAGATATAACGCTGTTGACAAAGAGGCAAAACAGGGTTGGCGCCAAGACGCAACCCTGCCTTACCCCTCTGAGAACAGGAAACCTTGATGACAGCGCTCCATCCCTCCCACACCTAACCTGCTCATAATTGCCATCATGGAGCCTAGTTATGGCATGCAACAGTTGGGATGGGACACCCAACTTCCTGAGGACCTGCCAGAGTTTTTTTCGTGGAACCAGATCAAAGGCTGACCTCAGATCCACGAACACCATGTATAGCCTCCCCCCCTCAATCCTCACCGTTTTCCAATACAGGAGGATGAGGCGGAAGACCTGGTCCATGGTGGACATGTTTTTTCTGAAGCCAGCCTGGAGGGGACTCAGGATTTCATTTGCCTCCATCCAATCATTGAGATGGTCCAAAAGGAGACGAGAGAAGAGTTTTGGGGGGACATCTATGAGGCTGATCGGCCTATAGTTGGCTGGGAGAAGAGGGGAACCCTTTTTATAAATTGGCACTATCTCTGCTCCCAGCCAAGTACAGGGGATCTCCATACCTCCCAGGGTGGCATTAAAAAGAATAAGGAGGTACGGACCCCAAATCTCAGGATGTTGTCTGAAAAGGTCACCGGGCAATCTATCTAGTCCCGGGGCCTTCCCCATTGGCAATCTCTCTATTGCGCTGACCACCTCGCCAAGGGTAAATGCTAGGCCAACTACGGAGATAGATATGTCATTAGGGGCCACTTCATAGGCGGGCTGTTCAATATCTTGATACAGTTTGCCGCAGTGGCCTTCCCATGCGGATGGTGCGATGTTGGATTCCACTGCCGCTTTGACCTCTCCCGTGCCATTGTTCACCAGGGTCCAAATTTTTTTCGAATCCCTGGATTCTAATGCAAAGGAGAGGTCATGCCAGTGGTTCCAATCCCACTCCTTTTTGGCCAAGGCCATGGCTTCCTTATACTGAGTCCTGAATTTGGCGACTGTGGTCCTGTCTGCGCCCGCTTTGATGGCGGCAATTAACTCTGACTTAACCTTTTTACAGGATGGGTTATACCATGATGAAGCTCGGGTCAGCTTGCGCCGTGGGGCTGCCAGTGGGTAAAAAACCTCCGCTAGAGATCCCACTAGATTTTCATGAATGGTTGCCAATTTATTATTAAAATCTTGGGGTCTAGGCTCTTCGATTAGATCATCTATTTCTATAAACTTCGGGAGAGCTATGTCAAAAAAATTTCTTATATTTTCCTCTGAATTAATAATTTTACCCCATTTTACCCTTCGCCTATTAGAACTAAGAGCCAGATTACCTAGGTCGTCGTGAGATTTGGCAGATTGTGACTCAGGGGCAGGAGCGGGATGTTTCAGATCCAATAGGAGAGCATTATGGTCGCTATCGATTCTTGGGGATACTCTAAAATCATGGACCTTGGACCACAATCCGAGGTCGACAAAAATGTAATCCAACCTCGATTCATGATCCTTCCTGTTGAAGGTACACAATGAGGGGCTGCCTGGCGGGGTGCGACTATTACAAGCCCTTAGTGCATAATTCAAGGTGAGGGACATGATTTGCACTGCGAGTGGGGACCAAGATTTGGGATGGGGAGATGAGCAGGGTGGAACACCCCAGAAGTCATCTTCAGAGGTCAGGGCGCCTTCCTTTAAACCTTCCAGAGGTTCGAAGTGGCAATTGAAATCTCCTCCCATCACAATTTTGTAGTCACTTGGCAGTGACCCCAGAAAAGAAGAAAGGTATTCCAGGGTGGGGGATTCCTTGGCTACACTGACAGGACGGGAATAGACATTTACAATAGCCATTTTTACTGCATTGGGCCACCTGAGAAGTACACACTGGATGTCGTGCGAAAGCGTGGGAATGCTTTCTGCAATACATCCAATGTGACTAGCCACCCAAATCGCTAGGCCCCCCGAAGGTCTCCCCTTTCCACACCACCTAGCTTGAATTTCAAAGACTGCAAACCCCACTCTAGTCAGTGGGTCCCTGGCCCACATCTCCTGGAAGAGACAGATATCAGTAGAGTCTAATAAGAGCTCCCAGTCTGGTGTATGTAATTTATTTGCAATACCTGCCACATTCCAGGAGAGGACCTTCAGGGTCTCAGAGAAGGATTTAGAAGGGGACCCATCAAGTGTTTCGGGTGTTGTGCCCGCATTTGGGAGTGCGGGCCGCCGTGCTTCTATTTCCTGGGTGGGTTGGACAATGGTTGCTATATTAGAAACACAGATAACTTGGGGGGTTTCAGCATTGCCAATTTGATTTACGGAGCGGGTCACTGCAGGGTCCCTTGGGCCAGGCAATTTCAAACCACAATCTTCCAATTCTCTATTTGGAGTGTCAGTCACTACAGCACCCATCCATGTCCTAAAGGTTCAACTACGCTGACTAGGCAAGGTTGCGAGGAAAAACCCCTTCGAAGTCAATCTACCTCATCAAGGCAGTTGAATCTGTTTGGATGGGCGAAATTAAGTGTAGTAGGATGGGCGATGTGCCTGGTCCTATATCTAGTCCCGTCAACAGCAAAACCCACCCGGTTCCACCCGTCGTCCCTCCTTGAAGATGGCTTATAAGAATTAGGGTAAAAATACGAGAGAGGGACCAAATCAATGGATGTGTTACCTGTGTTGCAGAGCCAGTTGCAAATATAGGTAACAACCTGGGGGCTCTTAAAACTGACAATTGTACAGTCCCCCACAGTTTTCTTGGCAGTATACCCAATCCACGGGACCCTTCTAACCAGAAGAACTTCTCCCTTCAGATCAGATGGAAGTGGCCTTTGGATATTAAGCCAGCTGATTACCTTGTTGCGTAAGGAATCATAGGACTCCTTTACGCCGTTGGCCAGCTCAGGGACCCCCGTCAGTATCGCAGTATAGCCCACCGCCTCGGGAGGCAGGTTAACTGCCATACGCCTAGATTTGGGGCTATGCTGCAGATTAGAGCTGTGAGCTAGCACATTTGTTGGTCTCTCCTGGGTGTGTGGTCTGGCCGAAGCTAGTTGTTTTGACCTTCTGGGGGTAGGGATCGGGGGCACTGACCTGGGGAGTGGTACAGGTACAGTTTGAGCATCGGGAACTATAATGTTGTTACTCTTTTCCCCAGTAGGAGCTATAGACATTGAAGGAACATTAACCATAGTTGATAGGGGAGGACAGGGGACTCCCATACCATTCCCTTGTGTTCCATCGAAATTTGCTCCAATCCCAGGCTGTGTTCCAATGCCCATACTGAATCTCTCAATCGATGTCAATCTCAATTCTATCGAATCCAATTTGAGAATAAGAGGATTCAAAAGACTTTTGAAGACAGCGGTGAGTGAGACAATAAGGGAATCTAAGGTGTTAGGAGCAACCCCACCAAATATAAATGGCTGCGTGAACACAGGTGTAGATGCAATAGGTAAAACACTTGAAAAGGCCCCATTCCTTCCCAAGCTTGGAAACTCAGGTGCACCCAAATTTTCCTCCACAATGGGTATTACATGATCAGTTTTGGTCCTTTTAGCACCTTTGGGCTTACTGGCTCGTTTCCTTTTAGTTGCGGGATCCACACTATCACCTGTATGCATCGACAGATTGTCAACCATACCCTGATCCCCGAACGGCGCAATCTCTGTGACAGAGGAGACCTCTACATCACTAGTAGTGCGTGATGTGCCTCTGTCCCTTGGCGCAGATGACGGTGTCCTGAGTTGTTGCAAAACTGACTCAATAGTTTGGTCAATACTGTCCATTAGGGAGAGGTGGGTCGCATCAAGCGGGAGCAGTGTACTAGTGTTTGTTAATAAACCTGGTGAAGATAAGCAGGAACTATCTACACCTTTCTCGGATACAGAGGTACCCATATTAGATGCAAGATTTGCTTTGAAAAGAAATTTGTCCAATGTTCCGGAGTGAGTGGAAGCAGCCTTGCTTCTAGTTTCCCTGCTGGCCATGATGGAGCGTCTTACCGATAGTCGACCAAATAGACAGAGAACAGAACAGAACCAGGGAAACAGGGCGTTAGGGGGGTGGCCCGGTCCGGTCTCTACCGTTCTCTAACGGCCTCAAACGGCCCGCCCTTTGCCCGGGCTTAGCCCGGCGCTAGCCCGCGCGCGTCCCGCGTGGCGCGTTGCTCTGTCTTCTTCTTGTAGCCAATGGTCCTGCAGGAAACCCAGGAGGAGGCGGGGTCAAGGGGGAAGAGTCCTCACAGGTGCGGCAGACAACCAAGCCGCTGGCGTTCCTGGGACTCGCAGTCCCCGCTCTTCCTGCCGCCGTCCACACTAGTTACTTCAGCTCCCAGGGTCAAGGTAAGACCAGCACTCCAGTGACAGTGTCCGTCCACAGCCTCGAGCGGCACCCGCGAAGCGGGGCCGCGAGGCGCGGGTTTAAGCTCACAGGGGGAGGCGGGGTCAAGGGGGAAGAGTCCTCACAGGTGCGGCAGACAACCAAGCCGCTGGCGTTCCTGGGACTCGCAGTCCCCGCTCTTCCTGCCGCCGTCCACACTAGTTACTTCAGCTCCCAGGGTCAGGGTAAGACCAGCACTCCAGTGACAGTGTCCGTCCACAGCCTCGAGCGGCACCCGCGAAGCGGGGCTGCGAGGTGCAGGTTTAAGCTCACAGGGGGAGGCGGGGTCAAGGGGGAAGAGTCCTCACAGGTGCGGCAGACAACCAAGCCGCTGGTATTCCTGGGACTCGCAGTCCCCGCTCTTCCTGCCGCCGTCCACACTAGTTACTTCAACTCCCAGGGTCAGGGTAAGACCAGCACTCCAGTGACAGTGTCCGTCCACAGCCTCGAGCGGCTACCGCGAAGCGGGGGCCGCGAGGCGCGGGTTTAAGCTCACAGGGGAAGGCGGGGTCAAGGGGGAAGAGTCCTCACAGGTGCGGCAGACAACCAAGCCGCTGGCGTTCCTGGGACTCGCAGTCCCCGCTCTTCCTGCCGCCGTCCACACTAGTTACTTCAGCTCCCAGGGTCAGGGTAAGACCAGCACTCCAGTGACAGTGTCCGTCCACAGCCTCGAGATAGCTTCAGGTGTGCCATACTTTTGTCATAAGTAAGACTGTCAGTGCTCTAGTTGTTCTTTAGAACACTCTGGGACATTCTGTCATTGGGCTATACTTGGGCTACATCTGGGTGATATTTGTGCTACATTTGTGCTATTTTGTCTCGGGTGGCCATCTTGGGAGACATATTTGTTAAGAAGTTTCCTAATTTCCTCATTTACTACAGTCTCCTCAGTAGGAAATGCTTTCAGTTTTTTACTTTGATTCCATTAAGAAGGCATTCAGATGTGTCACAAAGTTGCCATAAATTCTGAAAGTTAGCACTGTAGTTGAGCTACTTCTCACCAGGGAAGTCTGCTGCTGGTATTGAAAGTGCATGTTTCAGTATGCATGTCAGAATTTTTTAATGAAATAGAAGAGGATTTGAGAAGACACTCAACATGTGCCCTAATTTTTATTTCTGCAGCACTAATCATACTTTCTATGGCAGAATGAATCTCCTCATTTTGTTCCTTTTTAAATTAAATGTTTTTAAGTTTTATCAGTTTATTCCAATCAAGATGGCTTCAGATGTGCCATACTTTTGTCCTAAGTTAGACTGTTAGTGCTCTAGTTGTTCTTTAGAACACTCTGGGAAGCTGCAGTAGAACACAAAGGAATCAACTGACAGCCTCTGCCCTTTTGATGTACATGTTTTACTGAGAATGTAAGACTTCATTCTCACATGACTGAGAAAGATAATGTGAATTTACAGAAAATATGCTCTCAGTTTAGCTTATAGATCACCTTCCAAACCTCTGTGAGAAAAGCATGAGAAAATAGTTTTCTCCCAATCATGATTCATGATATCCCCGCAGAAGGCTTTTTCACATGGTAAAATCACCTTAGAACATACCACAATTCCTAAAATGAGTATGGTACCATCAACAAATAATTTATAATGTAACCAGGGGCCAGATGTAGGTGGCCCAATACCGGTCGGTAACGGCCGAAATTACCGAATTTCGGCCGTTACCGACCGGTATTGGTCATTTGGGATGTAGGGGACAGAAAATCGTCCGAATCGGTAAAGTTACCGACTCGGTAAAGTTTCCGAATCGGTACATTTACCGAATCGGTAATTTTACCGAATCGCAACGGTTTGCGAATCGGTAAATTTCCTGAATCGGTAAATTTACCGAATCGGTAAAATACCGAACCGGTAAATAAGAAGTGGTAAAATTGTATATTGAGATGTAGGTAAGCCCTTAAATACCGAATTTGCTTGAAATTCAGTATTTAAGAGTCGGTATTTACCATGGATTGAAATCAGGTGGTAACCAGGTGCAGCCTATAAAAAAGGACCCAAAATGCAATTCTTTTTTCACAATGGCGGCATTCAATGTCATTGCGAGACGGCTACGGCTATGGGAGGAAGGAGAGAGGGAATGGCAGAGACAGTAGCAGGTCTACAGACAGAGGATCACCTTGTTCATGCTCACAGAGGCAGAGATACTCCAGAGGTACAGGTTGGACCCAGACACCATCATGGACCTCATCAGGGACCTCCAACCACTTTTGGAGCACACTACCCCAAGGGCACATGCCATTCCACCCCACGTGCAGGTGCTGTGCAGCCTACACCTGCTTGCATCTGGGAGCTACCAGAGCGTGGTTGCTGCGGTAGGTGGGGTGACCCAGAGCAGCCTGTCATGCTTTTTCCACAAATTTCTTGACGCCATGTTACAGATGATGGACCATTATATATCTTTCCCTGCAACCCATGCTGAACTGCTCCAAACAAAATCTGACTTTTATCTGATGGCGCGTTTCCCCAATATCATTGACTGCATTGATGGCACCCATATTCCCATTTGTCCCCCTGCTGCCACAGAATACATATACAGGAATAGAAAGTCCACCCACACCATCAATGTGCAGGTGATCTGCAATGCCAAGTGCGCCATCATTGACCTTGTGGCAAAATTTCCTGGGAGTACCCACGACTCCTACATATTTCAAAATAGCGCTATCTATGCACGGCTGACAGCAGGGGAATTTGGTGAAGGATACCTGCTAGGTAAGACACAGTGTGCGACCCCATTAACACCTATTGCAGAAAGAAGTACATGGATGCATGTGAGTAATGTCTTTCCATTTCCTTGTAGGAGACAGTGCATATGCCCTCCGCCCCTTCATCCTCACCCCTTACCTCAACCCCTCAACACCTAGCCAAAGGAGATATAACAGGGCCCACAAGAGCACAAGAAATATTGTGGAGCGTACCTTTGGTATATGGAAGAGCAGGTTTAGGTGCCTGCATAAGAGTGGGGGTGCCCAGCACTATACCCCCATCACCTGCTGTAAAATCTTTGCTGCCTCTGCCATGTTGCACAACCTTGCTGTGAAGAAGGGCACAGAGGTTGAGTTGTCAGACTTTGAGGATCATGACGACGAGATTGCTGTGCCTGAAACACAACCTGCTGGAGTGTCAACACCAAGTGATGGCAGATACCGAGGTGAGGAGATTACACGCAACTATTTCTGATTAAGTAATGAGACAAAGACATATGTCAAAAGCTAGAACACTAGTTTAATTTTGTAATGACGTTGGTATTTAAAATAACAAAAGTGCACCAGAAAGCATTTAACTGCAATGCTCACAGTGAGTAAACAGACACAGACATGTCTTTTAAGCACCCAACGTAGTTTAATGTTGTCACTACGCAGGTATCCAAGGCACAAATGTGCAACACAAACTTTGTAAATTCAAAATTGTTTGTCCAGGGTCACTACCCCATAATGTCAACTGTACATTTGCGTCCACGCTTAGCACTGCCAGATGTATGTGGCTCACTGTGTTCGCTGGGCGTTTGGGCTGTAGCCTCACCTTGTCGCCTGCTGCTCCTCCTTGTCTCTACAACAAGGGGGCTTGCCATGCTGCTCCTACTTGTGCTCCCTTCACTCTCTGGCACATCAATAGCAGCAGTTTGAGCGTTTATTAGTGCCTCAAGAGCACCGGTCATTCCGGCTATGCCCCTTGTCAGATGATTGCTATTTTGCATCAAGACCTCCTGACTGTTTATGCTGCGCCTGCATAGCAGGGATGTGGCTGTGGCCAGGCGGTGAATTGCTTTGTTGTTTTGCTGTGCACGCTGCTTCTCCCTGCGCCTTGATGCTATTTCTGTGTCCAGTTTGGTGCACAGTAGCTGCACTGATTGTGTCATTTCATGTATCCCTGTAGCCATGTTCTTGTTCACTTCCACCAGTTCCCTTATGCCCTTTCCAATTTCTTCCATATTGATATTCAGGTTGCGCATTTGTCGTTGACAGGACATGATGCCCTTTCCTTGCATTCTCTGAATCTTAAGCATGCTCCCCTCCAGGCCTTGGAACACACTGGACCCCTCCCCACGTGCACCTAGTCTCCTTCCTTGGACTCTGCGGTACCTTGTGCTACTACGGACAGGCTCTGCACTGGACTGCAGTGTGACAGAGATATCATCTCCAGCAAAGGTGTGTGTGTCTTCCACCTCCATTTCACCAGCAGCTGTCTCCATTTCTAACAGTGGGGGGGACAATATGCCTCCTGCTTGGTTGTGCTGCAGGTGTTTCAACATCCAGTGATGCTGGCATATCAGGTGAAGACATTAACAGAGGGGACTGTGAACGTCGTGGGGATGTCTGCAAATCTTGAGTGATTTCAGGCTCTTGGGAAGGTGGCTGGCTACTCGGAACACCTGTGCCCTGTGATGCACTGGGACCTGGCTCCTGACTTTCATCCCTCTCGGGTGCCGTGTCTTCAGTCTCTTGTGACTGCCTTCTGGATGTGTGACTTGTGGACATATGAGCGTATATCACCTAAGCGCAAATGTCTCACAGCCACTACAATTAAATCTTTTGAAATTGCACAATTTACATGTTGCCTGCCCTTCATTATGTCTGAAATAATTTGCCTAACTTGGTGGTTGCTGTGCTGTATGACATGGTCTTTCATTAACTGACTACATGTACCATTATGCATTGCTACTGTTTGGTGCTGGCACACCGGGACTGGGGTCACTTAGCTTCAAGGGGTGAGGGAAGGTTGAGGGTTTGAGGGGGATTGCTGTGCATGCATCTTACCTTTTCTACTTGCAGCTTTGGCAGAGCTGTCCACTTCTTCCAGTCCGCAGACGCTTTCGGACTCTAAGGTTGTGGCCACCATCTCCTCCAGGTCAGTGAGGGTGGGTGCTGTGTTCTTTCCTCCACCAGTTTGCGCTGCCTGCTTGTGGTGGTCTGCAAATTTTTTTTTTGTCAGGCTCCTCAGGTCATAGAACCTCTTTTTCAAATCCTCTGTGACTCTGCTGGTCACTCCCACAGCATTGACTTTGTCGAGTATTTCTAGCCAAATCTTCCTTTTGGCAGATTCAACCATAGTGAGGGACTGCCTGCCAAAATGTTTGTGGTGCACCTTCACCACCTCCTCCACGAGGACCTGTAGCTCCATGCTGCTGAATTTCAGCTTTCTCTTCCTCTCTGTCTGCTCTGTGTCTTTGCTGGTTGACATTTTACTGGTTTTAAAGTGCACAAACTCTTTCTGCTGCTGCTGCTCCCAATCTCTCTGCTCCAACTGACTCTCCAGAAGTTTCTAGTTAGTTGCAGCTGCCTGTGTAGCCACTTCCTGGTAGGGAGGGGGAAGGTGGTAGCACCTGATTGGTTGTTTTCTTAAGTTTCACTTTTGCTTGCTTTATGATTCGGAATTTACCGAATCGGTATTTACCGAATCGGTATTTACCGAATCGGTATTTCTCATTCATTCCTATGGGCCTTTTGGCTCATAGGAATGAATGGGAAACACCGATTCAGTAAATACCGATTCGGTAAATACTGTTTCGGTAAATTCCGAAAGTCCGATACCAAATTTTACCGATTCGGTAATAAATACCGATTTTTTTCTCTACATCTCATTTACCGATTCTTTTATACCGAATCGGTAAAATTCGGTATTTAAGAATCAGTAAATGACATTTACCTACATCTGGCCCTAAATTCTTAAAACCCTCTATTAACTGAATTGCTTTTTATTGAGGTTCTATATGTATATTGGTTCCAAGATGGCTGCCAACACTTCTTGGATGAAGTGCTGACCGCCAATCATATCTCACAATGAGAAGTGTGGTTAGGCTCCGCCCAGATATTGAAACGTTTTCTTTTTCTAATTTCTCATGAACTACTGAATGGATTTACACCATTTAATGAAAAGGGCTCTTTCTGAACCAAGGGCTACATTTTTGCCAAATGTGGTGTAATTCCGTTCAGCAGTTTGGGCTGTAGCCATGTCTAAAGTTTCCTATGCAAAATTGCATGGAGAAAACACGTTTTGGGACCCCCAATTTTTCTCGGCCCCTGCTTGCCGAATCGGGAATAGAATGTTGCGATTTTCCTATGGTAACTAGGTCCTAACTATAACTACCTACTGGTAGTTGGACATATATATAAATATATATTACAATCGTTTTATCCATCACTGACAGATCGAAGCAGACACCATGTGCAGATAAAATTATGCATTTATTTGCCTTCTGCCATAACGCATTGTGGCTGACCACTACCATTTCTGTCTAACCCATACTCTGCTGATGAATATGGCTGTAGTCCAAATGCATTCTAAAGGCATTTGATCACTTGATTTCATTGCATTACACATTGGGCCCCAGTGGGCTATTACTGCATCAATGACATCTTATTAGCACTACCTCAATGTTGCAATATCCTGTGAAAAGCATTATTCAATTCCAAAATTACAGTAATTTCATGTTTATACATTTCCTAGGTGATCCTATAATATCACACATTATCTTATTACCCTTCCTGGGTGATCCTAAAATATCACTCATTATCTTAAAGGATACACTTAAGTTAAGAATGTGTGAGTAAATGAAGAAAAAAGGAAAAGATAAGGAAAACAAAGTTATAAAAGAAAGACCAAGAAACAGATAAAGTTAAATTTGATGTCTGAAAGACAAAACCAGCCACAATCTCACTCGTAACGGTAATTATTCAGTTATGATCTTCCATACATTAGAGACAAGAATGCAATTCTTCATCATAGTTGAGGCCATTAGGCACTTTACAATCTAGATTGATTACGTACCTTGTCTCAAGTTCTCTAAACATTTTTACCTAGTCTCCCTCTCTCCCATTGGTGGGTACCACATCGATCACATATCTGATTTTTTTTTGGTTGTTCTGATAGTGTGTTGCAGAGTGTCGTGCCACTGCATATGTTTGGTCCCTATTGGTGATGGCACGCATGTGCTTTAGTATACTCTTGTGAACAGACAGTGTCGTACTACCTCCATATTTCAAATTGCAGGTTTTCATAAGTACATACACAGCATACTCCTTCTTACATTTGTATGTACCTCTTATCTTTGATGCTTTAGTACTGAATGGTGTAATAAAGGTAATGGTGTTCTAACCTATTGTGCATGCCCTTCATTGTGAACACTTTCTAAAGCCTGCCTGAGATTGCAACCAACTCTTCTCTTTTAACAACTCCCGACTTTTGTGCACAAGGGCATCCTTTAAAATGGCGCCCCTTTGTATGTAATCTGAGGATATTTTGGTAAAAGCTTGCCTATTACTGAATCTGACTTAACAACATGACAACATGGCAGTTTTTTATATATATACCTATATAAATTCATATACTTTGTCATGCAGGAGTGGCGGTGAAACAACATTTAGCCCAAGTGGGCAAAGTCTTCATATTCATAGATCAGAATAGAGTCCCAGGGGATAAGAACACTCCTTCTGGTGATCAGCTCTAAGGCCTTTGAATCGCATCAGCATGCATGCTACAAAAAAGTATCATCTATTAATATGTCAGGCAGATGTGGCAATGGGATACATTCTGCCCCAGTGGGCAATTACATCAAATTGCAAGACCAAATTTAGTGCAATAGGCATACTTATTTCCAGTTGGCATAGACAAGCATGTCATAAGCTCAAACACAGAACATCCTGACATTGGGGAGCCCAGCCTCAAACGCAAATCACATCAGTTAGAAAACATAGTAAATGTCCTGATAGGCACTGAATATTTCGATTCTGGTTCAATTCACGTTCATCAACAACATCAAACAACACGACTAAGGAAAAAAAACACAAAAAGCAAAGAAGAAAGAAAGGGGAGACTTGAAATAAGAACATCTTATCTCATCAATTCCCATGGGTACCAGGAGAAGAGGAGACAGCATATCGGTCATTTAAACAGAGAAGGTGCGACATGGATCCTGCACAGAGCAATCCCCAGATCTATGAAGCATAAAAAAGTGAAGACAAAAAGAACAGATCAGGTAAAAAAATAGAACCCCTGAATTAATAACCATGCGGTGCAAGCCATAAAACTGGCTTTTATGAAAACCACTGCCGCCATAGGTAATTATGCGAAAAAACTGGGCAGGAGGCCCCCGCTCAAGCTACTACAGATATATAGGGCCAAGTGCATTTCGGCGGCCAAGTTATGGCACAGGGATCTGGTGATATTCCGATCTTCAGGCTCTGCAAGTTGTTGAAAACATGCTTTAAGATATATTTTGCCAGTCCCAGGCAGTACTTCTTCATATGTCTTTCACTCTGAACTGGGAGTCCCATACATCACAGATCTTATAAAAGTGGAACCAATCCTGCTTTGGCACAGGATATGAACCTCTGTAGTTACCAACCTTAAGAGAGATATTTGAAAAACGATGTTTCTAAAGTGGAGGGTGTTTTAAGAATTGCACGGCTAAGTATATGCCTGTCTTTATGCACGATCTAGAGCACCCAGAGTTTTACACTGAGCCGAGCACAATGACCAGTTGGTCAAGAAAAGTGTTAAAAGTAAAAGGTGTGTTTCCACTTGAATCACTTGGATTAACAGTAGAATTATCGAAGCCCCCAGTACTGTATAACCAAACGATCTTAATCATGCATAGCATTCAACTGTATCTCACTCTTGTGTGAGGTGCCTATGATAGATTACTATTGACAAGATTTAGATTTGGGACACTACACAGAATAAAAGGGTTCCCGAATTCAAATGTTTATTCAAGAGTTATGCAACTGTGCCCCTCTGATGATCGCTCAGAGCAAACAACACTCCACGTGGTTCTATTCTGTAAATGTTATAATGTCCAAAGAAAAAAATTGATTTTACCTTTTTTTTAAAAGCTCGGTCTTAGGCAATGTCGCCCTGCCCTATTAGCATTGTGGTTGATAGAAAATGATTATATAGTTTGGATTTTATCAATGTTTTTAAAAAGTGTAGTAAAATGTAGGAAATCAATTTTAACCCATTCGGCGCTGCGCAAATTCTCCCGCTGTGCAGGAGAATTAATAGGTGGGTGGGATTCAGACAGCCCCCGGTCATCCTTAGCACATGCCCACGTGACGCCGGATGGCCAGGGGCCGTCCTGAGCCCCAAAGAGGGGTAATGTGACTGTCTTATTGATCATTAATTCAAACATGTAAAGAGGCTCCAAACAAGCGACTTTTAATGTAAGAACACTGTATGTCTTTACGTATGATGTTTATTTAATTCATGTTTTTTTTTGCTGTGATGTTGTGTGCAATACATTTGTGATTGCATGTGGTTTTATGATTCTATAAACAGAAATCGAATAACGCTTCGTTTTTTTTATTTGAATACTAGGAAGTAAACACTCCTCATGCCCTAGGACCATTACTTTATTCATGCAGATGAACACAAAGCTCATCATTCGTATTGAGACTGTTCTGAATTATGGTATTCAACTCCAGTATATATCTGTACTCCAAATGTCTCAATTGACATGTCCAATCACCCCCCCCCCCCGGAACCCTATCCAAGGCAAATAATTGAAGCCCATCCTGATTTCTCTTATGGAAAATGGCAATGTGAATGCAAAGAATTTAAGCCCATCCTTATTCCTCTTATGGAAAATGGCAATGTAACGAACCACCGTATATTGTTTATCCAGGTTTCTGTTAGCCCGCATGTGGTTCAACACTATTTTCGTGACAGGATGGATTGTTCTGCCCATGTACATCTTGTTACATGGGCAGATCAAAATATACACACAGAAGTCCAAGTGACAATTCAATTTTTTTATGCATTGCTAAATGCCTTCCAAAGGAGACTGGAATGTCTGCACATTCTGGCTCCATCTACAGACTTGGTGCACATGCAAAAACCCTTGGGTCGTGCGCCTAGTTTGGCACAATTATCAGTCACCTAGTGTCTAAGTTTGTCTTTCAGAGAAAAATCCCTTCTAAATGTTATTTTGGGCCTGTTATTGATGAAATCCTGCAGAGTAGTTTCAGTCGAAAGGACGTCCCAATGCTTGTTCAATATGTTTCTGACTGCCAAATAGTCATAGTAAGTCAATCAGCCAAGATCACCTTATTTGGTTAATATTAAAACCATAAAAGTATACTACATAAAAACATAAGAGAACCATTAATAACATATACATATTTCATTCAGAACATAGTCTTAAGCACTAAAAACATCAGAATAAAAATAATTTGCTGTTGTTACAAAGGGTCATGTGTCTACATATTTCATTTAAAACATGATCCTATATACCAAAGACCTCAAAATAAAAACATTAGCCATCATTACTGTATAAGAACCAACTCAAACCCACCTCAGAAACACCTTTTGTTTCCTTTCCCTATCAGCAGAAACGAAAAAACTGACAATATTAAAACATTCCCACAGGTTATTTAGCATCTGTAAATATATTATTGCAGGCCTAGCCTGCATAAAGCCTTTATTTACCAATATTTCTTTAAAAAAGCATTTGCGAATATGATAATAATGGTCACAAAACATTATAAAGTGCAAAGTGTTCTGGGTGAACAAGTTATCACAAGAGCAAGGGCTCAAATCTTCCATCTTCACCACCACCACTGTGGTCCTGCCAAAACAAAGTGCAAAAGGTTAAATCTAAATCTTACAAAAAAAAAGCGGTGGTAGGACTTTGTTTTTTTCATGAAGGTATGGTTCTAATGCTTGAGATGTTTTCAGTAGAGTATGTGCTCGTACTGTGGGCTTCAGGAGCTCTCTAGCCTCTCTACTTGCATCATACATATAAAATGGTTTTTCATCCACAACGGGTCCTCTCTTACTAGCCTGTCGGGGGGAGTCAAATAATGCAGGCCGCCCTAATTTCACTGTAAAGCTCTTAATATATCCTAGCCAGGGGATGCTACTTGTTTTATCTAATGATAAGCAATCCCGAGCGATCTTATGATTCAGCTCCAGGTCTGAGCTGATCCAAATCATAATCCACCACAATAGTGGGGCCATACCAATCAGATCTGATACAGAACTAACACCCAATTCCTGATGAATGTTATAAGAAGGAGTTGATTACGGGACAGAGAGTAAGTTTCTAAAAAACTTATTCTCCCCTACTTGGAGTTCTTCAGCCTCCTTATAGCCCCAAATATCAGCCCTATATTTAGCAACAGCAGTACACTTGGCTCTATATATGATTATTATCGTTTGAATGGGCTTAGCCTATATGCAAAATCATGGACCGCTGCTGTTGTTCTCTTCATATTTACAACAAGGGGTGGTGATGGACAGAGTCTCTGAATTAAGCAGAATACTCTCACCCAGTCAAGAGATCAGGGCTAGATCCAACACCATTTTTTAGCGCATTGCACTTCCCAGTTTCAGAACCTGGCTGTATGCAAATTAGTCTGTCCCTGGCCCAGTGCATCATGGGAACAGGGCAGACCAGACTACAAAAGCCAATTCTTACACTGGGAAGGAAACAAGCTTCCGGGGACTGGTTTCTGGCATTTCAGCCGTCTTCGGCCCGGCTTGCTTGAATCCTGATGGTGCAATGAGCAAGGGACTCACATCTGAGTATACCCTTCCACGCTTATGGTGGGCAAAAATATTTACAACAAGGGGTGGTGATGGGCAGAGTCTCTGAATTAAGCAGAATACTCTCACCCAGTCAAGAGATCAGGGCTAGATCCAACACCGTTTTTTAGCTCATTGCACCATCACAGTTTCAGAACCTGGCTGTATGCAAATTAGTCTGTCCCTGGCCCAGTGCATCATGGGAACAGGGCAGACCAGACTACAAAAGCCAATTCTTACACTGGGAAGGAAACAAGCTTCCGGGGACCGGTTTCTGGCATTTCAGCCGTCTTCGGCCCGGCTTGCTTGAATCCTGATGGTGCAATGAGCAAGGGACTCACATCTGAGTATACCCTTCCACGCTTATGGTGGACAAAAATATTTACAACAAGGGGTGGTGATGGACAGAGTCTCTGAATTAAGCAGAATACTCTCACCCAGTCAAGAGCTCAGGGCTAGATCCAACACCGTTTTTTAGCTCATTGCACCATCCCAGTTTCAGAACCTGGCTGTATGCAAATTAGTCTGTCCCTGGTCCAGTGCATCATGGGAACAGGGCAGACCAGACTACAAAAGCCAATTCTTACACTGGGAAGGAAACAAGCTTCCGGGGACCGGTTTCTGGCATTTCAGCCGTCTTCGGCCCGGCTTGCTTGAATCCTGATGGTGCAATGAGCAAGGGACTCACATCTGAGTATACCCTTCCACGCTTATGGTGGACAAAAATATTTACAACAAGGGGTGGTGATGGACAGAGTCTCTGAATTAAGCAGAATACTCTCACCCAGTCAAGAGCTCAGGGCTAGATCCAACACCGTTTTTTAGCTCATTGCACCATCCCAGTTTCAGAACCTGGCTGTATGCAAATTAGTCTGTCCCTGGTCCAGTGCATCATGGGAACAGGGCAGACCAGACTACAAAAGCCAATTCTTACACTGGGAAGGAAACAAGCTTCCGGGGACCGGTTTCTGGCATTTCAGCCGTCTTCGGCCCGGCTTGCTTGAATCCTGATGGTGCAATGAGCAAGGGACTCACATCTGAGTATACCCTGCCACGCTTATGGTGGACAAAAATATTTACAACAAGGGGTGGTGATGGACAGAGTCTCTGAATTAAGCAGAATACTCTCACCCAGTCAAGAGATCAGGGCTAGATCCAACACCGTTTTTTAGCTCATTGCACCATCCCAGTTTCAGAACCTGGCTGTATGCAAATTAGTCTGTCCCTGGCCCAGTGCATCATGGGAACAGGGCAGACCAGACTACAAAAGCCAATTCTTACACTGGGAAGGAAACAAGCTTCCGGGGACCGGTTTCTGGCATTTCAGCCGTCTTCGGCCCGGCTTGCTTGAATCCTGATGGTGCAATGAGCAAGGGACTCACATCTGAGTATACCCTTCCACGCTTATGGTGGACAAAAATATTTACAACAAGGGGTGGTGATGGACAGAGTCTCTGAATTAAGCAGAATACTCTCACCCAGTCAAGAGATCAGGGCTAGATCCAACACCGTTTTTTAGCTCATTGCACCATCCCAGTTTCAGAACCTGGCTGTATGCAAATTAGTCTGTCCCTGGCCCAGTGCATCATGGTAACAGGGCAGACCAGACTACAAAAGCCAATTCTTACACTGGGAAGGAAACAAGCTTCCGGGGACAGGTTTCTGGCATTTCAGCCGTCTTCGGCCCGGCTTGCTTGAATCCTGATGGTGCAATGAGCAAGGGACTCACATCTGAGTATACCCTTCCACGCTTATGGTGGACAAAAATATTTACAACAAGGGGTGGTGATGGACAGAGTCTCTGAATTAAGCAGAATACTCTCACCCAGTCAAGAGATCAGGGCTATATCCAACACCGTTTTTTAGCTCATTGCACCATCCCAGTTTCAGAACCTGGCTGTATGCAAATTAGTCTGTCCCTGGCCCAGTGCATCATGGGAACAGGGCAGACCAGACTACAAAAGCCAATTCTTACACTGGGAAGGAAACAAGCTTCCGGGGACCGGTTTCTGGCATTTCAGCCGTCTTCGGCCCGGCTTGCTTGAATCCTGATGGTGCAATGAGCAAGGGACTCACATCTGAGTATACCCTTCCACGCTTATGGTGGACAAAAATATTTACAACAAGGGGTGGTGATGGACAGAGTCTCTGAATTAAGCAGAATACTCTCACCCAGTCAAGAGATCAGGGCTAGATCCAACACCGTTTTTTAGCTCATTGCACCATCCCAGTTTCAGAACCTGGCTGTATGCAAATTAGTCTGTCCCTGGCCCAGTGCATCATGGTAACAGGGCAGACCAGACTACAAAAGCCAATTCTTACACTGGGAAGGAAACAAGCTTCCGGGGACAGGTTTCTGGCATTTCAGCCGTCTTCGGCCCGGCTTGCTTGAATCCTGATGGTGCAATGAGCAAGGGACTCACATCTGAGTATACCCTTCCACGCTTATGGTGGACAAAAATATTTTAAAAAGGGGGTGGTGATGGACAGAGTATCTGAGTTAATCAGAACACTCCTACCCAGTCAACAGATCAGGGCTTGATCCATCACCGTTTTTTAGCTCACTGCACCATCCCAGTTCAGAACCTGGCTATATGCAAATTAGTCTGTCCCTGGCCCAGTGCATCATGGGAACAGGGCAGACCAAACTACCAAGCCAATTCTTCACTGGGAAGGAAACAAGCTTCCGGGGACCGGTTTCTGGCATTTCAGCCGTCTTCGGCCCGGCTTGCTTGAATCCTGATGGTGCAATGAGCAAGGGACTCACATCTGAGTATACCCTTCCACGCTTATGGTGGACAAAAATATTTACAACAAGGGGTGGTGATGGACAGAGTCTCTGAATTAAGCAGAATACTCTCACCCAGTCAAGAGCTCAGGGCTAGATCCAACACCGTTTTTTAGCTCATTGCACCATCCCAGTTTCAGAACCTGGCTGTATGCAAATTAGTCTGTCCCTGGTCCAGTGCATCATGGGAACAGGGCAGACCAGACTACAAAAGCCAATTCTTACACTGGGAAGGAAACAAGCTTCCGGGGACCGGTTTCTGGCATTTCAGCCGTCTTCGGCCCGGCTTGCTTGAATCCTGATGGTGCAATGAGCAAGGGACTCACATCTGAGTATACCCTTCCACGCTTATGGTGGACAAAAATATTTACAACAAGGGGTGGTGATGGACAGAGTCTCTGAATTAAGCAGAATACTCTCACCCAGTCAAGAGCTCAGGGCTAGATCCAACACCGTTTTTTAGCTCATTGCACCATCCCAGTTTCAGAACCTGGCTGTATGCAAATTAGTCTGTCCCTGGTCCAGTGCATCATGGGAACAGGGCAGACCAGACTACAAAAGCCAATTCTTACACTGGGAAGGAAACAAGCTTCCGGGGACCGGTTTCTGGCATTTCAGCCGTCTTCGGCCCGGCTTGCTTGAATCCTGATGGTGCAATGAGCAAGGGACTCACATCTGAGTATACCCTGCCACGCTTATGGTGGACAAAAATATTTACAACAAGGGGTGGTGATGGACAGAGTCTCTGAATTAAGCAGAATACTCTCACCCAGTCAAGAGATCAGGGCTAGATGTTGTTATGTTATGTTATGTTATTTGCATTTTAATGCGCACAGCTGCTCCAGCGAAGGAGCGTCCTGGCGCAGGGAAAGGGTAGACACAACACAACACTAGATCCAGTAACAAAAAGCAGAAGCATTAAAACAGGGAGCAAATTAAAACAGGAAGGTTTTCAAAGCCCTACGAAAGGATATTAAATCATTCAAGAGGCGGATTTCCAAGGGGAGCGCATTCCAGAGAGTTGCAGCTTTCACGCGGAAGGAGCGACCCCCCATCCGACTAAGTCTAAAACGGGGGACCACCACCAAGGCTTGTCCAAGGGATCGGAGTGAGCGGGTGGGAACGTAGGGAGAGATCAGTTCGTTAAGGATCACGGGTGCCGACTCTCTAAGAATTTTAAAAACCAGGCAAAGAGCCTTAAATTGGATTCGCTTGCTTATCGGGAGCCAGTGCAGGGACCGTAGAGTGTTAGAGGTGGGGCAGGTTCGGGGCAAACCTACCACCGCCCTGGCCGCAGCGTTCTGGACTCGCTGTAGACGAAGAATCTCGGCTTGGTTCGCTCCTAAAAGGAGTGAACTAGCGTAGTCCAGCCGAGAGATAATCATTGCTTGAATGACCAGCTGTCTAGTAGGAGCATCAAAAAATCTGAGCAGGGGTCTAAGCCCGCGTAATACTCCAAAACAGCAGGCCGCCACTCTCTTCGTGTGCGTCACAAAGCTTAGCGTGTGGTCAAGCCATACTCCCAAATTCCTGAGTTCCAGGACAGGGGCCGGCGCTGATCCCAGCTCCGGAGGCCACCATCCGTCCCCCCAGTGATCCGCTTCCCTTCCAACGATCATCACCTCCGTTTTTGTCGCGTTCAGCTGGAGACAGTTGTTATTCATCCAGCTGGCCACCTCTCTCAGTCCACTTCGGAACCTGAGGGCGTCCTGCTTGGCATCCCCGCTGATCGTGACCGCCAACTGAGTGTCGTCGGCATAGGAGACCATGGTTAGGCCCCATTGCCTGGCGACCTCAGCCAGCGGCTGCACGTACAGGTTGAAAAGCGTAGGACTCAGCGAGGAGCCCTGAGGAACCCCCAGGTCCAAAGGATGGTACTTGGACTGAAATGGAGGGGTGGCAACGCAGAAGGAGCGATCACTGAGGAAGGAGCGGAACCACTGCAGAGCTGAACCACAAATGCCAATGTCCTGCAAGCGGTGTAGCAGGATGCGATGGGAGACAGTGTCAAAGGCAGCGCTCAGATCTAACAAAATAAGCGCTGCCGTTTGACCTGCATCGAGCACACTCCGCAAATGCTCAACCATTGCCAGAAGGGCCGTCTCCGTGCTGTGACCAGCACGAAACCCATTCTGCATGGGATCCAGGACATTAACTTGGGTCATATGCTCCGTGAGGGTCTGATTTACATGGGCCTCCATGACCTTGGCCGGCCACGGGAGCAAAGATATAGGGCGGTAGTTTTCAGGTCTCAGCGGATCCAAAGATGGTTTTTTTAGGATCGGGGAAACCACCGCTTGCTTCCACTTGGCAGGGACCAGGCCGGAAGTCAGGGAGAGGTTGATTAGCGAGCACACTACTGTGCGTCCCTGAAAAGCGACATCCCTGAAAAGAGCCGATCTTACCGGGTCTGCAGGCGAGCCAGACTTGACTCGCAGGGCCCATTTAGCAAACTCCTCGTTAGAGAGAATGGGAAGGGAGTGCAACGATGGACAGTTACTAGAGCCGCTCCAGGGAATCACTGGCGACAGTGTGCTCGGAAACGCCAACACCGTTTTTTAGCTCATTGCACCATCCCAGTTTCAGAACCTGGCTGTATGCAAATTAGTCTGTCCCTGGCCCAGTGCATCATGGGAACAGGGCAGACCAGACTACAAAAGCCAATTCTTACACTGGGAAGGAAACAAGCTTCCGGGGACCGGTTTCTGGCATTTCAGCCGTCTTCGGCCCGGCTTGCTTGAATCCTGATGGTGCAATGAGCAAGGGACTCACATCTGAGTATACCCTTCCACGCTTATGGTGGACAAAAATATTTACAACAAGGGGTGGTGATGGACAGAGTCTCTGAATTAAGCAGAATACTCTCACCCAGTCAAGAGATCAGGGCTAGATCCAACACCGTTTTTTAGCTCATTGCACCATCCCAGTTTCAGAACCTGGCTGTATGCAAATTAGTCTGTCCCTGGCCCAGTGCATCATGGTAACAGGGCAGACCAGACTACAAAAGCCAATTCT
Source organism: Lissotriton helveticus (assembly GCF_964261635.1). Taxonomy (NCBI): domain Eukaryota; kingdom Metazoa; phylum Chordata; class Amphibia; order Caudata; family Salamandridae; genus Lissotriton; species Lissotriton helveticus. The sequence continues at coordinate 1,160,861,093 of NC_136057.1, read as the reverse complement.
TACACTGGGAAGGAAACAAGCTTCCGGGGACAGGTTTCTGGCATTTCAGCCGTCTTCGGCCCGGCTTGCTTGAATCCTGATGGTGCAATGAGCAAGGGACTCACATCTGAGTATACCCTTCCACGCTTATGGTGGACAAAAATATTTACAACAAGGGGTGGTGATGGACAGAGTCTCTGAATTAAGCAGAATACTCTCACCCAGTCAAGAGATCAGGGCTATATCCAACACCGTTTTTTAGCTCATTGCACCATCCCAGTTTCAGAACCTGGCTGTATGCAAATTAGTCTGTCCCTGGCCCAGTGCATCATGGGAACAGGGCAGACCAGACTACAAAAGCCAATTCTTACACTGGGAAGGAAACAAGCTTCCGGGGACCGGTTTCTGGCATTTCAGCCGTCTTCGGCCCGGCTTGCTTGAATCCTGATGGTGCAATGAGCAAGGGACTCACATCTGAGTATACCCTTCCACGCTTATGGTGGACAAAAATATTTACAACAAGGGGTGGTGATGGACAGAGTCTCTGAATTAAGCAGAATACTCTCACCCAGTCAAGAGATCAGGGCTAGATCCAACACCGTTTTTTAGCTCATTGCACCATCCCAGTTTCAGAACCTGGCTGTATGCAAATTAGTCTGTCCCTGGCCCAGTGCATCATGGTAACAGGGCAGACCAGACTACAAAAGCCAATTCTTACACTGGGAAGGAAACAAGCTTCCGGGGACAGGTTTCTGGCATTTCAGCCGTCTTCGGCCCGGCTTGCTTGAATCCTGATGGTGCAATGAGCAAGGGACTCACATCTGAGTATACCCTTCCACGCTTATGGTGGACAAAAATATTTACAACAAGGGGTGGTGATGGACAGAGTCTCTGAATTAAGCAGAATACTCTCACCCAGTCAAGAGATCAGGGCTATATCCAACACCGTTTTTTAGCTCATTGCACCATCCCAGTTTCAGAACCTGGCTGTATGCAAATTAGTCTGTCCCTGGCCCAGTGCATCATGGGAACAGGGCAGACCAGACTACAAAAGCCAATTCTTACACTGGGAAGGAAACAAGCTTCCGGGGACCGGTTTCTGGCATTTCAGCCGTCTTCGGCCCGGCTTGCTTGAATCCTGATGGTGCAATGAGCAAGGGACTCACATCTGAGTATACCCTTCCACGCTTATGGTGGACAAAAATATTTACAACAAGGGGTGGTGATGGACAGAGTCTCTGAATTAAGCAGAATACTCTCACCCAGTCAAGAGATCAGGGCTAGATCCAACACCGTTTTTTAGCTCATTGCACCATCCCAGTTTCAGAACCTGGCTGTATGCAAATGAGTCTGTCCCTGGCCCAGTGCATCATGGGAACAGGGCAGACCAGACTACAAAAGCCAATTCTTACACTGGGAAGGAAACAAGCTTCCGGGGACCGGTTTCTGGCATTTCAGCCGTCTTCGGCCCGGCCTGCTTGAATCCTGATGGAGCAATGAGCAAGGGACTCACATCTGAGTATACCCTTCCACGCTTATGGTAGACAAAAATATTTACAACAAGGGGTGGTGATGGACAGAGTCTCTGAATTAAGCAGAATACTCTCACCCAGTCAAGAGATCAGGGCTAGATCCAACACCGTTTTTTAGCTCATTGCACCATCCCAGTTTCAGAACCTGGCTGTATGCAAATGAGTCTGTCCCTGGCCCAGTGCATCATGGGAACAGGGCAGACCAGACTACAAAAGCCAATTCTTACACTGGGAAGGAAACAAGCTTCCGGGGACCGGTTTCTGGCATTTCAGCCGTCTTCGGCCCGGCTTGCTTGAATCCTGATGGTGCAATGAGCAAGGGACTCACATCTGAGTATACCCTTCCACGCTTATGGTGGACAAAAATATTTACAACAAGGGGTGGTGATGGACAGAGTCTCTGAATTAAGCAGAATACTCTCACCCAGTCAATAGATCAGGGCTAGATCCAACACCGTTTTTTAGCTCATTGCACCATCCCAGTTTCAGAACCTGGCTGTATGCAAATTAGTCTGTCCCTGGCCCAGTGCATCATGGGAACAGGGCAGACCAGACTACAAAAGCCAATTCTTACACTGGGAAGGAAACAAGCTTCCGGGGACCGGTTTCTGGCATTTCAGCCGTCTTCGGCCCAGCTTGCTTGAATCCTGATGGTGCAATGAGCAAGGGACTCACATCTGAGTATACCCTTCCACGCTTATGGTGGACAAAAATATTTACAACAAGGGGTGGTGATGGACAGAGTCTCTGAATTAAGCAGAATACTCTCACCCAGTCAAGAGATCAGGGCTAGATCCAACACCGTTTTTTAGCTCATTGCACCATCCCAGTTTCAGAACCTGGCTGTATGCAAATTAGTCTGTCCCTGGCCCAGTGCATCATGGGAACAGGGCAGACCAGACTACAAAAGCCAATTCTTACACTGGGAAGGAAACAAGCTTCCGGGGACCGGTTTCTGGCATTTCAGCCGTCTTCGGCCCGGCTTGCTTGAATCCTGATGGTGCAATGAGCAAGGGACTCACATCTGAGTATACCCTTCCACGCTTATGGTGGACAAAAATATTTACAACAAGGAGTGGTGATGGGCAGAGTCTCTGAATTAAGCAGAATACTCTCACCCAGTCAAGAGATCAGGGCTAGATCCAACACCGTTTTTTAGCTCATTGCACCATCCCAGTTTCAGAACCTGGCTGTATGCAAATTAGTCTGTCCCTGGCCCAGTGCATCATGGGAACAGGGCAGACCAGACTACAAAAGCCAATTCTTACACTGGGAAGGAAACAAGCTTCCGGGGACCGGTTTCTGGCATTTCAGCCGTCTTCGGCCCGGCTTGCTTGAATCCTGATGGTGCAATGAGCAAGGGACTCACATCTGAGTATACCCTTCCACGCTTATGGTGGACAAAAATATTTACAACAAGGGGTGGTGATGGACAGAGTCTCTGAATTAAGCAGAATACTCTCACCCAGTCAAGAGATCAGGGCTAGATCCAACACCGTTTTTTAGCTCATTGCACCATCCCAGTTTCAGAACCTGGCTGTATGCAAATTAGTCTGTCCCTGGCCCAGTGCATCATGGTAACAGGGCAGACCAGACTACAAAAGCCAATTCTTACACTGGGAAGGAAACAAGCTTCCGGGGACAGGTTTCTGGCATTTCAGCCGTCTTCGGCCCGGCTTGCTTGAATCCTGATGGTGCAATGAGCAAGGGACTCACATCTGAGTATACCCTTCCACGCTTATGGTGGACAAAAATATTTACAACAAGGGGTGGTGATGGACAGAGTCTCTGAATTAAGCAGAATACTCTCACCCAGTCAAGAGATCAGGGCTATATCCAACACCGTTTTTTAGCTCATTGCACCATCCCAGTTTCAGAACCTGGCTGTATGCAAATTAGTCTGTCCCTGGCCCAGTGCATCATGGGAACAGGGCAGACCAGACTACAAAAGCCAATTCTTACACTGGGAAGGAAACAAGCTTCCGGGGACCGGTTTCTGGCATTTCAGCCGTCTTCGGCCCGGCTTGCTTGAATCCTGATGGTGCAATGAGCAAGGGACTCACATCTGAGTATACCCTTCCACGCTTATGGTGGACAAAAATATTTAGAACAAGGGGTGGTGATGGACAGAGTCTCTGAATTAAGCAGAATACTCTCACCCAGTCAAGAGATAAGGGCTAGATCCAACACCGTTGTTTAGCTCATTGCACCATCCCAGTTTCAGAACCTGGCTGTATGCAAATTAGTCTGTCCCTGGCCCAGTGCATCATGGGAACAGGGCAGACCAGACTACAAAAGCCAATTCTTACACTGGGAAGGAAACAAGCTTCCGGGGACCGGTTTCTGGCATTTCAGCCGTCTTCGGCCCGGCTTGCTTGAATCCTGATGGTGCAATGAGCAAGGGACTCACATCTGAGTATACCCTTCCACGCTTATGGTGGACAAAAATATTTACAACAAGGGGTGGTGATGGACAGAGTCTCTGAATTAAGCAGAATACTCTCACCCAGTCAAGAGATCAGGGCTAGATCCAACACCGTTTTTTAGCTCATTGCACCATCCCAGTTTCAGAACCTGGCTGTATGCAAATGAGTCTGTCCCTGGCCCAGTGCATCATGGGAACAGGGCAGACCAGACTACAAAAGCCAATTCTTACACTGGGAAGGAAACAAGCTTCCGGGGACCGGTTTCTGGCATTTCAGCCGTCTTCGGCCCGGCCTGCTTGAATCCTGATGGAGCAATGAGCAAGTGACTCACATCTGAGTATACCCTTCCACGCTTATGGTGGACAAAAATATTTACAACAAGGGGTGGTGATGGACAGAGTCTCTGAATTAAGCAGAATACTCTCACCCAGTCAAGAGATCAGGGCTAGATCCAACACCGTTTTTTAGCTCATTGCACCATCCCAGTTTCAGAACCTGGCTGTATGCAAATGAGTCTGTCCCTGGCCCAGTGCATCATGGGAACAGGGCAGACCAGACTACAAAAGCCAATTCTTACACTGGGAAGGAAACAAGCTTCCGGGGACCGGTTTCTGGCATTTCAGCCGTCTTCGGCCCGGCTTGCTTGAATCCTGATGGTGCAATGAGCAAGGGACTCACATCTGAGTATACCCTTCCACGCTTATGGTGGACAAAAATATTTACAACAAGGGGTGGTGATGGACAGAGTCTCTGAATTAAGCAGAATACTCTCACCCAGTCAATAGATCAGGGCTAGATCCAACACCGTTTTTTAGCTCATTGCACCATCCCAGTTTCAGAACCTGGCTGTATGCAAATTAGTCTGTCCCTGGCCCAGTGCATCATGGGAACAGGGCAGACCAGACTACAAAAGCCAATTCTTACACTGGGAAGGAAACAAGCTTCCGGGGACCGGTTTCTGGCATTTCAGCCGTCTTCGGCCCAGCTTGCTTGAATCCTGATGGTGCAATGAGCAAGGGACTCACATCTGAGTATACCCTTCCACGCTTATGGTGGACAAAAATATTTACAACAAGGGGTGGTGATGGACAGAGTCTCTGAATTAAGCAGAATACTCTCACCCAGTCAAGAGATCAGGGCTAGATCCAACACCGTTTTTTAGCTCATTGCACCATCCCAGTTTCAGAACCTGGCTGTATGCAAATTAGTCTGTCCCTGGCCCAGTGCATCATGGGAACAGGGCAGACCAGACTACAAAAGCCAATTCTTACACTGGGAAGGAAACAAGCTTCCGGGGACCGGTTTCTGGCATTTCAGCCGTCTTCGGCCCGGCTTGCTTGAATCCTGATGGTGCAATGAGCAAGGGACTCACATCTGAGTATACCCTTCCACGCTTATGGTGGACAAAAATATTTACAACAAGGGGTGGTGATGGGCAGAGTCTCTGAATTAAGCAGAATACTCTCACCCAGTCAAGAGATCAGGGCTAGATCCAACACCGTTTTTTAGCTCATTGCACCATCCCAGTTTCAGAACCTGGCTGTATGCAAATTAGTCTGTCCCTGGCCCAGTGCATCATGGGAACAGGGCAGACCAGACTACAAAAGCCAATTCTTACACTGGGAAGGAAACAAGCTTCCGGGGACCGGTTTCTGGCATTTCAGCCGTCTTCGGCCCGGCTTGCTTGAATCCTGATGGTGCAATGAGCAAGGGACTCACATCTGAGTATACCCTTCCACGCTTATGGTGGACAAAAATATTTACAACAAGGGGTGGTGATGGACAGAGTCTCTGAATTAAGCAGAATACTCTCACCCAGTCAAGAGATCAGGGCTAGATCCAACACCGTTTTTTAGCTCATTGCACCATCCCAGTTTCAGAACCTGGCTGTATGCAAATTAGTCTGTCCCTGGCCCAGTGCATCATGGGAAAAGGGCAGACCAGACTACAAAAGCCAATTCTTACTCTGAACTGGGATGGTGCAGTGAGCTAAAAAACGGTGATGGATCAAGCCCTGATCTGTTGACTGGGTAGGAGTGTTCTGATTAACTCAGATACTCTGTCCATCACCACCCCTTTTTGTAATTATTTTGGCCACCATAAGTGTGGAAGGGTATGCTCAGACATGAGTCCCTTGCTCACTGCACCATCAGGATTCAAGCAAGCCGGGCCGAAGACGGCTGTAATGCCAGAAACCGGTCCCCGGAAGCTTGTTTCCTTTCCAGTGAAGAATTGGCTTGGTAGTTTGGTCTGCCCTGTTCCCATGATGCACTGGGCCAGGGACAGACTAATTTGCATATAGCCAGGTTCTGAACTGGGATGGTGCAGTGAGCTAAAAAACGGTGATGGATCAAGCCCTGATCTGTTGACTGGGTAGGAGTGTTCTGATTAACTCATATACTCTGTCCATCACCACCCCTTTTTGTAATTATTTTGGCCACCATAAGTGTGAAAGGGTATGCTCAGACATGAGTCCCTTGCTCACTGCACCATCAGGATTCAAGCAAGCCGGGCCGAAGACGGCTGTAATGCCAGAAACCGGTCCCCGGAAGCTTGTTTCCTTTCCAGTGAAGAATTGGCTTGGTAGTTTGGTCTGCCCTGTTCCCATGATGCACTGGGCCAGGGACAGACTAATTTGCATATAGCCAGGTTCTGAACTGGGATGGTGCAGTGAGCTAAAAAACAGTGATGGATCAAGCCCTGATCTGTTGACTGGGTAGGAGTGTTCTGATTAACTCAGATACTCTGTCCATCACCACCCCTTTTTGTAATTATTTTGGCCACCATAAGTGTGGAAGGGTATGCTCAGACATGAGTCCCTTGCTCACTGCACCATCAGGATTCAAGCAAGCCGGGCCGAAGACGGCTGTAATGCCAGAAACCGGTCCCCGGAAGCTTGTTTCCTTTCCAGTGAAGAATTGGCTTGGTAGTTTGGTCTGCCCTGTTCCCATGATGCACTGGGCCAGGGACAGACTAATTTGCATATAGCCAGGTTCTGAACTGGGATGGTGCAGTGAGCTAAAAAACGGTGATGGATCAAGCCCTGATCTGTTGACTGGGTAGGAGTGTTCTGATTAACTCAGATACTCTGTCCATCACCACCCCTTTTTGTAATTATTTTGGCCACCATAAGTGTGGAAGGGTATGCTCAGACATGAGTCCCTTGCTCACTGCACCATCAGGATTCAAGCAAGCCGGGCCGAAGACGGCTGTAATGCCAGAAACCGGTCCCCGGAAGCTTGTTTCCTTTCCAGTGAAGAATTGGCTTGGTAGTTTGGTCTGCCCTGTTCCCATGATGCACTGGGCCAGGGACAGACTAATTTGCATATAGCCAGGTTCTGAACTGGGATGGTGCAGTGAGCTAAAAAACGGTGATGGATCAAGCCCTGATCTGTTGCCTGGGTAGGAGTGTTCTGATTAACTCAGATACTCTGTCCATCACCACCCCTTTTTGTAATTATTTTGGCCACCATAAGTGTGGAAGGGTATGCTCAGACATGAGTCCCTTGCTCACTGCACCATCAGGATTCAAGCAAGCCGGGCCGAAGACGGCTGTAATGCCAGAAACCGGTCCCCGGAAGCTTGTTTCCTTCCCAGTGTAAGAATTGGCTTGGTAGTTTGGTCTGCCCTGTTCCCATGATGCACTGGGCCAGGGACAGACTAATTTGCATATAGCCAGGTTCTGAACTGGGATGGTGCAGTGAGCTAAAAAACGGTGATGGATCAAGCCCTGATCTGTTGACTGGGTAGGAGTGTTCTGATTAACTCAGATACTCTGTCCATCACCACCCCTTTTTGTAATTATTTTGGCCACCATAAGTGTGGAAGAGTATGCTCAGACATGAGTCCCTTGCTCACTGCACCATCAGGATTCAAGCAAGCCGGGCCGAAGACGGCTGTAATGCCAGAAACCGGTCCCCGGAAGCTTGTTTCCTTTCCAGTGAAGAATTGGCTTGGTAGTTTGGTCTGCCCTGTTCCCATGATGCACTGGGCCAGGGACAGACTAATTTGCATATAGCCAGGTTCTGAACTGGGATGGTGCAGTGAGCTAAAAAACGGTGATGGATCAAGCCCTGATCTGTTGACTGGGTAGGAGTGTTCTGATTAACTCAGATACTCTGTCCATCACCACCCCTTTTTGTAATTATTTTGGCCACCATAAGTGTGGAAGGGTATGCTCAGACATGAGTCCCTTGCTCACTGCACCATCAGGATTCAAGCAAGCCGGGCCGAAGACGGATGTAATGCCAGAAACCGGTCCCCGGAAGCTTGTTTCCTTTCCAGTGAAGAATTGGCTTGGTAGTTTGGTCTGCCCTGTTCCCATGATGCACTGGGCCAGGGACAGACTAATTTGCATATAGCCAGGTTCTGAACTGGGATGGTGCAGTGAGCTAAAAAACGGTGATGGATCAAGCCCTGATCTGTTGACTGGGTAGGAGTGTTCTGATTAACTCAGATACTCTGTCCATCACCACCCCTTTTTGTAATTATTTTGGCCACCATAAGTGTGGAAGGGTATGCTCAGACATGAGTCCCTTGCTCACTGCACCATCAGGATTCAAGCAAGCCGGGCCGAAGACGGCTGTAATGCCAGAAACCGGTCCCCGGAAGCTTGTTTCCTTTCCAGTGAAGAATTGGCTTGGTAGTTTGGTCTGCCCTGTTCCCATGATGCACTGGGCCAGGGACAGACTAATTTGCATATAGCCAGGTTCTGAACTGGGATGGTGCAGTGAGCTAAAAAACGGTGATGGATCAAGCCCTGATCTGTTGACTGGGTAGGAGTGTTCTGATTAACTCAGATACTCTGTCCATCACCACCCCTTTTTGTAATTATTTTGGCCACCATAAGTGTGGAAGGGTATGCTCAGACATGAGTCCCTTGCTCACTGCACCATCAGGATTCAAGCAAGCCAGGCCGAAGACGGCTGTAATGCCAGAAACCGGTCCCCGGAAGCTTGTTTCCTTTCCAGTGAAGAATTGGCTTGGTAGTTTGGTCTGCCCTGTTCCCATGATGCACTGGGCCAGGGACAGACTAATTTGCATATAGCCAGGTTCTGAACTGGGATGGTGCAGTGAGCTAAAAAACGGTGATGGATCAAGCCCTGATCTGTTGACTGGGTAGGAGTGTTCTGATTAACTCAGATACTCTGTCCATCACCACCCCTTTTTGTAATTATTTTGGCCACCATAAGTGTGGAAGGGCATGCTCAGACATGAGTCCCTTGCTCACTGCACCATCAGGATTCAAGCAAGCCGGGCCGAAGACGGCTGTAATGCCAGAAACCGGTCCCCGGAAGCTTGTTTCCTTTCCAGTGAAGAATTGGCTTGGTAGTTTGGTCTGCCCTGTTCCCATGATGCACTGGGCCAGGGACAGACTAATTTGCATATAGCCAGGTTCTGAACTGGGATGGTGCAGTGAGCTAAAAAACGGTGATGGATCAAGCCCTGATCTGTTGACTATGTAGGAGTGTTCTGATTAACTCAGATACTCTGTCCATCACCACCCCTTTTTGTAATTATTTTGGCCACCATAAGTGTGGAAGGGTATGCTCAGACATGAGTCCCTTGCTCACTGCACCATCAGGATTCAAGCAAGCCGGGCCGAAGACGGCTGTAATGCCAGAAACCGGTCCCCGGAAGCTTGTTTCCTTTCCAGTGAAGAATTGGCTTGGTAGTTTGGTCTGCCCTGTTCCCATGATGCACTGGGCCAGGGACAGACTAATTTGCATATAGCCAGGTTCTGAACTGGGATGGTGCAGTGAGCTAAAAAACGGTGATGGAACAAGCCCTGATCTGTTGACTGGGTAGGAGTGTTCTGATTAACTCAGATACTCTGTCCATCACCACCCCTTTTTGTAATTATTTTGGCCACCATAAGTGTGGAAGGGTATGCTCAGACATGAGTCCCTTGCTCACTGCACCATCAGGATTCAAGCAAGCCGGGCCGAAGACGGCTGTAATGCCAGAAACCGGTCCCCGGAAGCTTGTTTCCTTTCCAGTGAAGAATTGGCTTGGTAGTTTGGTCTGCCCTGTTCCCATGATGCACTGGGCCAGGGACAGACTAATTTGCATATAGCCAGGTTCTGAACTGGGATGGTGCAGTGAGCTAAAAAACGGTGATGGATCAAGCCCTGATCTGTTGACTGGGTAGGAGTGTTCTGATTAACTCAGATACTCTGTCCATCACCACCCCTTTTTGTAATTATTTTGGCCACCATAAGTGTGGAAGGGTATGCTCAGACATGAGTCCCTTGCTCACTGCACCATCAGGATTCAAGCAAGCCGGGCCGAAGACGGCTGTAATGCCAGAAACCGGTCCCCGGAAGCTTGTTTCCTTTCCAGTGAAGAATTGGCTTGGTAGTTTGGTCTGCCCTGTTCCCATGATGCACTGGGCCAGGGACAGACTAATTTGCATATAGCCAGGTTCTGAACTGGGATGGTGCAGTGAGCTAAAAAACGGTGATGGATCAAGCCCTGATCTGTTGACTGGGTAGGAGTGTTCTGATTAACTCAGATACTCTGTCCATCACCACCCCTTTTTGTAATTATTTTGGCCACCATAAGTGTGGAAGAGTATGCTCAGACATGAGTCCCTTGCTCACTGCACCATCAGGATTCAAGCAAGCCGGGCCGAAGACGGCTGTAATGCCAGAAACCGGTCCCCGGAAGCTTGTTTCCTTTCCAGTGAAGAATTGGCTTGGTAGTTTGGTCTGCCCTGTTCCCATGATGCACTGGGCCAGGGACAGACTAATTTGCATATAGCCGGGTTCTGAACTGGGATGGTGCAGTGAGCTAAAAAACGGTGATGGATCAAGCCCTGATCTGTTGACTGGGTAGGAGTGTTCTGATTAACTCAGATACTCTGTCCATCACCACCCCTTTTTGTAATTATTTTGGCCACCATAAGTGTGGAAGGGTATGCTCAGACATGAGTCCCTTGCTCACTGCACCATCAGGATTCAAGCAAGCCGGGCCGAAGACGGCTGTAATGCCAGAAACCGGTCCCCGGAAGCTTGTTTCCTTTCCAGTGAAGAATTGGCTTGGTAGTTTGGTCTGCCCTGTTCCCATGATGCACTGGGCCAGGGACAGACTAATTTGCATATAGCCAGGTTCTGAACTGGGATGGTGCAGTGAGCTAAAAAACGGTGATGGATCAAGCCCTGATCTGTTGACTGGGTAGGAGTGTTCTGATTAACTCAGATACTCTGTCCATCACCACCCCTTTTTGTAATTATTTTGGCCACCATAAGTGTGGAAGGGTATGCTCAGACATGAGTCCCTTGCTCACTGCACCATCAGGATTCAAGCAAGCCGGGCCGAAGACGGCTGTAATGCCAGAAACCGGTCCCCGGAAGCTTGTTTCCTTTCCAGTGAAGAATTGGCTTGGTAGTTTGGTCTGCCCTGTTCCCATGATGCACTGGGCCAGGGACAGACTAATTTGCATATAGCCAGGTTCTGAACTGGGATGGTGCAGTGAGCTAAAAAACGGTGATGGATCAAGCCCTGATCTGTTGACTGGGTAGGAGTGTTCTGATTAACTCAGATACTCTGTCCATCACCACCCCTTTTTGTAATTATTTTGGCCACCATAAGTGTGGAAGGGCATGCTCAGACATGAGTCCCTTGCTCACTGCACCATCAGGATTCAAGCAAGCCGGGCCGAAGACGGCTGTAATGCCAGAAACCGGTCCCCGGAAGCTTGTTTCCTTTCCAGTGAAGAATTGGCTTGGTAGTTTGGTCTGCCCTGTTCCCATGATGCACTGGGCCAGGGACAGACTAATTTGCATATAGCCAGGTTCTGAACTGGGATGGTGCAGTGAGCTAAAAAACGGTGATGGATCAAGCCCTGATCTGTTGACTATGTAGGAGTGTTCTGATTAACTCAGATACTCTGTCCATCACCACCCCTTTTTGTAATTATTTTGGCCACCATAAGTGTGGAAGGGTATGCTCAGACATGAGTCCCTTGCTCACTGCACCATCAGGATTCAAGCAAGCCGGGCCGAAGACGGCTGTAATGCCAGAAACCGGTCCCCGGAAGCTTGTTTCCTTTCCAGTGAAGAATTGGCTTGGTAGTTTGGTCTGCCCTGTTCCCATGATGCACTGGGCCAGGGACAGACTAATTCGCATATAGCCAGGTTCTGAACTGGGATGGTGCAATGAGCTAAAAAACGGTGATGGATCAAGCCCTGATCTGTTGACTGGGTAGGAGTGTTCTGATTAACTCAGATACTCTGTCCATCACCACCCCTTTTTGTAATTATTTTGGCCACCATAAGTGTGGAAGAGTATGCTCAGACATGAGTCCCTTGCTCACTGCACCATCAGGATTCAAGCAAGCCGGGCCGAAGACGGCTGTAATGCCAGAAACCGGTCCCCGGAAGCTTGTTTCCTTTCCAGTGAAGAATTGGCTTGGTAGTTTGGTCTGCCCTGTTCCCATGATGCACTGGGCCAGGGACAGACTAATTTGCATATAGCCAGGTTCTGAACTGGGATGGTGCAGTGAGCTAAAAAACGGTGATGGATCAAGCCCTGATCTGTTGACTGGGTAGGAGTGTTCTGATTAACTCAGATACTCTGTCCATCACCACCCCTTTTTGTAATTATTTTGGCCACCATAAGTGTGGAAGGGTATGCTCAGACATGAGTCCCTTGCTCACTGCACCATCAGGATTCAAGCAAGCCGGGCCGAAGACGGCTGTAATGCCAGAAACCTGTCCCCGGAAGCTTGTTTCCTTTCCAGTGAAGAACTGGCTTGGTAGTTTGGTCTGCCCTGTTCCCATGATGCACTGGGCCAGGGACAGACTAATTTGCATATAGCCAGGTTCTGAACTGGAATGGTGCAGTGAGCTAAAAAACGGTGATGGATCAAGCCCTGATCTGTTGACTGGGTAGGAGTGTTCTGATTAACTCAGATACTCTGTCCATCACCACCCCTTTTTGTAATTATTTTGGCCACCATAAGTGTGGAAGGGTATGCTCAGACATGAGTCCCTTGCTCACTGCACCATCAGGATTCAAGCAAGCCGGGCCGAAGACGGCTGTAATGCCAGAAACCGGTCCCCGGAAGCTTGTTTCCTTTCCAGTGAAGAATTGGCTTGGTAGTTTGGTCTGCCCTGTTCCCATGATGCACTGGGCCAGGGACAGACTAATTTGCATATAGCCAGGTTCTGAACTGGGATGGTGCAGTGAGCTAAAAAACGGTGATGGATCAAGCCCTGATCTGTTGACTGGGTAGGAGTGTTCTGATTAACTCAGATACTCTGTCCATCACCACCCCTTTTTGTAATTATTTTGGCCACCATAAGTGTGGAAGGGTATGCTCAGACATGAGTCCCTTGCTCACTGCACCATCAGGATTCAAGCAAGCCGGGCCGAAGACGGCTGTAATGCCAGAAACCGGTCCCCGGAAGCTTGTTTCCTTTCCAGTGAAGAATTGGCTTGGTAGTTTGGTCTGCCCTGTTCCCATGATGCACTGGGCCAGGGACAGACTAATTTGCATATAGCCAGGTTCAGAACTGGGATGGTGCAGTGAGCTAAAAAACGGTGATGGATCAAGCCCTGATCTGTTGACTATGTAGGAGTGTTCTGATTAACTCAGATACTCTGTCCATCACCACCCCTTTTTGTAATTATTTTGGCCACCATAAGTGTGGAAGGGTATGCTCAGACATGAGTCCCTTGCTCACTGCACCATCAGGATTCAAGCAAGCCGGGCCGAAGACGGCTGTAATGCCAGAAACCGGTCCCCGGAAGCTTGTTTCCTTTCCAGTGAAGAATTGGCTTGGTAGTTTGGTCTGCCCTGTTCCCATGATGCACTGGGCCAGGGACAGACTAATTTGCATATAGCCAGGTTCTGAACTGGGATGGTGCAGTGAGCTAAAAAACGGTGATGGATCAATCCCTGATCTGTTGACTGGGTAGGAGTGTTCTGATTAACTCAAATACTCTGTCCATCACCACCCCTTTTTGTAATTATTTTGGCCACCATAAGTGTGGAAGGGTATGCTCAGACATGAGTCCCTTGCTCACTGCACCATCAGGATTCAAGCAAGCTGGGCCGAAGACGGCTGTAATGCCAGAAACCGGTCCCCGGAAGCTTGTTTCCTTTCCAGTGAAGAATTGGCTTGGTAGTTTGGTCTGCCCTGTTCCCATGATGCACTGGGCCAGGGACAGACTCATTTGCATATAGCCAGGTTCTGAACTGGGATGGTGCAGTGAGCTAAAAAACGGTGATGGATCAAGCCCTGATCTGTTGCCTGGGTAGGAGTGTTCTGATTAACTCAGATACTCTGTCCATCACCACCCCTTTTTGTAATTATTTTGGCCACCATAAGTGTGGAAGGGTATGCTCAGACATGAGTCCCTTGCTCACTGCACCATCAGGATTCAAGCAAGCCGGGCCGAAGACGGCTGTAATGCCAGAAACCGGTCCCCGGAAGCTTGTTTCCTTTCCAGTGAAGAATTGGCTTGGTAGTTTGGTCTGCCCTGTTCCCATGATGCACTGGGCCAGGGACAGACTAATTTGCATATAGCCAGGTTCTGAACTGGGATGGTGCAGTGAGCTAAAAAACGGTGATGGATCAAGCCCTGATCTGTTGACTGGGTAGGAGTGTTCTGATTAACTCAGATACTCTGTCCATCACCACCCCTTTTTGTAATTATTTTGGCCACCATAAGTGTGGAAGGGTATGCTCAGACATGAGTCCCTTGCTCACTGCACCATCAGGATTCAAGCAAGCCGGGCCGAAGACGGCTGTAATGCCAGAAACCGGTCCCCGGAAGCTTGTTTCCTTTCCAGTGAAGAATTGGCTTGGTAGTTTGGTCTGCCCTGTTCCCATGATGCACTGGGCCAGGGACAGACTAATTTGCATATAGCCAGGTTCTGAACTGGGATGGTGCAGTGAGCTAAAAAACGGTGATGGAACAAGCCCTGATCTGTTGACTGGGTAGGAGTGTTCTGATTAACTCAGATACTCTGTCCATCACCACCCCTTTTTGTAATTATTTTGGCCACCATAAGTGTGGAAGGGTATGCTCAGACATGAGTCCCTTGCTCACTGCACCATCAGGATTCAAGCAAGCCGGGCCGAAGACGGCTGTAATGCCAGAAACCGGTCCCCGGAAGCTTGTTTCCTTTCCAGTGAAGAATTGGCTTGGTAGTTTGGTCTGCCCTGTTCCCATGATGCACTGGGCCAGGGACAGACTAATTTGCATATAGCCAGGTTCTGAACTGGGATGGTGCAGTGAGCTAAAAAACGGTGATGGATCAAGCCCTGATCTGTTGACTGGGTAGGAGTGTTCTGATTAACTCAGATACTCTGTCCATCACCACCCCTTTTTGTAATTATTTTGGCCACCATAAGTGTGGAAGGGTATGCTCAGACATGAGTCCCTTGCTCACTGCACCATCAGGATTCAAGCAAGCCAGGCCGAAGACGGCTGTAATGCCAGAAACCGGTCCCCGGAAGCTTGTTTCCTTTCCAGTGAAGAATTGGCTTGGTAGTTTGGTCTGCCCTGTTCCCATGATGCACTGGGCCAGGGACAGACTAATTTGCATATAGCCAGGTTCTGAACTGGGATGGTGCAGTGAGCTAAAAAACGGTGATGGATCAAGCCCTGATCTGTTGACTGGGTAGGAGTGTTCTGATTAACTCAGATACTCTGTCCATCACCACCCCTTTTTGTAATTATTTTGGCCACTATAAGTGTGGAAGGGTATGCTCAGACATGAGTCCCTTGCTCACTGCACCATCAGGATTCAAGCAAGCCGGGCCGAAGACGGCTGTAATGCCAGAAACCGGTCCCCGGAAGCTTGTTTCCTTTCCAGTGAAGAATTGGCTTGGTAGTTTGGTCTGCCCTGTTCCCATGATGCACTGGGCCAGGGACAGACTAATTTGCATATAGCCAGGTTCTGAACTGGGATGGTGCAGTGAGCTAAAAAACGGTGATGGAACAAGCCCTGATCTGTTGACTGGGTAGGAGTGTTCTGATTAACTCAGATACTCTGTCCATCACCACCCCTTTTTTAATTATTTTGGCCACCATAAGTGTGGAAGGGTATGCTCAGACATGAGTCCCTTGCTCACTGCACCATCAGGATTCAAGCAAGCCGGGCCGAAGACGGCTGTAATGCCAGAAACCGGTCCCCGGAAGCTTGTTTACTTTCCAGTGAAGAATTGGCTTGGTAGTTTGGTCTGCCCTGTTCCCATGATGCACTGGGCCAGGGACAGACTAATTTGCATATAGCCAGGTTCTGAACTGGGATGGTGTAGTGAGCTAAAAAACGGTGCTGGATCAAGCCCTGATCTGTTGACTGGGTAGGAGTGTTCTGATTAACTCAGATACTCTGTCCATCACCACCCCTTTTTGTAATTATTTTGGCCACCATAAGTGTGGAAGGGTATGCTCAGACATGAGTCCCTTGCTCACTGCACCATCAGGATTCAAGCAAGCCGGGCCGAAGACGGCTGTAATGCCAGAAACCGGTCCCCGGAAGCTTGTTTCCTTTCCAGTGAAGAATTGGCTTGGTAGTTTGGTCTGCCCTGTTCCCATGATGCACTGGGCCAGGGACAGACTAATTTGCATATAGCCAGGTTCTGAACTGGGATGGTGCAGTGAGCTAAAAAATGGTGATGGATCAAGCCCTGATCTGTTGACTGGGTAGGAGTGTTCTGATTAACTCAGATACTCTGTCCATCACCACCCCTTTTTGTAATTATTTTGGCCACCATAAGTGTGGAAGGGTATGCTCAGACATGAGTCCCTTGCTCACTGCACCATCAGGATTCAAGCAAGCCGGGCCGAAGACGGCTGTAATGCCAGAAACCGGTCCCTGGAAGCTTGTTTCCTTTCCAGTGAAGAATTGGCTTGGTAGTTTGGTCTGCCCTGTTCCCATGATGCACTGGGCCAGGGACAGACTAATTTGCATATAGCCAGGTTCTGAACTGGGATGGTGCAGTGAGCTAAAAAACGGTGATGGATCAAGCCCTGATCTGTTGACTGGGTAGGAGTGTTCTGATTAACTCAGATACTCTGTCCATCGCCACCCCTTTTTGTAATTATTTTGGCCACCATAAGTGTGGAAGGGTATGCTCAGACATGAGTCCCTTGCTCACTGCACCATCAGGATTCAAGCAAGCCGGGCCGAAGACGGCTGTAATGCCAGAAACCGGTCCCCGGAAGCTTGTTTCCTTTCCAGTGAAGAATTGGCTTGGTAGTTTGGTCTGCCCTGTTCCCATGATGCACTGGGCCAGGGACAGACTAATTTGCATATAGCCAGGTTCTGAACTGGGATGGTGCAGTGAGCTAAAAAACGGTGATGGATCAAGCCCTGATCTGTTGACTGGGTAGGAGTGTTCTGATTAACTCAGATACTCTGTCCATCACCACCCCTTTTTGTAATTATTTTGGCCACCATAAGTGTGGAAGGGTATGCTCAGACATGAGTCCCTTGCTCACTGCACCATCAGGATTCAAGCAAGCCGGGCCGAAGACGGCTGTAATGCCAGAAACCGGTCCCCGGAAGCTTGTTTCCTTTCCAGTGAAGAATTGGCTTGGTAGTTTGGTCTGCCCTATTCCCATGATGCACTGGGCCAGGGCCAGACTAATTTGCATATAGCCAGGTTCTGAACTGGGATGGTGCAGTGAGCTAAAAAACGGTGATGGATCAAGCCCTGATCTGTTGACTGGGTAGGAGTGTTCTGATTAACTCAGATACTCTGTCCATCACCACCCCTTTTTGTAGTTGTTCTCTTCATGGCATTTCTTTTTGCATTTTTTTATTGTGATTATTGTGATCAAGTACCCCTTTTATCATACAGTACCCCAAGATAGGAAAAAGTGGTTACCCTTGTGATTTAATTACCTTTAAAAATGAGTTTTAGATATTTTTGATCTTGGGCTCATAACCATTGTTTGTGATTTAGAAAAATTGACACTTCGGCCTAGTGATCTCATGAAATCAGAAAAAGGTTATAGGAGACACTGAAGCCCAATTGCTGTCTGTGCTAGTAATACAGCATCATCCGCATATAAAAGCACTCGAATTGACCAACCCACCGCACGGGAAATACCTTTACAGGCTGTAGATAGGGGCGAGTCTAGATTGTTGATGTCATAGTCACCACTGGGTAGTTGTTGTTATGATTGTGTTACCATAGGAAAAGCACGTTTTGTTTTGCATATAAGTTTGACACTGTTTGACAAATCCTCACACAACTTTCCAAACTAAATGTTCTCTCATCTCCCCTCCTAAATTGAAAGTTTTGGGGTGATTGGTCAAGCAGGCGACAGAGAAAAAGAAGGGGGCCAAAACACATTTTCATTATTCATTTTTCCATAGAAAAATAAGACGGAGCTACAACCCAAATGGATGAACGAATTTACAGCACATTTGGCAAAAAAGTAGCTCTTGGACTGAAAAATTTGCTTTTTGTAAGTTAGTGTAAAACTGATCAGTAGTTTTTGAGATAATAAGGTACAAATACTTTGTATGTTTCACTCCTTGTAAAATCTTTGTAGCTGACATATCTCAAGATGAGATCTGATTGGCTGCAACCATATCAACAATGATGTAGCTGCAACCATTTTAGGACTTGGAGCTCAGTCCCAAATCCTAGAAAAAAGAAAAAAAACAAGATCAATGGGGGCTACCCCCCTAGGCCTGGTGGAAGGTTTCCAGATGTCCATCTCCCCAAGAATTTCTGAGGTCTTTGGGACCTCATCCCCAGCACTGAATGAAATAATATTGGGAGGGGGCTTATCTCTCCAAACCCCATCAGACCCCTGGGTCACCATCCGCAAGGACTGATTCTTCAGTTAAGGGGAGGGAGGTGCGCAGCCCACCTTACTAAGCAAATATTGAGGATGGGCGTATTGGCCCACTCCCCAAGTTGAGATTTGTCCCGGG
Source organism: Lissotriton helveticus (assembly GCF_964261635.1). Taxonomy (NCBI): domain Eukaryota; kingdom Metazoa; phylum Chordata; class Amphibia; order Caudata; family Salamandridae; genus Lissotriton; species Lissotriton helveticus. Next base: position 1,160,842,245 of record NC_136057.1, on the reverse strand, counting down.
GACCCCTTCCCCTGCAGTCTGACACTCTGTAGTGTCATGGGGAGCCCACCCCTGGTATTCTGTGGTTCGATGCCCAGGTCCAAGCAGGGAACAGACTTGTATTCCCACTCAGTGAGAACAGTAAAAAATGCTGCTCCCAACCGGGTGGGAGCAAAGGAAAGGTGGCAACTCCCACCAATACCCAGTATGGCTCTGGTCAGTCAGTCAGCTGGGGCTGAGCAAGCAGGGGCAATCAGAACCTTGGGGCTCCCCCTGTAGGCCCCAACGAGAACTGCATTGTGGATGCCCATGGTGGACAATGGGACAATGGGGCACCCACCTAAAATTAAGAGCTGCTCATTTATTATTCACTGCTTTGGCACGGAGCGCCCCATAATGCCCTAGTGCTTTTAAAAAAATATTTATATTGGGGTGTGTCCAAGATGGCGGACGAGTAGGACGCTTCTGCTTGCCGCTCCTGCCCACAGCCGGAGCCTTACCTGCATAGCCTTGCCCAGTGTGTCCCTACCGGCAGATTTTGCTTTGGGAGCAGTCTGTGATCCCTACCTGCAACTTTGGAGAACCGAACGAAAGGTGGAAGCTTGTTTTGGACACCCGGGCCTGGCGGCGATCATACTGAGACTGCCTGAGGTGCTTCCGACGGCAGCGCCTGTTGTGGTGGGCGGGAGCGGAGCGTACCGCGAAGGATCCTGGCTGCCCTGGTGGGTCCTGGCGGAGGTCGTGGTGCCGGATCCTTACGGCGGCGATTCCCCGGCCGAGATTCTGCCGCTCCCACAGGCCGCCTGATAGCCACCAGAGGCGACACCAAGATGGCGGCGCCCACCCGCACCTGAGCTCGCATGGGGCTGGGGGAACATGGATGTGGATTGCAGACGGCGGGGGTGATCACGACCATGGTCGGAGGTCGTCCTGGTGAGTCACGGCGGCGGGCGATGGGCCGGCGCTGTGAGATACCTGTGACCTAGCTGACCGCGCGAGGAGACCCTGGTCGCAACAAGATGGCGGCACAGCCCACTGCTGAGGTGCCATGGCGGTGACTGTCTGGAGTGAGTGACTGCCTGGTGAGAGCCTGGACGACGAGTGGGTCCCGCTGTTCTTCCGCTGCACTGCCAGTGCTGAAGCTCACACCCCTGCGGTGCGCATCGCGGCGACATTGAGGATCGGTGAGATCCCAGAGCACTGGTGACAGACCCTGTTTGTCTGCAGCGGTTGACGACGGAGTGGGTGAGCCAGGAGAGGTGGGAGAGGTGAGAGGAGCCTAGCGGCGGATAAATTGCTAAAGCACCATTGGGACGGCTTCTCTGCGACACCGTGGGTGTTCCTGCAGTTCTTGCCAGCTAGAGGCATGCCATAGCAACAGTGATTGGGACCAGCCTTCCTCACTGGGGACAGCGGGGAGAAGAGGGCGGCCTCTTTGCGAGGCTCGCGTGACTGGACTGGCCTACAGCCATCGGGGGCAGCACAGGCGAACCTAGTGTGTCCTTTGGGGACGAGCAGTGCCTGGCAGGGCCAACACCTGGGATACGCTGCATTGGAGGGGCGGTGCGGTGCTCCAGCATCCTCACCAGGGGCCTGCCTGCCTATCTCCCTCGCAGTCAGCACAACTGATCAGCAACATAACGGCTGGAGCCTTAAGTGCCCTTTTGCTCTCCTGGACATTGAGGCTGCAGCGCAACTGGTTAGGGCACAGCTGCCAAATTGACACTCTTCACGAGAGCCCGAGTAAGGCCTTAGAGCTCCGGGAGCCTGACTGGAGGCTTAGCTTTGCCCTTGCCCACAGGTGTTGACTCTGGCTGAGTGGCCCTCCGCCCTGATCTATTCTGGGGGTCGCCAGGGTTGGGAGAGCCCTTATTGTGTTGCCAGGGGTCAGCCATCGAAGCAAAGGGACAAGATTGGACATTGGAAAGTGGGTAATGGCACAGGCGCTCTCTCCGTGACCTTGGTTCAGAAACGATATCACGAAGTGCTGGTACGGTGGAGGGGCGCGACCTGAGCTACCCTGTCTCCAGCTGGCTGCCCGACCCTCTATATGGCGACCTCCAAGAGCTGGAAAGACAGGTCCGTCAAAGACTTATTTCTTAAACCTGGCACTGAGGCAGCAGACGCTATGCCGCAGATGAGCGGGGTAACTGACCGGCATGACCCGACGTAGACCGATGGACCTGTCACACGCACTGTTCTGGAGTCACTCTTTGCAGATCTTACAAGGGAATTTCATGCCATGAAAAAAGACCTTACAACTGAGATCCGGGCAATGCGCAGGGATCTTGACTCTGTGGGGGGGTGGGTAGATGACTTGGAGAATCAGACGGCAGCCAGGGACGAAGAGATGTCTCAGCTTCAACAGGAGGTGCTTCGTCTACCTTAGCAACATTTAGATCTTCAAACCCACACAGAAGACTTGGAAAACAACATCCAGGTTCGAGCGGTTCCACAGGGTTTGGAAGATCCTGACATAGAGGCCTTTATGGTAGACCTGTTCTGCCACATTCTGGGAGGCCACCCTGACCTGGAGATCTGGCGAGATCGCACGCACCAAGTAGGTCTCAGAAGGTCAGCAACAGCCCCGCCGCCTGACATCCTGACATGTGTTCATGATTTTAAGCTTAAGGAGCGCATCCTGCGAGAGGCACGTTCGTAGCATCCTATCGATTTCCGCTCCTGCAAACCGCTCCTTTTTCAAGACCTAGCGTCCTCCACTCTTCAGAAGCGGCGCGATTTCCGGCCCATCACCACATTTCTTCGCTCCAAGGACGTTGCATACTCCTGGGGGCACCCATTCTGGCTCATTTTCAAATGGGAGGGTAAGCTCCGCCAGGTGCGCACTGTGAAGGAAGCGTCCTCTCGCATCCCGGGGCGACCCATGACAGTCCTGAGAAGCACGCCAGCCCCACTCAGCGAGAGGACGGTGGCCGCTGGAGGAGAGTGGAGGGCTCGCGGCCGATCTCTCGTCCGGACACCAAAGCAGTTCTCCGCTCCTTATCAGAGGACTCCACCCTCACTTCCGCTGACTGATATGGCCACTTTCTATTAGCATGTCATCCACCTTTGCTTCTTTAGTCCGGATTTCCGGTGGGACTACTCTAGCTGTTTGGGCTGGATCCGGGTTGGGGGAGAGGGCGGCGAGTACTCCTGCTATCCATCCCACGTCTCACCGCAGGCGGTTTGCCTGGGACTTTTGTGAACTTTACACATGACAGTTCTTCAGGGTTTCTTGGTTCAGGGTATTTTTTGAATGATGTTTCCTTTTTTTATGGGGTTCTCTCCTCCTCTTCTGATGTTGAGCCACGTTCTCCACCTGGGCCCCTGTACCTGTCCTAGGTTCTTCAGCCGGGCGGGGTTAGTTGCGGCAGCCTTACATTCCCGCCCGTATGATCAATGATATCCATATTGTGTCCTTAAATGTGAAAGACCTTAACAGCCTTACTAAACGAAGAGCACTGCTGTTTTACTTTGAGCGTTCTGATGCCCATATATGTTTAATTCAAGAGACACACCTCCTTACAGCAGATACCCACCTTCGATCACGGGCATTTCCGATTCAAATGTTTTCATCCGCTACTTCTAAAACTGCAGGGGTTGCCCTCTTGATTTCCTACCGCTTTCCGGGCCGTGTAGGTAGCAAACAAGCTGAAATCAAGGGGAAGTTTCTGGCCTATACCTTTACATTAGACACTTACACGTTTGTGCTAGCCTCAGTTTACGCTCCCAATAGTGGTCAGGAGGGTTTCATCAAACGGTCATTCAGGACATTGCAGGGTTGCCGAACGGGACAGTTTTGTTGGGAGGGGACATTAACTTGGTCTTAGATGGGGACATGGACTGTTCAGGTCGGCGATGAGGTCAGACGGGGACCTTGTACAATGTGGAGAAACGCCTTTTGACTGATGCTGGGCTCACTGACATTTGGAGACATAAACACCCTAACACCAGGGCATACAAGTTTTATTCACACCCGCACAAAACTTACAATCGCATTGACTACTTCTTTACTTCCGACCTGCTAACACAGCGCGCCAGCGAGGTTGAGATTCTCCCCTGCCCATTGTCCGACCATTCTGCGCTGCGTCTCTCTCTGACTTTTCCGCCAAGACGCTTTACTCGACGATTTTGGCGTTTGCGGGAGAACATGCTCCAGCCTCCCTCGGAAGTGCAGCAGGTCGAGGAGAGCATGGCGGACTACTTAGCTTTAAACGATACTCCAGACGTTTCTATGACGACCCTTTGGGAGGCGAAGAAGGCGGTTATTAGGGGGTCTACATTGGCATCGCATCCGGAGACATTAAAGACAGAAGGGAGAAGAGCGCACACCTGTTAGCCAAAGTAGTGGAACTGGAACGTATTCAACAGCGCACTGGAGCACCGAGGGTCTGGTGACAGTTGAAAGCAGCTCGACCCAACACATTTCGCTGCGTCTGCTGCTGGTTCACAAGTAGGTACATGTGAACAAGCAGCAGACGCTGCGAAATGCATCGGGTGGATTGTGCTAAATAAACGTCACTAAGGAGCAATCTTGGGCCTCAGCGTGTTGTCTATTATTCTGAAGACGACTGTTGTTGGATTTATAGGGGTTGGCGAACTCTGCTAGGGCCCGCCTTGATTAAGTGGCGCTGGTCTCTCTTTCGCCGAATTTGTTGGATATATATATATATATATATTTTCTTACACAACAAACACCTCTTCTGTTCACAGATGAAAGGCACACACAAAGTTTTTTATCAAAGCAAGGATGCTTTATTTGGTGCTTAGCCTCCCCCTCCCCCCCATCGACAGACGCGTTTCGCCTCGCGGCTTTTAAAAAAAATAAATATATATATATATATTAGATGCTCCACTGCCAGACAGAAGTCGACACAGCAGCACTCACAGTAGGTTAAACCTAGTTAGGTTTATTGCACACAAAGAAAACAATAAAACAGACGCGTTTCAGCACTTGCCTTCGTCAGTGTCATCTGGCGACAGCGAGGCGTAAGTTAACAACGGCATATACAACAACATAAAAAACGGACCATTGTCCAAATCATAAGCGCCATCTTGGAATGGCAAAACCAAAACCAAATCATAATTAAATTCATTCAGGTATATCAGTTCGAGTTGCTGCCGGACACACAAGATTCATGTCTATTGATGCTTCATGCAAGGTAAATATTTGCAGCATAGTTTAAAGCCCTGGATGGGCAATCATAATGAGACAATTAATACGGTGTCATTTGAATTGCTACATTTACACAGTCCAACATTTGCGGATATAACCTGAATTATTATTTCATTTCATAGGGTTTCAAAGGGAATGTTGCTTATGTTAGAATACACAGTAACCATGGAGCCCAGAATGGCAACATTACTTTTTAGATATTCATAGTTCATTTTATAATCACTATCTGTTCTTAATAAAGATGTGCTGTATGTTCTAAGTCCTACTGTCCCCTGACTCTTTACTACCTTGGTTTCTTGAATTCATTCTTAAAAAATACTCTGGCGTCGACACAGCTCACAGTTACTTTCTTATATCAGTGATCACAGATGTGATGTTAATTCTTGCCCCGCATTGAGGCCTCCCAGTGACTTTGTTTGGAGTTCAATGATATACCTCGACTCCAAACACCTACAAAGCAAGGCACTTACAGCGCCAAGACTTGCATCTACCCACAGGGGATTTTATTTTTGTACATTTGCAGTGAAATGACACGCACCCACTGTGGTTTAATTAGGACGGACTTCAAACACCAGAAGGCTTTGGGAGTGCCACGCCCACTGGGGCAGGTGTTCATGATTTAAACTGTTGGTCTGCAGCGTGAATTTCACTCATACATCCAGCCACTGAAGAAAGGACTTTGATCCTGAAACGCGTCTGGCAGCTATTTGGGATGTTTCATCTTGGCGAATGTGAATGCTGGCAAGGTGTTTGGCAATAAAGAAAAAACTAACGTATTGAGCTTTCAGTGGCTTCCCTCTTTTGGTGCTGCCTGTTTGTCTTGGATATATACGGCTTTGCACGGCCGTTGAGGAGAGCCCACTGCTGCCTGGCAGGCCCGTTCTGGCTCAATCTCATAGCTGGAACAGAGGGGTGGAAGAAGTGCTTGTTCCAGTACAGGGGCTGCAGCTTGCACAGGTTTGTGTTCAAACACCTACAAAGCAAGGCACTTACAGCGCCAAGACTTGCATCTACCCACAGGGGATTTTATTTTTGTACATTTGCAGTGAAATGACACGCACCCACTGTGGTTTAATTAGGACGGACTTCAAACACCAGATGGCTTTGGGAGTGCCATGCCCACTGGGGCAGGTGCTCATGATTTAAACTGTCGGTCTGCAGCATGAATTTCACTCATACATCCAGCCACTGAAGAAAGGACTTTGATCCTGAAACGCGTCTGGCAGCTATTTGGGATGTTTCATCTTGGCGAATGTGAATGCTGGCAAGGTGTTTGGCAATAAAGGAAAAACGAACGTATTGGGCTTCCAGTGGCTTCCCTCTTTTGGTGCTGCCTGTTTGTCTTGGATATATATATATATATATTACCTACTGGCGGTCGCCAGTAGGTATATATAGTTAGGATTTTTTCCCTATGGGATTTTTGAAAATTCTATGTCTAATAACTTTGGCGTTTGTGGACGGAATTGGCTGAAATTTTCAGGAACATGGAACATTTTGTTTCTGAGCAGCCCCAGAAAATTTAGGGGGGGTTTGTGAAGGGGGGGCCGAGAAAAAAGGGGGGTCCCAAAACGTGTTTTTCCAATGTTAATTTCCATAGGGCGGTTGGCCTCACTTTTAGCCCGAACGGCTGAATGGATTTGCACGAAACTTGGCAAAATTGTAGGGACTGTTAGCCCGATGTGCCTTTGCTAGGTCTCAATATATGTGCTCCAGTGGATTTTGAGAAATTAACGTTCAAAAAAAGATATATATCTGTAAGCGCGCTCTGGGCAGCGCTCCGGTTCGCGTACTTGACGCGTAACGGAACTTCGCGAAGCGAAGCTGATTGGCTCTCCGGTGTCTGTCAACATTCTAAACAGTCCGGAGCGGCCGCCATCTTGTCTCTCGGTAAGGATCGAGAGACAAGAGGAGGCCAAAACAAAGGGGGAAATGACCATAAGGGGGCATAGTAGATCCTCCCTGACCCCCTAGGTTTGATGTGGAGGCTTTAAAAGGGCCCCGCAGGGGTAAAAAAAAAAAAAAAAAAAATTTGTTTTTTTGCGTGGGCAGCGCCCGGTTCGTGAACCGGGAAGCGTTCTGGGGAGCGTACTATAAGGAAAAAAGAATTATAGACTTTTCAAATACTGTATGTTAATTGATTGTTGGTTTTGTTGATTATTTTTTAATTTCTTTATTTTTTAAGCAATTATTTATTATTGTGATTGTGTTTCAAAATTTAATAAACTTTCTAACATTTCACTGTCTGAAATGTCATTATTTTCATTGAACATAGTTTGTAATCTCTGAGGGTGTAAAATGTCCTCATTTTGAAGGAGGTCATCTACTGCTTGCACACATTGCAGTAGTTCTTGGTCCCAAGTTTCATCCATAAATTCTATATAATTTGAATCAATTATTTCTTGGCTGCTCTCTTGCAGGACAATTTGAAATGAAACTTTGTGTTCGCCTTCCATTTTGCCTGAAATTTGGAAAAAAAATATATATATTAGTAGAGATAGGGCACTGTTGGGATTAATTTTAGATAGGCAGTTTTTATCAGTGAATTTATCTTTGGGCAGTGTATAGTATCAGAGTGGAAGTAGGAATATAAAAAAGTGTATGTGATTTAACATAAGTAATTTCATAATTATACAAGAGAAGCCTAACTCCATCCATAACTATAACAGAGAAGTCTATCTAAATCTATAACTACTACAGAGGGATAGTATATAACTATCAGAAAAAGTTTACCATATTAACTGATAGTGCACAATATACTTCAGTTTTTAAAATAACAACTTACCTTTACAAAGAAGTTGAAGTGATTAGTGAAAATCCAATTGAAATGTACACCAGGAAGTAGTAGTCAAAATGGCTGTGTTTCATGCTCTTCCTTTATATATATTCAGGTATATAACCAATCAAATGTCAGGTAAAAAAAGTAGAAAATGAAAGTAACATTTTCATTGGTTGTCAATTCCAACACTTCAGATGTGTTGTGTGAAGTAATTTACCTCACGGTATTTAGAGAGGTCTACAGGTTAAATGGCTAAATGGAATTTCAATCAAATTTGTGAAAATGATAGGGATTGGTATGTAGTATGAGGTAATCTATATTTGGTGAAAGTGTCTCCAGTCGTTTTTCTGTAAATTACTTTCCCACCTTTTTTGATGGAGCGCTTCCCGGGGAGCGACCCGGTACGCGAACTGGCGAGCGCCCCAGTACGCGAACCTGAAGCGTTACGGGAGTCCACCATTTTGTGTTTCGGTCGAATTAAGATACAAGATGGAGGGCAACTAATGTTCAGAATGGGTAGAAGGGGGCACGGTAGACTTCTCTTGACCCCCTAGGTTTTGTGAGGGTGGCTGAGGAGGCCCATATGTGCGAAAAAAATCATTTTTAAAAAAAAATATCGCGAGGTTAGCTTCCGGTTCGCGTACCGGGTAGCGCCCCGGGGAGCGTACTTTGTTGAAAATTAGTGAAAAAAGTTAGAGTAAAATAATAATTGTGAGTGATCAGATGTAGGGTAGCTCTGAGAAGAGCTTTTGGGTTTATGGTACATTTAGGTACTTATAAGTAGGTACCAATGCACAGTCTTAAATTCAGAATGAAAATTCTGTTGCCCTCATCTGAGAAGTGAACTCCATCTCCTCTGTAGATATCTTGCATGTAGTAACGCAAGTTATTGTTGTACACGGAGCCCATTCCATGGTCTCTCATGTAAGCTGAAACAGATTTGTTTACATGCTTCCTCGACTTCTCAATTTGTGAACAAAATTGGTTCGACCACCTCCATTTCTGTCTTTGGCATATATTTGAATATACCAAGGCAGTCTGAGGAAAAAGTGCCATTAATTGCTCAAAGGTGTCCTTTAAAAGCATTTCCAGACCTACCCCAGTCAAAGTGCCCAAGTCATTACCTCCACAGTGCACAATTAACAGGTCAGGTTTTGGCAAATGCATAAAGGTTTTCACCAATGGTATCAATTGGTGACATTTTAATCCTCTGTGGCCAAACCACTTAATTTCCCCATCTTGTAAATTGAGGTTAGGTAAATTTCTGTTATAAGCATACCTCTGAGCCCAGTAGATGTAACTATGTCCAACAATCCAGACAGAAAACATGGTGAGAGAAGGTTCTGCTGCAGTCAGATGAAGTGTGGCAATGAAATGGCAGTTGAAAAAATAAGAGTTTAAAATGAAAAAAACTGTGGAGTTTCTGTGTTAATGAAGCAGTAACAGTGATTGGTGGATTTTGATTGCTGAAAACAGAAAGTTAGGGTGCATGGATGAGTTCTTTGAAAGATGTATTTTGAGTGGTCAATAAAAAATCATTAAATGAAAGATTGCACTGGATATGCAGGTGCACTGAGAGTTCAGAGTTCAATTGAAACATTGTTGTGTGAACTTGCAAACACCAGAGGTCTTCCAAGAGGTGGTTGCTATGCAAAAAAGGCAGAGAGGGCAGAGGGGGGAAGGGTTTTGATTTGAAAAAAGTGAGGGAAGAGTTTTGATTGGGTGACATGAGAGATATGTGTGAAGAATTACAGCATTTCTGTGCTTTTGATAGCTGCAGACTCTGGAGTGCATACCTTTTGCTCTGCTAAAGACAAAGTGGTGTGTTTCTGAGACTGTTTTGAAACTCATAAAGTATTTGCTAAGGTGAGAAAAGATTTATTTAATTTAGATAGAGATTAGTGTGCTTTAAGGAGAAAATTATGAAGAAAGTTGTGTTTTTAAAATGTTGCTTTGCCTCAAGTGTTTTACAAATAGATTTTGTTTCTTTGAGAAATTGTAATTGGAGAAAATGTGAAGTATTAGTACTGACAGGGTGTTTTTGTGCATAGGAGCTGTGGAGTGTTTTCAAATTATGACTTGAAAATCGTTTTTGAGGAAAAGGAATGGTTTTAAAATTTATGACAAGGACATAATGGTGTATGCTTCTTTATAAGGCATTTCAGTGTTTCTGATGTTATTTTTCCAATATTAAATTAAAAGACCTTTCCCCGTGGAGCAAATTCCTTGTAAATATGCTCCCACCTGTGCATGGTAAATTTAGATTTTGATTGTTTGCATTACATAGCCATGTAAAAAGTGACCCAAACATGCTGCAAAGGCAATCAAAAAACGCTTTCATGTGTCTTAAGGACATTTTAAGTCATTTCCCCATGTGGAGTGTTTTCAAATTATGACTTGAAAATCGTTTTTGAGGAAAAGGAATGGTTTTAAAATTTATGACAAGGACATAATGGTGTATGCTTCTTTATAAGGCATTTCAGTGTCTCTGATGTTATTTTTCCCATATTAAATTAAAAGACCTTTCCTCGTGGAGCAAATTCCTTGTAAATATGCTCCCACCTGTGCATGGTAAATTTAGATTTTGATTGATTGAGTTACATAGCCATGTTAAAAGTGACCCAAAAAAGTTGCAAAGGCTTTAAAAAAACACTTTCATGTGTCTTAAGGACATTTTAAGTCATTTCCCCGTGGGCAGTGTTTTCAAATTATGACTTGAAAATCGTTTAAGAGGTAAAGGAATGTTTTTAAAATTTATGTGCGCCATATGCCCCCAAATTTCTTTTTCAGGGGTGCAGCAGGGTGTTCTTGAGACACCCCTGCACCCTTGGAAAAATTCCTAATTTGCGATGAGCTAATTGCTAATCGCAAATTGCACCTTCATTCCTATGGGCCTCCTGGCCCATGGAAATGAATGGGCAATTTGCAATTAGCAATTTGCTCATCGCAAATTAGGAATGGTAAAGAATCGCTATTTATTCCTTAAAATTCGCTATTTAGGAAATGCAAAATAGTTTGATGATACATATGGCGGTTCATCTCTAACAAGATAAGAAGCTTAGGGATAGATTTATGATGACTGGCGCAATGAAGTGGACATCACTTACTTCATTGGTAGGCCTTTACATGTATTATCTCCTCTGTATTCTTCAACAAGCGTAACTTTGATCTGCAACCCTGAGTAGGCCTCACCTTAAACAAACCTCTGGATAGGCCACACCTTATTGTCATCCTGAATCAATCATTTAACATGTTAGGGACAGATTTATGATAGGTGTATGCCTCTTTTGCGCCACTGTGCGTCACTTTTGTGACGCAGTGGCGGTTGAAAAGATTTGCTATGAGGCGACAAAATTATAAAATGATGCATCTAGGCAGATGTGTCATGCTGTAAAAAAAAAAGCAGGTGGTCCTCTCTTCCTTGGATGTGGTGGAGGTGGTGGGGAAGCACCAGCTGAAGCTACTAAAGAAGCCATTGCTCACTGGTAACAAAGGGTCTTTCTCTCACAAAGATGAAAGTCAGAGTGAGGAAAGAAGGAGGGGTTTTCATCATTTGGGAAAAACAATAGTTCTAAACCAATGAAAAGTGTTAATTTTAGATCACATGACCTAGTCTTACATCATTAGGAAACCAAAAGTGAAATGAACCAATGAAAAGTGTTATTACCAAGTCACATGACCTGCTGTGTTTACGTTACGCGCTTTGCGCCGCGTCCCGGTTCGCTTCCGGGAAGCTGCGCTTCGCGCCTCGCTTCGCGTACCGGTTCGCTTCCGGGTACGCTAACGTAGCACGTCATATGACGTATCACGCGACAACGCGAAACGTCATGCGGACGCGACGCGTCACGATGTTGTTTTCTAACGCGGCAGTTGCGCTAACGGAACGTTTACCGGTTCGCGGACTGGGTCGCGGCATCAAGATGAGCTAACGGGAAGCTTCCCGGTTCGCGAACCGGGAGCGAACAAAAAAAAAGTATTAAAAAAAAAATTATTAATAAACATATAAAATATCTTTTGGGATTTAAAGAAGAATACATTTTACAGCTACAGATATTAGCTTTTAAAAAACCAATGAAATTCACTGAAAAAACCATAGGTTATAGACCATATATAGTTAGGAATTAGCATTTACAAAACCTTGAAAATTCACTGAAAAAACCATAGGTTATAGACCATATATAGTTAGGAATTAGCATTTAAAAAACCTTATTTTACTCACACAAAACCATTGAAATTCCATATATAGTTAGTTGTACTAACTATATATCGCGCACCCGCAATCCACTGCTGATCATGTCACATATTACATCATTCATGACATGGTCAGTGACATCACTGATGACATCACTGATGACATCTCAAATGACATCACTGATGACATCACTGATGACATCTCAAATGACATCACTGATGACATCACTGATGACATCTCAAATGACATCACTGATGACATCACTGATGACATCACTGATGACATCACTGATGACATCTCATTTGACATTACTGATCACATCACTGATGACATCATTCATGTGATAATACGATGAACCTCTTCAGACTCTAATATAACCTTAGATACACTCAGTGTAAACAGACACTCATAGACTGTCACTCATCCATGGAGTTACTCAGACACTTAGTCAGTCATGCAAAGAATCAATCACACCTCCATTTCCTCAACTATACAGTTATACACACCTTACTTATTCAAACATATACTAAAACATATTTACTCACTTATACAATCCTGGATACAAGTTCACAATGATCCATACAGCCACTCACACATTCACTGGCTCTTATGCACAGTTATTTATATATGTCAACTCTCACATGTACTGTATTTTACATATGTACTTACTTTGACATGTAGCACTGAGATATCCATTCACTCACCAATACACTCATGCACACAGTCAACTGCCCATACAGCTGTTTCCACATGCACTTTTGAACCCATACATCTACTCAATCAACTGCTCACACATCTATGCAGAGAGTCATACACCTCCCAGCCACCCACACACACACTCAGTCTCCCATACAAATGCTTGGGCAACCAATCAATAACCCATATAGTTAATCATATAGCTACTGATCAACACATGCAGCAGTTTACAGAACAACATACATAATGATGCACAAATTAAGACAGTTTAGTCACTAACCCATGCACTCAGTGAGACACATTTAATCAGTCACTCATACAGTCAGTCATGCCCCTACTAAATCCTTCATCAAGACACTTATACATCCACTCATTCTTCAATATGTAAGACATATTTTAACTTTACAGAATTATACAGTCACTGGATGTAGTCATCAGTGATGTCATCAGTGATGTCATTTGAGATGTCATCAGTGATGTCATCAGTGATGTCATTTGAGATGTCATCAGTGATGTCATCAGTGATGTCATTTGAGATGTCATCAGTGATGTCACTGACCATGTCATGAATGATGTAATATGTGACATGATCAGCAGTGGATTGCGGGTGCGCGATATATAGTTAGTACAACTAACTATATATGGAATTTCAATGGTTTTGTGTGAGTAAAATAAGGTTTTTTAAATGCTAATTCCTAACTATATATGGTCTATAACCTATGGTTTTTTCAGTGAATATATATATATATATATATATATATATATATATATATATATAGAGAGAGAGAGAGAGAGAGAGAGAGAGAGGGTGAGTGAGTAGGGGCATATCATGGTCTGATAACCTCAACTCATCAGTGGGATCTGCTCAGCACCCCCTCTCAGAGCCTCGTATATGGATATTACGGCTCATTTTTTATGCATCTCAGTGCAAGCCATTTTTTATTATAAGGTTATAGTCTACTATTATTTTTACGTAGATTTAGCCAGGAGTAATATTGTCATAATATACTTCAATGAAAGTACTGAAGAGTATACACATAGATTTTTTTGTTGTTTTCCAATAATGTAATATTTTACACATTTAAATATTCTATGAAATTAAATGTTTATAAGCGAGTCCGACCGGCACGAAGAAAGAAACCAGAACATATACGTGGGAAAAAGAGCTCATTGCATGAACAAAAAATATGCTACCATCTATTATTTATCATTCAAAGGGTTACAATTTGAATACCACTGAGGAATGGCATCACATAAGACAGCTGTGATGAATAGTTCAAGTATGTTCTTTGATGTTTATTGAAAAAGATTAAGCTTTCAGAAACATAGGGATATTTTATAAAGCCACAACACCAAACCTAAGACTCAGAACATTATTTTTTTCTGTCAGTTTGTTTTAATAGATTCTGTAGAGAATAACAACCTTGATATAAATACTAGCAAAGCATAATCAGACATGACAAGCATGAAGGGTCACTATAAATTGCTCATATCAAATATTAGTTTGTAATAGCTGCAATATACGATAAGGAAACAAGAAAATCAACTGGATTCAGAAAACTGTAAAAATTATCTGAATTTTCAACCCTTTAAATTATATTCATGGAGCTCCCAAGAAAACATCTATCAATCACAAAACTAGTGAGCCACAACTGGAAAGCAGGATAATGCTGCCTTCAGGGGAGAACTCAACAATTTCTGGATGATAAAGCTGCAAGACGTGCATTGCATAATGCATATCACAAACCCGAGCAGAGTCACATTTGTCACAAGTTGACCAGCCCACAAGTAAGGACCTATCTAATGACCTCCCAGGACTATTTACATATGCGTCACACTACACCACACGCCTCTTCCAACACTAAGTAAATATCCACCTGAAATTGCTCTCAACAGTGTTCTATGATGCCACACTACGTAAAATTACATGCTATACAAATTCCAAATACCAAAACATAATATACGTCTCGGAGTAAAGTAAAGATTAATATATGATAGTTGTCAAATTGTGGGCTTTAGATGTATTAGCACTGTCTAATCACTATAAAAAAGTATTAAGACGAAAGGAATAAAAACGTAATTACTCCAAATCTCCAGCCCTACAGCACAAAACATCTCACACGCTCGAACAAGACCATCAAAATATTTTGGCCAATAGGACAAAGGTAGGCACCAGTTCCTTGCAGGAGCAAAAAAATAACATGTTGTGATGAAAAGGTCTGAAAATGCCATGCTCCTTAAAAACAACATATAATATACAATTTAGTCTTTGATACATTTAGATACTATACATTCTATTTGAAAATAAGTCTCTTGCTATGTTTGGCACATGCATGTCTGATCCCATCTTTTAGCCTTGAAGGCATGTCTTCTGTAATTTCAGGCTAGCCAAATTCATGCCAGCTTTTTAGGGTTTACACAAAAAGTACATACAGGGAAACAAAATCATTGGTTAATTTGTAAAAAAAATGGATTTAAAATAAATGTTGGCGCCCATTATCTTTTTCTTAGGAGCTGGTTACGGGAAAAATGGTACCAAATGATACCAAATGGTGATTTTGCAGAGTACCAAAGCTGCCTAATCTTGATTACACCTTCTTCCTCTTTATTTCACCTCTCTCTTTATCTCACTCTTGTAGACTCATTTTTATCCATGCTTTGTCCTTTTATCATTGTCTTACCTTTACTTACTCTTTCCTTGTACTATGTCTGCCTTTCTTTCTCAAGTTGTGGGTCAAGGTCTGATAATTAAAAGCAAGCTCTAGTCCTTATAAATGACTGTTGGTGTGGGAGTCCAAGGACTCACCAGGATAGTTCTATCTTAATATACACCCACTTCCAAAACTTGCCGGAGAGAATCCTTGTGGTTTTGGAGAGGACGACGGACCTTTTTCCACTGTAGGCAAATTAGAGCTTTCCAAATAGATTCCAAACATCACTGACATCTAGAATTTGTGATCAGTCAATGATGAGAAGTTTGTAAAAGTTTCAAATCCTTATTTATTTTAAGGTTAGAATATTTATATCTCTTTGTTTAGATTAGTACATTTATAGAAATATAAACTAGAGTCAGCATTAGAAAATATACACAGTGTTCACACAAAGAAATGGCGTAAACTGAAGGGCCTATTCTAAATAGAACCCTCTGGAGAAGAGCAAACTAGAAATGATCTTCTCAAAAAGAGTAGTTCTGTAAACTTAGCCAAGTTACGTACAGCTTCAGTAGCAACTGTAAATAAGAATGAAATCATTGCAGTAGCACTGATCACCAGATTCAAGTCTTGGCACCTTATAGGAATAGCTAAAGAAATTCACACTCCGTAAAGAAGAGTTTCAGGATAAGGAGAAATCCAGCAGCAGGACCACTGGAATAAAAATAGAAGTCTGAGTCTAAGTCCCAGAAATCTGAAAGTGTCTGTCTACCTACCTAGGAACACTCATTAATATAGATACATACTTTCATAACATTTCATTAGGCATCCTCTATCAATATCCGATAGGAATAGTTCAGGAGATGGTGTCTTCGGTCACACGATGCTCCATCTTCCAATTCCCACAGTCTGTCCCCTTGTTAACATTAGTCAATACAAATTATTCAATACTTCTTACATTAAGGAAGGTTCTCATAAGAGCTCTCTTACTAAGCTAAAGGATGCTCTATGAGCTTGATGCATGAACAATAACTAGTCAGTAATATGAAAGCATCTATCCATGTTATTCGGAAACATCATTCATAAGTCATAATTTAACATAAATGGGTCTAATAAGCTCATTGTTCTCTAACACATGATCTAACATGGGGTGAGGAGCTGGATAAACACAATGTTATAGTCAGCACATTTCTGAAAGATGTCACTAATGCTGAGCAATTTCCTAAATATCTCATTCATGTAACTGTGAGCAAGAGTCAAGTGAGAAGACTTTTGGGCCTTGTTAATATACATGTTAAGAAATGTTTGCTTAGTGAAAAAAAATATTTTCTCTGAAAGGCATTAACATAAGTGTATTTAGTTTGGTACAGTGACATGTAAGTTGTGTGCGTGGACCAATTACCCCAATCATGATTGGACAGTACAATACCTCTACATGGCATTTGAGACTGGGGAATTGTTGTTAAATGTACCCTTTGTAACATTGCACCACTGCACGAATCTAACAATGTTGTAAAGAATGCTAAAACCCAATAAAACCATTCAAAAAAAAAAAACATAAGTGTATTTAGTTAATATATTTTCACAGTTTATCTAACTGAGTTATAAACATTATGCATTTATTTTTCTAGGTATAATTTCCTAAAATATATGTTAGGACCTTACGGACTTCCATTAAAAACTTTTGGTAGAGAGTGAGACCAACTGAATAAACAAGTTTCATGTAAAGGTTAACTGGTAAGCTCATTTGCAATTGAAAGATTACTTATAGAAATATATTTCATGTTGTCAGAAAGGAAAGCAGTTGTGCTAAATGCATGTTTCACTTTCAAGGATATGTTCTATTTTGTAATTCAAATGTAAAAAGAAAGAATACTAATGTTTCACAATGAGATAATTTGCTCAGGTTTGCAGTCCAACTGTCCTATTATAATAGTACGTTTCCCTGATAGCTGTGTGTGTTACTTTTGGGGTGCGAATTATGAGCTAAACATCATCAGCTGTGTCCATGAGTAAAGCACATTTACTCTTTGAAAAAGAGTTCTGGATTAAGGCCTAGGTTTGTGAATTGGTGTATTTTCAACAGATGAGTATTCAATTCTTTCCAGTATCTTTAGCAGTGTCAGTCCTGATGGATACTGGGATGTTCCAGACCCTGGGTGCATAGATGCAAAAGTCCTGCTTCATTGTTTTGTCTATATTTACATTGCTAAATCTGCAGGCAAATGGGGTCATGCCTGCGGGTGTTTCAAGAACCATCGGAGATGGGGATCTTCTTTGCAAGTGAAGCAGTGGAGCTGGTAGTGATGGCTTTTTAAATAATGCACCTTGTTTGGAAGATGGAGTAGGCTGGAAAGGGAAAACAATGGAGTTCCATCAGGATAGGGTGATATGATCATATTTCTTCATGCCCTTGATGAGAAATGCTACAGCATGTAAGCTGTTGCTAAGGGGATCCTATATGTTGAATGAGTCATGAAAATATATGACTGTTGTATATTACCAATAGTACTCTATTAATATTGCTCACTGATAGACAATATAATTGTTTAGGTTTGGAGTTATTGTGCTTGTTTGTTTTTTTCACTTCCTGGGACAATGTTTTAGCTGCCTAGAATCTCCGTAAATGTATTGTAATTAAATGTGGAAGTATTTCATATCTCAGAATAGGATATGGAACACTCAAATCTAATGAAGATATAGATAGGCACAGAGATTCTCTGCAGCTAAAACATTTTCCCCAGAAAGAATAAAGCACAAAAAGCATTCCAAATTCTAAACCTAAACAATTATATTATTAATTTCAATTGATCTTTATTTCGACTTTTTCAGCCATAAAAGATACATGTAAAACAGAACAGCCTAACACACAACATATATATAGCATATACAATTTAAAATACATCTTATTATAAAATACTAAGATCATTTCCAATAAAAAAATAAAAATACATAATACATAATAAAAGAGTTATGTCACCAATTGCATTATTCCTCAAAGGGCAAAGTCATACACCATATTAGTTGGCGGAGTATTTACATAGTTTAGCTACTCATAACGGTTGACCAACCTTCCTTCTTGAATAATAAACTGATAGGAGAAATCTGCTAATACTAAATACGACAATTTGTAGGGTATTTGTCTTTGCAATCCTATACGCCTGAGAGCATGTTCTTATTCCTAGGATATTGCACAAGGCTTTAACCCATTTTTTTCTTGCTTTGTCGTACGCTGAGCAGAAGAAAAGGATATGTCTCTCGTCTTCCATATACGAGCCTGGGCACATTACACACTTCCCCGGTATAGAGTCAACCCCGTCCCCATTTTTCTTAGACCAGCGTTCAACATTACTGTTTGTCATAAGATTCCCATACCTAAACTTCAGGAATAGAGACTTTGCGAGCGGAGGCTCAATCTCGTCCAGAAAAGACTCGAAAAAAGGCTCTTCCTTAAACTTTTGGAAGCTTTGGGTAAGGGATCCATTACTGTTACCGGTTACTAGACGGGTTGAGATGAAAGACCAAAATATGTGTTTCACCATGAGTTTTGCATTAAATGGTAACCCTTCCGGGCATTCCCAAAACTGTGATAGGCCCAGGATAAAGAACCATTTTTTTATATGTTTGAGCCATACACTGGAATGTAGAGAATCAAGACCCAATATCTCCTGGAGTCCTTTCCTATAATCAATTAGTTCAGGGGTGGACCATAGACGTACCCAGAACATTAGTGGTCTTAAGGTTGCATAATTATCAGTTCTTTTAAAGTTCAAATCCATTTGGAGTAGAATCAAGGGGGTGCTTTTAGGGACCCTTACGATTGATCTCATGAATCTGTTATCCGGTCCATAAAAACTATCTTTCGACCACGCTCCCCAGATCTCGGCCCCATAAAGGGCAGCAGACTGTGTTTTGAATTTGAATAGCTCAAGTGCAGGAGTAATACTTTTACTTGAGCAGTTTTTTAGTTTGCTGATAATTGGTCTAACATTATGGGCATATGACATCTTGCTTTTCTCAATTTGGTCTTTCCAGGTTAGGTTCGAATCTAACACTACACCCAGATAGGAAAAGTTATCCACTATTTCTAAGGTTTGGCCATCCAAACTTAGGGTCCCCCTATCAGGCTTAGGTGGGTTTAGAGCCATACATTTGGTTTTATTAATGTTTATCTCTAAGCCCTTCTTCATACAGTATATGCTAAAGGAATTCAGAAGGGTTTGCAGACCCTTCTTTGTTTGTGATACCAAAATGGTGTCATCCGCGAAAAGTAACGCCGGCACCAACTCCCCATTAAGTTTTGGTGAATCGCTGGAACTACTGCTCAAATAATCAGGGATATCATTAACAAAGAGCGAAAATAAAGTAGGTGCCAGGACGCATCCTTGGCGTACTCCACGCTCTATGGGGATATCACGTGTCAGTTCTCCACATGGTCCCCACCTAATATTGGCATGATTCCCATCATGTAGATGGATTATTTGGGCCAGGAGACATCCAGGAAGACCAGCTTCACTGAGTGACCTCCAGAGCAGATTACGAGGAACGAGGTCGAAAGCCGCCCTCAAATCCACGAAGGCGACGTACAAACGACCCTTCCTGATAAGCACATACTTCCAATATATACAGCAAAATCTAAACACCTGGTCTATGGTGCTGATCTTACCCCTAAAACCAGCTTGTAATTTGGTAAGTATGGCGTTTTCCTCAATCCACTCATTCATTCGAAACAGTAAGTGTTTGGAAGAAAGCTTTTGCAAAATGTCCATCAAGCTAATCGGTCTGTAGTTCGACGGAACCGACCTACTGCCCTTTTTAAATATAAGAACAACCTCTGCAGCACGCCAACTGCCTGGGAATTGGCAATTGCTAGACAGGGCATTGAACAGGTGATTTATATAAGGAGCCCAAACTTCGACCTCATGTTTATACAAATCACCTGGTATTTTGTCTGGGCCTGGGGCTTTGCTGCTTTTTAGGTCAGCAATGGCTCTTTCTGTCTCATTAATTGTAAAATTCATGCACTCGATTGGTGGGGAGGACCAGGGGGTGACATCAGACCCATTGTCATACTGTTTGTAGAGAGATGTAAAGTGATTTACCCAGGTCAGCTCACCTAAAAAAACATCCTTCACAACTCTACCTGCATGGGACCCATTAGCCACCAACCTCCAGAACCCCACATTATCTTTTGCTTTAGCTGCAGTCAGCATCTCTGCCCAAATCGACTCCTCCCAACTTCTTCTTGAGTTGTTTTGGGTAGACTTATAGAATTCCCTAGCCACTCTAACATCCTCCTTTGATTTGTTTTTTATTGCCATCAATAGATCCCTCTTGGCTGCTCTACAAGACTTGTCATACCATAGTTTTCCATGACACCCCATTCTCACATTTTGTTGTTTTTTTTTCGGCATTTTTGTCAAACATATTCAAAGAATACATGGTGGAGTTCAATAAAACTATCATAACATTCGGGTGAAAGAGAGTGATCATCTAGGGACCCAAAGATTGAGTCAAAGATTGAGTATACATTTGCCAGTGCATTTTCATGTTCAAGTACTTGGCACCATTTCAGCGCACGCCTATTATTACTGATATGATGCTCATCACATGAATTTAGGTTTGAAACCTCAGTTGTTACTTGGGAAGGGGTTTCACTGAACAAAGTACCATCAACCAATAGTTCCAGTGGGTAATGATCACTCTCACCCCTAATAGACACCACGAAATCCAACATATGTTGCCAAATGCACAATGAAACAAATATAAAGTCCAGATTGCTTGTCATATTGGACCTTACAAACGTGGGACATTTTAAGAGATCAGAGGGGAAACGACCATTGCATGCTCTAAGATTGTGGTCGATTGTTAATCCTACCAATTGTACGACCAATACAGAGCAGTTGACAAACTTTGTGCTCTCAAGTGGGGGGATATTATTTACAAGGTCTTCCTCATCAAGAATGTCCGCGAATCCCAGGACGGGTTCGAAATTACAATTAATATCTCCGACCATAATTACTGGGACCTCACTAACCACCCTTTTTAAAAAGTCATCTAAAACTTCAATAGTGGGAGATTTTTTAGAGTGCATGGAAGGTCTATTATAGATATTGATCAGATAACATTCTTCATTTTTTACAGATGTAATTCTCAACGCCAGGATGTCCAATGAGCCTGTGTCAATTATTTTGATCTTAATCTTTAACGTGACTTTGGCCCATATGATAAGACCCCCCGAGGGTCTTCCCCTATTTGCTTGGACAGCCTCAGTGCCATAGGTTTTGTATCCCATCCTATGGGGTATATCTATTGCCCAAGTTTCTTGTAAGAAGCAAAAATCACAGGAATCTATGTATTCTGCCCATTCCGGGTCCCTCAGATTTTTACATACCCCCGCAATATTCCAGGAGATAATAAGCAAAGATGATTTTGCCCCGTTTGCAGTGCAGATAGAATTTACAATCAATTCTGGTCCTATCGTTGGGTCTTTGACTGTTTCATCTCCATGGTACGGAACTAAATCAAATGGCCGGTCCACTACACAGTTAGGTACAACATCAACTGAACCAATCTGATTTTCCCCTCGATTATTCATACTTGGCGCAGTACCATGCTGCATATCTAAGGCCCCTTTTTTAGCTTGACAATCCTTAACACCCTCTCCAACTCGAGTCATTGTTTTTGAATTGACAGATTTACTGGAGATACCCTCAGTATCAACTAGGCGATCACTGGCGTGTCCACTAGGGGGCCCAATTCTCTGGATAGGGAGTCAATCAACTCCATCCAGGGGACTGAACCTATTGTAGGTAGAAACACCATTCCACCCAATGCCAGTGCCATGTCTGCCATGTCGCGTACCAGGCATGGAACGGTAATTAACCGTAGTCCAATTGCCTCCATTGTTCGCATGCCTCAAAGAAGGATAAAAGAATGACAGGGGCCTTACTTCGGGCGTGGAACGGTAATTAACCGTAGTCCAGTTGCCTCCGTTGTTCGCATGCCTCAAAGGAGGATAGAAGAATGTCAGGGGCCTTACTTCAATGGGGGATGTGCCTGCATAAGCAGTTTGTGAGCAAATATGTTGGGCGGTAAGAGAACCTTCAAAAGAAACGACAATACAGTCTCCCACGATGGTTTTATGTGTAGGACCGATCCACAGTACCCTTCTTACCATGAGGATTTTACTTTTAGTATCATTTGAAATGGGCTTATTCTCATTTAACCAATATATCACCTTATTTTTCAGGGACAAAAATTTTTCCTCATATTGGTTATCTAGCTCGGGAACCCCAGTTAGTACAATTACAAAGGGGCTTGCATCAGGTGGAAGATCTATAAATCCCCCCCTGGGAATTTTTCTAGATTGGGAAGTCTGGTCGTTTTGTATAGTCTTTTCAACCCTAGGGGTAGATGCTACACATACAGGGGGTTTGGGAACAATCAATTTGATAGGGCACGCATTTTTGGTACCCGCAGATCCTGTATTTGCTACAAAGGCAGGACCTTTGCCATTCTGGTTAATTGCATTATTACCTTTTGGAGGGACCAAGGGAGTAGCAGAAAAAGTATAAACTTGGGTCGCTCCACGATCAGCTACTTGGGGAACACTTATTATAGTAGTTTGTTTAACACCCATATTTGTTGTAGTAGGCACGGGGCAAGTTGAAACATGAGAGCTGCTAAGGGCAGCATCTGGAGGCTGTGGTTTTATGCCACAAGTGTCTAAGCTAATACTGGACAGGGTGATAATACTTTTCTCCAATTCCAATAGTTGGTTTTCGATACTAGATAACCTAACTTCGAGTGGCTTTAATAGCTTTTTTAGAGTCTCCCATACAGTTTTAACAAAATCCTCCTTCCCCCCTTCCAATTCTAGCAGAGATGTACCTGTTTTCTCTACTATTGGGGCATCATGCACATCAATAATAACGACATCGGCTGTACTATTAGTTTCCATCACATTATCTTTTTTAGACAACTCTATGCTGGGTAATGACTGAGAAAATAGATTGTTCGTACCCCCCTTCGAATTTGACCAAGCTGTTAAACACTGGCTTTTTGCCACTTTAGTTTTTTTCCTAAGGTACGCTGACCCAAACTTACATTTTCTCTTTAGTGTTGGCATTACCTTAGTGGGATACAAAACTTTGTTGATGCCCTCAGTGTCTTTGGTTTCATTGACCTTCAGTGTCATATACATATTAGGAGATGGTACAGGTAACGTCCTCTCGTGCGTTTTCTCAGAATGATCCGGTGAGACATTAACAAATGGCAAAATTTCCTCGGGAGCTGGATGAACTTCGACCGGTATAACAAGAGATTTAGTAGCAGCAGAGCGTTCCGGAGTCTTAGCTAAGGCAATGCTACCTAAGGAAGATTTTTTGGCCAAGCCTAAATCAATAGATAGTCTCCTTGCTTCCTCCAGCTCCAAGGAAACTCTGTACTGGAGTTTGGAGATCTCATTATCAATGCTTGTGTTGGTCCTTGTTATTAATTCATCCAGAGTTCCCGTGACTTTTTTAACATTCTTAGCCGTGTGACGAGTTACACGTGTAGACATTTTTCGAAAAGTTACCCTGGTCAAGTAGATGGGGCAGTAAAGGATAATACAAACAGATAAATCAGCCACTCAGCCAAGAGGAATGGCCCGGTCCGGTCTCTCTCGGTCTAGAACGGGCTAAAACGGGCCCGCCCTTGTCCCGGGCTTCTCCCGGCGCCCTCCCGCGTGCTCCCGCGCAGCGGGTTGAGTCACTTGTTTATGTTTGTTGCTTGTGAGAGGGGCGGAGCGTGCAGGGAGAGCTGCCCAGGTGCTTACAATTGGGTCTGGCGGGCGCTCCTGGGACTTGAAGTCCTGCGCCCGCACTCGCTCGCAGCCCTGCACGCATCCCCGCTGTCCCTACCTCCCAGATGAAACACTGGCCCACGGGTGCTGTTCTTTGGCTGGCAAGCCCCCAAGGGCGAAGCGGGACCCGCGGAGCGGGTACCGCGAGCTGTGGCTGAAAGTCCGGTGAGGAAGCAGGAAAGCAGTTGCTAGAAGCGCTATGCCTTGAAATAAACACGAAGTGGTGACACGGCGGTATCAGGCAGTGTTGAGGCTTAAATGCTGATGAATGGGAATGGTGGGGCGGAGCGTGCAGGGAGAGCGGCCCAGGTGCTTACAATTGGGTCTGGCGGGCGCTCCTGGGACTTGAAGTCCTGCGCCCGCACTCGCTCGCAGCCCTGCACGCGTCCCCGCTGTCCCTACCTCCCAGATGAAACACTGGCCCACGGGTGCTGTTCTTTGGCTGGCAAGCCCCCAAGGGCGAAGCGGGACCCGCGGAGCGGGTACCGCGAGCTGTGGCTGAAAGTCCGGTGAGGAAGCAGGAAAGCAGTTGCTAGAAGCGCTATGCCTTGAAATAAACACGAAGTTATTTATCCACTAGAAATATTAATGGAGTACTAATGGTAATATAAACAGCTATACATGGTTTTGCTCTGAGCGGCTTGGTCTATTACCTACAGCCAGCATTAAAAAGAACCTATGCCTTCTACCATATTGCGGTTCTGAATAGTCCTGTTACTTAGTTTGGCATTAATACATGTTCCGTAAGGTTTCCATTTGCAAGCTGTCTGTCCTTTCAGTGGGATGTTTTTTTGCCTATTGGACTGGTTACTCCTTGAAAATGTGATGCCTTGTCTACATCTATAAATTGTTTTTTTTTCAGGTTTATGTTCTAGTCCTTCTTGGGCGCTAGAGGTTATTTTTCTATAATTTTCAGATTGTATACCTTTGGTTTACTTGGTGTTGCGTTTCTTTGAGAACTGTCATGAAGATGACCCTAGTCATTTTAACCACTGGGGTCGAAACTTCAACTTTCGAATGCTTTGCAATATAGACAGCAGTATTGACTATTATTAGTTTTTACAAGCTTTGATATTTTTCATCTTTGTCTTTTTCTAATTCAGTAATTATAGGACATAATAGGTTATTGAAAACTATTGCGTGTGTAATAAGCTTTCTTGTATTTTGCTCAAAACAATTTTTTGTGACCTTTTTCGCTCACCACTTTCCACTGCACTGCACCATTACATAATGCACTTACTGAGTGTTATTATAAAACATTAATAACAATCTGCTTTATGACTTATTTGATAGACCAACCCTCTCTTTTTATTTTGACATTACATGTTTATTTGTTTGAACTTTTACCAAAAGTTTAAATTTTCTGTTGCCTGTGCTTACCTATTTGTACTAATTTGTTTCCTCTGAGTGAACTAATTATTCGTTGCATTGCTTTGATAACAGGGCCTGTAGACTTTTGAGGAAATCTTTGGACCCCAGCACTTATTCTTTTGCAAATTAAGCACTGTCAGGAAGTTGCCCCTTTCTGCATATAAAGAATCCTGCCTACAATGCAGGCACCATTGCACCATGGCGCATGGGTGCCTGCGTTGGCACTAGGCAGGCAAAAGTGCTCCAATGCACGAAGAGAGCAAGGATACACCAATATGATGCCTTCCCACCCTCTCCCTTTCATGCTGCACAGCAAGGTGTCTTGCTGTGTTGTGGTGCATGAAAGTGCGATAAATTCTGGCCTCTGTGTAATGCTAGGCTGCGTTTTTTTTTATTGGTTTAGAGTTGTTTTTGTCAATTATCATTACGTTTTCCATTAGAGTAGCTAATAGGTGCTGCTTACTACCAAAGCATCACTGCCTTCATTTATTTAGATGAGTCAGATTTAAATGCAATTTGGGTGTGAGTTGGTATGTGCTTGCGTATCAGTGGCATAGCTAGGCACTCTGCCACCCGAGGCGGTGCCTGCCTTTGCCGTACGCGACCGCGCTGAAGGGTGGGGGGGGGGGGGCGGGGAGGGGGGTGCTGGTGATAAATTCTGCGCATCTAAGAGTGTGAGGGGGCTGTTGTGTTTCGGTGGCTTATTGCAAACGTATCATTAGTTGAATATTTTATCATGTTCTTTGTGCCCTTTATTATTGATCAACTTAATCTTCTATCATATTAGTTCAAAACAATAAAACGTGTGCCTCCTGTGTTCTTTGGAGTCAATTCCCTTCTATGTATTTGAATCTAGGGGCAGAAGCGTCAGGGTTCATATTAAAAGGCTGCAGTGTCACATCCCTATTCGTGAACAGGTTGTTACCGATTTCTAAGGGTGGGGCGGGTTATCCCTGCAGTGTAATCAGAGAGTTTATTATTATCACATGTCATAGACCTGTAATGGCTGAAAAGCTAAGTCAGGTGAACCCGGATCTAAACCTAAGTCCTGGAGAAGACACCCATGCATCTGGAATGGTCGCAATCAATATTCTGTTAGATTCTACAACAATATCCAGTGTTGATGAAACAATATATAATCGCCAAGAAAGAAAAGAAATCTTGGAAAGATGGGGGGTGCGAGAAGGGATGGAGGCAGTGAACAATTGCTACACATGTTATTCAAAGAGAAGGTGCAGCACACGTAACCCAGGATGAGCCTCCACTTGAAATCATTGAGCTTTCCAAGTAGCTAATGTCAATATCAGCAGAATGTGTGTAGCAGCGCAAATTTATTCTTGCTTTTACAAGACCAAAGGAGTGCTCGTTCTTAAATATCACTAGTGTATAGTATAATAGCCATTTTGAGGATTTGATAGTGCGTCACATACTTTGTTTGCACTGCTATTACAATAGTCAACTAGCTGTTGTTGAAGTGACGTTCACACTGTCTTGTCCTTTTATCAAAGCACCCAAGTCAGTGTTCTCTAGCTAGCGTTGGGCTATCAATAACACACTGCTGTTCACTGCAGTGCTGAAGGTGTGTGCCAGACATAGGAGACTATGCTTTTTCACTGTCTATCTGTGAAGACTGAGTGCAAAACAATAGCTTCAGCTGCTGTCTGGTTTTGGCTGAGTTTGCAGTGATGGATAGTTATTGATGGATATTTACATCCCTGCTATATTCCGCCATAAATTGTTTCTCTCCAGGCTGCAAAAAAAAAAATATATAACTCTATTGTTTTCCAAAACCCCATAGACAAGCTCAGCTTGCGAAGGTAATTTATACATTGGGTAACTAATGGTTACTCAGCATTTTTTAGCCTTAGCAATGACCATGGGGGACATTTACAATAAAATGTTGGAGCACTGTGTTACTCCAAAATTGGTAATGCTGCGCTCCGACATTTATTAAATGAAGGGATGCACCGTATTTACAAAAATACGGCACACTACTGCATTTCCCCTAGCCCAGGCACTAAAAAAGCTGCCTAGCACTAGGGCAGGCCTTCTTGCCCCATGTTACAAGAGTGCCTGCACTGCATGGGCAATTGTTTATGTGCAGGAAGTGTCACATTCCGACCCATAAACAATCTTTAGAAGTGATTTGCCATTTCTTTGTGCGCTGCATTATGCAGCACCCATAGAAAAAGCTAAATACAAGGAAAAACGTATAATTTCTCCTTGTATCACCATCCTAAAACCAGGTTTTACTTGCCTTTATTTTTTGGTGCTGACCCAGCCTTTTTAATCTGGGGTAGCATCAAAAAGCAATGGGTGTTGTGGTGGAATGCCCACTGCAACACCCATTGCATGTCCCTTTCACACTAAGTGAAGCGTGAAAATGGGCCGTATATACAAGGCGGCATTAAACCACGTTAAGTGGGTTAATGCCGCTTTGTAAATAAGGAGAAGGGGATGCTCAGATGTGAGTCCCTTGCTCACTTTGCCACTGGATTCAAGCAAGCCGGGCTGAATACGGCTGAAATCCCAGAAACCGGTCCTATGAAGCTTGTTTCCGGTCCAGGGAAGGCATGGCTTGGCAGTTCTGGCTGGACTGTTCTCATGAGGCACAGGGTCAGACTGATTTGCATATGGCCATGTCTGAACTGGGGTGGCAGAGTGGGCTAAAGAACGGTGATGGATTAAACCCAGATCTGTTGACTGGGTGTGAGTGTTTGATTGTTTCATCACCACCCCCTTTTGTTCCACTTTGTTCCCCATAGGTTGGCAGGGTATGCTCAGACATGAGTCCCTTGCTCACTTTGCCACTGGATTCAAGCAAGCCGGGCTGAAGACGGCTGAAATGCCAGAAACCGGTCCTAGGAAGCTTGTTTCCGGTCCAGGGAAGGTATGGCTTGGCAGTTTGGGCTGGAATGTTCCCATAAGGCACAGGGTCAGACTGATTTGCATATGATCATGTCTGAACTGGGGTGGCAGAGTGGGCTAAAGAACGGTGATGGATTAAACCCAGATCTGTTGACTGGGTGTGAGTGTTTGATTGGTTCAGATGCTCCGTCCACCACCACCCCCTTTTGTACCGCGTTGATTATACTACAGTTTCAGCTCTAGTACTGCACAGAGTGTTCACTACAGAAGTGGCAATGACTGCGATGGTAGACTCAGCGTGAGACAAGAAGAAATTGCAGGGGCCAAGGAGTGATTATCAATTGACGGAAGCACAAGGAGCAGCTGTACAGTTTACATGAATTTAAGTTCAAACTTCACAGCATCGCGAGCGCAAGGTGAGTGGTTTTATTTTTTATTTTCCCAATTTCCGTGTCTGTCGACTCCCCATGGCCCTGCCCCACCCCCGCCCTGCCCCACTGCTCTTACCTGCACCAGCGTGACTGTCTTTAAACATGGAACAACTTTAGCTAATACTGAATTGTCATATTTAAATTACTTGTAAGTCCCCCAAGTAAAGTGGCACTCCCTGTGCCCAGGGCCAGGAAATTGAATTCTACTAGTAGGCCTGCAGCATCAATTGTGACACCCACTTAAGCAGCCCTTTTAACATGTCTTTTTCCTGCCATTGCAGCCTGTATGTGCAGTTTTAAACTGCCATTTTGACCTGGCAAACTACACCTGTTTGCCAGGCCCAAACCTTTCTTTTTAATACACACAAGTCACCCCTATGGTAGGTCCTGAAAATCCCAAAGAGCAGGGAGCAGTGTATTTAAAATGTTAGATATGTACATTAAGTTTTACATGTCCTGATAGTGAAAAACTCTTACATTTGTTTTCACTATTGCAAAGTCTGCCTCTCCCATAGTATGACAGTAAAGTTACCTTATTACATTTAGTTAGTGCTACTTTCCAAATGAGAGTAGGTAACCAGGTCGTGTTTGGTGTTTTTAGATTTGTAATGAAAAATCCTCTTTTGTGATGAGGTCAGATTTTAAATTACAATTGTGAAAATGCCACAGTTAAAAATGTAGTTTTTGGTTGACGGGGGTGTGAACTCTGGTCAAGCAATAACCACAATCCTACTCAGGTTAAGGCACAAGCAAACCCCAAATTAACCTGTGCTCACCCTCTGGTAGCTTGGCATAGAGCAGTCAGGCATGACTTAAAGGCAACGTGTAAAGTATTTGCCAACACTTCAAATTGTAAAACTGTGAACACACTACACAAAAATATCCCACTCCAGATTTAGACAAATAGGCTATATTTTAATAAATAACACAAGATCAGGATGACAAAAATCCAACCAGGGTACCCAGAGATATAGAATTTCAACATTTTAGGGTAAAATAGCACCTAAATTCAAAAATTGCCAAAAAGGGATATCTGGTCATACCGAACCAGGGAATAGACACAGATTCAGGCTGACTGCAATAGGCATGTGCCAGCTACAGGAACCAGGTTAGGACCGCTGGGGCCATACATCCTGGTTGTGGATCTGTGTTTAAGAAGCATCACACACGGCTTGCGGTGCAAATTCCAGGCATTGAGGATGTGGCCTGCAGCTGGCAATGCATCTGCACCAAACAGCTGTGGGCTGCAAGGTGGAGTCTGGCATCATCAAAGACCTGCAGTCGACAAGGGATGTGAGGACCTTTGTCAGAGATGCGCCACACCCCTTGGTAATGCATTGGTTCTGAGAAATGTGAGGGTGATGCAGACTTTCTGCTCCAGGTCCAATCCACGCAGCAGCAGCGATGCATCAGTTCTGCTTAAGGATGGGCCTGTCAGCTGTGGAGATGAGTTGGTTCAGCTCGAGGATTCACCGCTCAGCAGAGAAGATGCATTGGTTATGCTGGTAAGCACCTTTGGCTTACATCCAAGGGTCAAGGACTGGGGTGGCAGCACGTGGCAGGGCAGGCTCACAGATGGCAGAGCGCAAGTGCAGATGCAGAGTTGTTGGAAGACTGTTATGTCCATGAGGCTACAGAACAGTAGTCTGGGAAACTAGCCCTTGCAGTTACCCTGGAGTCTTGGTTATAGAGATGCAGGTTTAGTCCTTCTCACCCATGTAAGAGAGCAACAGGAAGTAAGTAGCACAGCAACGCAAGAGTCCAGCAGAGTGGCAGTTCTTTCAGCAGGACAGCAGTCGTTCTTCCTGGCAGAGTACCCATAGTTACAAAAGTGTACTGACGTAGTGGTGTCTGAGGTCCAGTACTTACACTCAGTGATGACTTTGAAGTGGGGGGGCGACTTCTAGAGATACCTCTGAAGTGCAAAGATGTCATTCCATCCTGCCCTGGCTCCAGACTCACTGCAGGGGGTTATGCAGCCCTGGCTGTGGGGCCAGGACACAACCTATTCAGGTGTAGGTGAGGTTGTGTCCCACTCCTCCCTCTGATCCTGCCAAGATAGCTCATCAAGTCACATCTGCTGATGCAGAAACAGGGACTGAAAGTCACAATTTACCAGCATTAGGGCAAACCACTGCTGCTTATTTCTGAAATTATTAATCTTAGACGTTACTTTAGAGAAGACGGTATAACATCACATAAAACAGTAATCACAATAACTAATCTATTTTTGGTCAATAATGAGATTTAGGTATGAGTTAAAAGGTTTCATTATTAAAACTTTTAGTAGATCATCTTTATTGCAAATCACAAGTTGAATTCAGATTAATCTCAATAGTCAATTTATGACACAAATCTAAAATCAATATTGGTTGACCAAATCATATGATCAATGCTCTAAAGTACATTCTATAAAGGAAAGAATCCCCCTTTCTAAGAATTAGGGAAAAATGGAGTTAGTCAGAACACATAAAGAGCTCTAGCCCGAGAGAGAGGGAGTTGAAATGGGCGGTTGAAATGGAGGTCGAAATCTGCTCGGTGGTGCCGGCATCAACACTGCCACAATTTTCTGCCCCTTTCACCTCCTCCACCAGGATCCAGGATCCCACGGCGGTAGTGAAAGGTGGTCTTGTTGCAGACCCACATTCGTAACAGCCTTCAAAACAGCCCAATATCACCTAATGATGTTGATAGGCTCTATAAGCCACATGTGGGGAAGTAAACGTGCTTCTTATTCTCTTGTTTACACTTTAAAAACAAATAAATATTTCTCTTATCCCTTTTTGTAAATATTCCTAATGTTTGTGCTCACTTGAGTTTTTCTTTTAAAATGAAGCTGCCTTATACTTTATTTCTTTTTTACTTGAGCACTCCTAGCAGCTGAATAAAGCGTGAACCTCTGTGCACAAAGGCAGGTTACGCTGCCTCTTACACTCTGGAGCCACCCGCAGGAGGACAGGAACACTGTCCCTGGCTTCCCCCAGCTCTGATATTCTCTTGGGAACCGCACTCATGAGGTCCGACACTCCACTGAGCAGCCATCGCACAACGCAACCTCACACGTCGCAGAGCTCTACAGCCATTCAAATCAACAGATATTGAGCCCCGCGCAAGGCCTTCCGGAGGTCTTCCGGAATTCAAAAGACACTCATGTGGTTCAAAGTGCACCTTGTAAGTCTTGCTTAATTAAATAATAACAAATTGCTGATACGTGTTGTCTTCAATCTAACATGGCTAAAAACATCTTTATATTTAAACATCGATTTCTTGTATGATTTTTCCCTACATACCTGTCATATCTAATGAACCCCAAAATTAGGTTCCAAGCTATAAATATTTTAACAAATCGTCATACTTTCTCAATCATTAAGTCAGACAATGCATGCTAATAAGTTAAACATATACTTATCTTCTCAGAAGCAGCAAACAAACGAGGAAAAGTCTGGAGTGTAGGGGAGTTTTATGGACTAGATGGACTCTTTTTGTTTATGTTGTCATATTTGGTTCTAATATAGATCTTTAAAGGTTGCTTCTTGGAAGTGGCAAATAAAAGGATTTGCACATAATGCTAGCCTCTTGTCTTGCCATAAAATGCTGACTAGCTAATACGTTAGACTGCATGGTTCTCATGGGAACTCATTGTGAATCTGATGCACATGAATGTTAGCATCTATGTAGACAACATGTACATGGCACCTTGCTGACTTCGAATATTTACCGTGGACATGAAGGAAGAAGCAGCCTATTATCCTTCCGCATTGGCTTATGATGACCTAACACCAGCACGTATTTATACATATGTTTTTGTGTTTATCATATATGTGTTCCTAGTTAGATGTGCTCAGAGCTTTTTAGCTGCCCAAACCGGTGGAGGCTATTCTTCTGCGACCGTCTTTTTCCCATTTAACACTTCTCGCCCCATTCGCTGTGAGCTACTGCAGACAGTGATTTCTGTCACCTACTACTTTGTGGGTGCATATTTATTTCATGGTTATGGCTACTGCTGTGAATATTTTCTTAGCTTAACTTTCAACAGTTGTTACTGTGACTGTTTGATTATGCAATTTGACAAAAAAAGACTAGGACAATGTTCTAGAACTACTCTTCATGAGGAGTTAAACTGAAATCTGCTTTAATTTCAGAGTTCCTTATTATCTTGCTCTTTTTCCATAAGGACTCTTTATGGGTTCTCGCACAGTAGGATCTAATAAAGTAGAATAAGGACTTGAATTTGTTTATGTACACGCTCAATTTTTCTTGATTGATTCTAACCATGAATTTCTTGATATTTCTGTAAATGGATTTACCTAATGTACTAAGTTAAATAACGGGACCAAATGCAATATACTAAGCATTTACTGATAAGTAAAGGTTTTTAAATTAATTCCAAACTCTCATCATTGACCCATCATATTTGATAATGTTTATTGAGTTGTTATCGACTTATGCACCATTTTAAAATGGTTTCAAAGATCCCTTTGCTTGGAGAAGAACAAGAAGCTGAGTTGGAGACCATCTTTGTAAGTTACAGTTTGAACTGAATAAAATTAAAAACGTGTATGATCCAGCACTTAGCTGCCGCTTCCATTGTGTTAATTTATCCTTATTCCCACCTACAATTTTGAACATCTCATTCCTGCCATGAATCATTAATGGATGAAATAGAATCTAAGGAGGTGATGGCAGGGTTTGGAGCAAAGTATGACATTTCATTTTAGTTTACACTGCTATAAAGAGCGAGCAGGGACCAACAGTGTTACATGCTAGTTTTGGAGAAATGCATTGCAGTTATTATCAGAACTAGAGGCAGGCACTTAATATACTCCCAAAAATCAATGCAAACAAGGATTATGTCACTGG
Organism: Lissotriton helveticus; assembly: GCF_964261635.1. Lineage (NCBI taxonomy): Eukaryota > Metazoa > Chordata > Amphibia > Caudata > Salamandridae > Lissotriton > Lissotriton helveticus. Next base: position 1,160,808,394 of record NC_136057.1, on the reverse strand, counting down.
TTATATATTTCCTTCTGTCTAAGCAAGGTAATATGCTAACTTGTTTTCTTCACTGAGTGTGGGTTAGTTGAACATCTATATTCTTATTTAGAGATTCTTTTGAGGTTTTACATTTGGTCGATTTGCATTCAATCTAACTCAGAGTCAACTCACTCTCTTAGGTAACTTGATTAAAATCAGATTCTCATGCTTTTGTGTGAATGCTACCACAAAGCAGCCAAAGTTAACCAATTTGTCATTGTTAATTATTTTGGAATGACTATGACAGCATGATATGGTGAACTTTTAGTATGGTGCACCTTTATGCTTTCATTGACTCTACTACTTATTAAAGGTGGCGAAGAGTATCCCAATCTTGATATGAAGAAGTGTATCAGGGGATCCATGCACATCTCACCGCAGGAAGCTTTCAACTTTATAAAACACAAATGACCTGCAAAAGAAATGGTCAGCTAATCAAAGACTTCAATAGGGCAATTAGTAAAGGTGAAATAGTTTTGAGGCAGTTCAAGGCAATTTTCCAAATGTGCCTAGCACTGCTAGTCACCTCCAGCAACGGGATCTGGTTTATAAGCCAAATCTACTTCTTACCGTGACACATAACCTCCTTTTCATATAGATTATTTACTTCAATAAGGGCACAGACAAGGTAAAACATTTTACAATGTTGCTCAAAGGTCACAACTGTATTTTCAGAAATTACAGTTTAGAAACAATGAGCAAGGTTTGTATCGGTCTTTTTCTGAAAATCAAGCACTAACTCTGAGCCATACTGGGTTAAACAAATTCACTTTACCAGCCGCAGGTGTATAAAGCGAGAACTCTGCTCTGCACTACACCAAATACGCTTATCATGATATGGGCCAGAACAGAGTGGTCAGTCCATATTTTGGAAATATGATCAACCCAGGATGTATGCCCATGTAGGTTATGAGTTTGAGGCATTTTGACTTGTGGGACAGATTGGTGGGCAAAACAATTGTACCTTGCAAAAATATATAGTTAAAGTGGTTAAAGAATGACAAAAGAATGTTTTTCATTTGTAAAAATATGATTGAAGGGCACTGTGCCAGTGCCTATGCATTCCTTGTTATAGAACACATGCAATGCCTTCCGTGTAATGCACATGGAACAGTGCCATTTGTACAAGGGAGCACCAAATACCTAAGTCATGCCCTGAGGTACATTCACTTTTGCTCTCACAGAGATGTTAGAAAGTGGTGGGCTTGTAGTTAGCTTGGCCAAATGAATTTGCACCTCTTATCCTCGGGAAATTGAACACAATTCTTGCACTTTGTGCTCTGCCCATTGATCAATAAAGCTATGATCTAGTGATATTCTTTCAGGGAACAGCCGGCCAGTGTTCAATTGCACTGAGTGAGCCCTTGATGCTGGTAAAGATGACTGTCATAAGATGATAAAGTCAGCAGTGGAGCCCATGACTTCTGCAGGTTCCCTGTAGAGTGGAGCCCAGGGCAACTCCCAAGGGGCCCTATTCACAAAGTTTTTTTCACTAGTGTGTTTTACACCTGGAAAGCAAGTAGTAAGTCACAGCAAGCCCAGGAGTAATGCACAGTAGCTCATAGAAATAAATCCTTGGTAAATCATGTCAAAGAGAGGAATTGTTGGAAATGTGCCCCATTTGTCAAAGCAAAAGGAACAAATGATGGATGGAATGCTGAACAATGCAAGCATTCACCCCCAGTAAAGAGATTTGGGTTTAATCTATCTTTCTTTGATCACCACGCCACCCCAGTTTGGACCCAGCCTTATGCAAATCAGCCTTGACCCTGTGCTTCATGGGAACAGTCCAGCACAAACTGCCCAACCAGGTCCTTCCTGGACTGGAAACTAGCACCCTGGGACCGATTTTGGGGCATCACCCCTCATCAGCCAGGATAGCTTAAATCAAGTCCATTTGTCAAAGGGTATGGTTTTACTATTATAATGTGCTGGGACCGCCCGAAAGACTTGTTAGGCCATTATTATGTGCTGGTGTGACCCCAAGGACTTGTTTACATCATTGTGGTGTGCTGGGGTGTCCCCAAGGGCTATGTCTAGATCATTACAGTGTGCTGGCGTGTCCCCATGGGCTTTTTGGGTCATTACAGTGTGCTTGTGTGACCCCGAGGGCTTGTTTAGGTCATCATGGTCTGCTTGGGTGTGTCCAAGGGCTTGCTTGGTTAGACAATTATGATGTTCTGGGGTGTCCCAAAAAGCTTCTTCAGACCTTTGTGATGTGCTTGAATGTCCCATTAGACCATTATGATGTGGAGTCCCAAGGGTTTACTTGGGCCATTATGATGTGCTAGGGTAGCGATAAGGCTTCTTTATACAATTGTGATACGCTGGGGTGTCCCACAGGATTTGCTTAGACTATTATGGTATCCAGGTGTGTTCTAAATGGTTTCTTTAATCATTTTGATGTGCTAGTGTATCCCTGATGGGTTGTTTACACTATTAAGCGTCGGAGTGTATATGGATTACTGCAAAGACTGACACAGAGCACCTCCTCCAAGCCTCCTTTGTCCATATTTTAAAATGTATTTACAATCTGACCAGGCAGAAAAACACACACACAGTGGAACTACACGAATGGTACGCCTTAAAAAAATGTTACGTGATTTTTCATTACAAAAGATGTTTTAGCATTTCTAGTGCATAGCAATATTATTGGAAATTGAAAGACAAACGTCTGAACAGAATCCATGCATCTGACAGTTTATTTCCAGCTAACAACGTGTCACCGCAAATCAGTGGGACATGAAGAGACATGAAAGCTTCGGTAACAAAGGGAAACAGTGTCACTTTGTATCTGTATCAAAATTTCTGTTTACACTGTCTGGATCCACATCTTATCCGTAACCCTTTGCTCTCACAAATTTGGCTTTGCTGTCTGATCATCTCAGTTTTAATGGCTTGCAACAAAACCGCTAATTAACAAATGCATATCCATCCGCAAATTACCCCTGGGTATTTTGCTTTTTCTTGCTTGGAAATTAAGAGTAAAAGAAGAAAAGTGGTTTAAATTCAAAGCACCTTTCACGGTCACATTTTCTTTCAGTAATTTAAATGAATTTCGAAATCAGTAGGAAGTTGCTATGTTAGTCTGTATTTATGAAGCAACGCCTAACAAATACTGTTTTTCTAAAATTTTCCGCAAATGGGACTGTGAGAATGTTCAAATCTTGTTTTGTTGGAGTCTGTTAGCATCACTTTCTGTAGCTTCTTTTTAAGCCTATCTTCAGAATCAGGAGCTGTTTCCAACTATATTGGTCCTTTTCAAAGCAAAACACTTTCTGTCGCCCTTGTAAATTGAAGACAGCGTCCTTCGCTGCAATTTGTAATATTTGGAGTGTTAATTAGCAACCGCCAGAATAATTTTTTCTTGGATAATTATTCCTTAACCAAAGTTGGCAATGCTGAACGTTTAGCTCTTTCATTAAAATGCAACAACAGCTTCCCCTTTCTTTAACGAGCAGTAATGACATGCATTATTATGCACCATTTATTCCCATGAAGAACAATGAGATGCTGTGCTGCTGTCCTGGATTAGGGCTGCCACTGCAATCCTTTGAAGACATGGGTTAAGCAGCAGTCTTACGAGCACATCTTACTGTGTTCAAGTCTTTTTGTCCTGCCTTCTGTTCTTGAAAAATATCCTCTATTAATATATGGTGTTATTCGACTTTATTTACTCCGTTTTTTAAGCAGGAAGAAAAAGGTGAGTTTTATATTAAGGACTCTGTTGAGTTCAGGTATTCTTGAAGTGAAGCAGGGATTTGTCGTCCATGTGTGGGCAGAGTCTGTGTCAAATAACAGCAAAAATGTGTTTGCCATCCAGACTGATTGTAAGGAAGGATGGTGGTTATTGGTACCTTTTAACAGAACCTAATGTGCAAACCAGTACCATTTATTCCCACAATTATAAATGCTGTTAATATGAGTACTACCAAGTCACACAACTTCACAAACTTTTTTTATTTTTTTACATCAAGATTTATCATTATTGTAACACAAATTGTAAATGTCTATACTGTGCTCTCAGAGTGTTTTGACCTCTGGTAGAGTCTGATGCCAGCCGAGTCTGAGGCCATCTGAACAGTACTAATGCCCTGATGTGCAATTCCCATTTTCAAATCAGCCATTTCCATATTGACTGACTAGTTTGCCCATGGAATGCAGTTTCCTATGCAAGCTATGCTATGTGCTGATAGGTTCCATTGCAAATTGTGCATTTGCAAGGGGTCACAACACAACCTGCCTAATGAAAGTTAGTTAAGCAGGTTGCATTTTGGGGCTCTCCCCCTGCGATTGTCTGAAAATGCATAGATGGAGGAAACCTGCAGGAGACAGCAGACATTATTGTTCACAGGATTCAAGGAGGGATTTCAGGAATCAAGGACCCCATGATTAGAGGAACTGCCACAAGAGTCAAGGATCCCTGAATTTGTGGATCTATTGCAGGATTTGAGTTAAAATCTACAACCAGGGAGTGACCTGATGATTGGCTTTCCTACCTGTTGATGAGGATAAGTCTCTGATTGGGGTCTGTTCTTCACCTATGTTCTTGGCTCTCCAGCTGAGAAAATCTTCAAGTCAGATGTCTTATTTTTCTCATTTTATCAGAAGCTTTCTGCTTGTGCAGTATCTTTAAACATCTTCTGCAGCATAACTTCAAAGAACTTATTTGCATCCTTGGAACTCTTCCAAGTATTCCAATGCTATTTTCAAAGGTCTCCGGTTAGCTATGGAGAGTTACACTTCCTTGTTTGTATTTTGAAACTACTGTTGGTTTCTTGAACTGCCTCTTGCACCTATGTGATGGAACTATGCCTCACCTTCTAAGTTGTCTTATAGCAACTCTCTTGAGCCTCATAGATGTTTTTATAAATCCTGAGTGAATCTTGTTTCTGTTCAGTGATCAATATGGGGAGCTTAAATAACTGTGAATAGTAGATTGCAACAGGACCTCTCTATGACAATTCCCTAGGCCATTTACCATAATGCACCTGTTGCTAGATTATCCCGAGGTGTTTTTCCAGTTCTTATAGAATGTTACCATTCACACGCATACAGTGTAAAAGCAAAAATGGCATGCAATTGAAATTGCTGTAACACAGAGTATTGTGCTCTGTTTAGCACAAAAGGGCTATCACTCATGAGAGACTGAAGAACACCTGAGAGAGACCCCATTTGATGACACAAGCTATTATAGCTACAGCCAAACAACATCTCTTTTGTATCTACTCTCATATCCCTTACCCTCTGCTTCCCCTTCACAATCATTATTGAGCACAATTTTGAAAATGTCTGAACTGTTACCGCACAGGGAGATTGATAGGCTCCACTCCTGGAGAACAATTTAGATCCAGAGGTTAGTAGTAACTAACTGGCCTCTGACAGGATACAACCATTTCCTCCTTATTCCATTACACAAATCAAGCTATTAATGGGCAAATATATTCGTTGCTCAATGTTAACATTGGCAGCAACGGTGGATGAGCCAGACATTTAAAGATTAGGACAAATGGGGGCCCTACCATCTTAGAGCAGGCTGCAGCTTCCTGTATATCCCTCCTAGGCCTCAATGAGTTCCATATTTTCCTAGTAAACCATGCTCTCTTAGACTGATCACATCTCCGTAATGCACACTGGCTATAGTTAGGGTCATCAACTTCATTACCCATGTCTCGAGGAGGGTCATCCATGACTACCCATGCCTCTAACGAATCACTGTAGTGCCCCACAGTGCAGTGTAAATATTTCAGACCCCATTCTGGCATGGCCAATGCCGAATGTCATGCCAAACAGCCTTGAAGGATGCATATTCAAACAATACTTCTGCACTTGCCTAGATATGAAGCCATGCTAAAGTCTGCCACCAAAATAGCATGATCAGCTGCCTCTATAATTAGGACAGCAAAGCGCCCACCACACGCAGTCCTGAGTAAGGGGGGGCACCGACACACACAACGGCTGCTCCCCTTCTCCAAGTACTCAACAGCAGCACCCTCACTCATGCTGGTTAGGGAGCAGAGCCAAAAGTGCTCCTCCCACGTTTCTGTAGACTCTGATAGTCAGAAAGCATCCGCCTGCGGCTAAATCCCAGGAATCAACTAGGGCAGAGCTGGGCCCAGGAAGGCCAGCTCATAGGGCCCTCCAGTAGAGGGGAAGTCCTTTGTGGCAGTCCCTACTGGTGCCCAGTAGTCCTCTCTTCCAGATCCCAGTAAGCACACTGTCAAGGGGTCACAGCCCCAATATTTATACTGTAATTGTCTTTGTTCTCCCCCTGGTCCAAACCAGTTCTGGGGGTACTTACACATCTTATTTACAGTGCACAAAAACCTCCTTGTTAGTGCAGGCTCTGGCCCCAGACACACCAAAGGGGGGTAGAGCCATCATTTTGTAAGGCAGGCACAGTCATATCCAAGCCCAAATGTTACTCCTCCCACTACTCCAAATGCAGATTGGCCTATTCAGCCTAGCGCTGCCTCACAGAGCCCCTCTGAAGCCACTGCACCTCCCCTGCCCCTGTCATTCCAGAGCCAGACATGCAATACACAACAGGCAGGCACGAAGACACACAGCACACAGAAATGCCCACTTCTAAAATTGGCATTTCTAAAATAGTGAAAATAAGTCTGCGAACATCATTACGCTGTATTTTTTACCACTATTCCAAACATACTAAACATAATCACCCTACTCCTCTCCTGTATGGAATTACCACTGAAACACATTTCAGGGAATCCCCAATGCATTCCTAAGAGAGGGCAGACTCACAGTAGTAAGAAACCAAAATGTCTGTTTGTCACTACCAGGACATGTTACACAGTTAAGGCACATGTCCTACCTTTTACCTACAGTGCACCATGCCCATAGGTCTAGCTAGGGCCTACCTTAGGGGTGACTAATATCTAGTGAAACGGTAGTCACAGACGTGGCACCCACTTTATGTGCCACGTCACAGTGGCACCATACTGCAGGCCCGACTGAACTGGAAACTATGCCCACCCCCATAGACTATGCCGGAAACCTCTGAATCATATTGGGTGACAAACTCACAGTGACCAAACAGGTGAACGCTGCAACCTCTTCCTGCTTCTTCATCCTAAATATCCTCCACAAGATATTTTAATGGCTCCCCGCAAACACCAGATGCATGGTCACCCAGGCCCTCGTCACCAGCAGATTGGACAACAGCAACACTTTCTATGGAGATATCTTAATCAACCTCATACAAAGAATCCAGACTACCCAGAATGCTGCCACCAGACTCATCCGCAACATCTCCCACAGTGCACACACCACACCCCACCACAGAGAGCCACACTGGCAACTCATCCACAACACCTACCATCTGCCTACCTCAATCACCACCTCAAATTCCACCATTGAACTATGCAACTGCACTCAGCCACATTCTGCCTTGCAGAGATACCATACATCTGCAAAAGCTACAGGAGGATGCTCTTTATCCAACATCACCGATAAAACCAGGAACAACCTTCCCCATCACATCAGGGCCTTCCTATCTCATCTCGAATTCCACAAGAAACTGATGACCTGGCTGTTCAACTCAACTAGGAGCTCTGATCGGCCTACACATCTGCTCTAGCACCTAGATACTCCCTCGGGTGATAAGTGCCCAATAAAAATATTCATAACATAAGATAAGATTTAGTAAAAAATGTCCATTTTGGGGCATTGTAATTGCTTTGTGTATTTCAAAGTCACATCTACAATGAACCTTCCCTATATCAGAAGAGATTACTTTGCCACATGACAAGAGAAAGTTGAGGTAAGTGTTATTTAAGGATGACTCTCAAAATGTGTACAGTCTTGACTTCAGAGAACTAGTAACAGTCTGTTGAGTTGTAACTACCACGGAAGTCCATAACTGGTAAAAATGCTTACAAGCACTGCACACCATCAATCAGCCAGTTGAAAGTGCTTGCTAAAGGGATTCCAAAAGTGTGATTCCTCCGGGAAACACCCAAGAGGCTCCTAGTTGCGGATAATGCTATATTGCAAGTATTTCACTAAGGGGATACAACAATACTCCCATTTCTGCCAGATTGGCCACCTGCTGCCAGGCTCTCACTTCCTGCATGAAGTGTAGATAAAAGTTAAATACCATGGCACCCTCATTTTAATTTGCTGCTAAGTGTATGATATTTATCTGTACTGAGTGCTTGGAACCCTAGGCTGGTTTACTTTTGTCACCAAGTGTGAGCCCACATCAGTGTCTGCATAGGGGAGACAGCAAATAAGTTATCAGTATGCCCTCTGTCAAAAGGGAAAATTTTACTCCCTAGGCCATCTTGCTGTTTTTGTTATGGCTGTAAAGCCCATGAAAGAGAAAAGAAAATGTATGAAAAGATCCATTCACAACAAAGAGCCTGATTATATTAACTGTTAGAATTTGGGTTTTTGATTTTGGGGTTGAAAATTCCTCTCAAGCAACAACCACAACGCTTCATCAACTTTCGGTTTTAAGAGAAACATGGCAGGGATAGCTGGGGAGGCAGGACCCTTAAATGAACCCTCCAACCCCAACTCAACTCTATTCTGATAAGCCAAATCCCCCGCTGATTGCGAACTAGGTTCCGAAGTTAGAATTGCCTCACATTCCTCCACAAGGCTATCAATTTGGTCAAGAACACAATTACTAGCAGCATGCTTGGTCATCCTTCTCGCTTTCTTTCCTTTGCGGGGTCTGCTGGCATTCCCAGCCTCAGTGCCCCCTCCTCCCCCTTCCCTTGACTTACGCTTGCCCATTCTGGTTTGCCCCTCCCCGCTAAAAGGAGAATCATAGTAGGCAACAGGCAACAATAGTAGTCCACAGAAAGTATCAAAAAGGTCCTTCAAGGTGGTATTTGCGACATGCACTACAGTCAACAGTACCTTCTGGGTTTTCAAGGCTGGGTCCACACTTCTCTTCAAAGCCCAACAATAAGCTGGTAAACTGCAGATATAGGGGGGTGGCCCTGCCCTTGCTCTTACTGGCGCTGTCGGGTGCAGGATGGGCCCACCTTGGCCCGGACTTTGCCCGGGCGCCGCCCGTGCGCGTCAGTCAAGCGACGAAGCAGAGTACTCTGGGGAACGTAGTTCCCGGTCCACGTGAGCCAAGGAAGCCGTTCCCTTCACGGCACATGAGCAGGGCGTCAGCTGTGGTGGCCGTTGCCCTCACGGCGATGTAAAGGTTCTCCCAGTGCAATGTGTCTCGGCAGAGAGCTTCAGGTGGTGCTATTTCATTTTTTACTGCTGTGAGGCCTACCGCCTCATTGGCCAGCACCAGAAATTCCTTATTATACTTTTATGCTGTAATTCCTGTTAAGAGAGTAGTTTTGTCATGTTTGATATGTTTGGAATGGTAATCAAAAATCCTCTTTACTAGTGAAGTTGGATATAACCTTACGGCTGTAGAAATGTCACTTTTAGAAAGAGGACATTGCTCTGTACATACTGCTGTATGTGCCTGAACGCCTGTCTCCAATACACATCTGAGTTAGGTGACAGCCACACTTTGTGCATTCCCTCTAGACAGCCACAAACACAGAAAGGTGAATCTCATCTGTATTCTGAGAACTCATTTGCATTCATCTGCATTCTGCTGTGTCTTCCTGGAGAGGGAAGGAATGGGAGGGGCTGACACTCACACTTCAATTCAGCCGAGGTCCGTGCAGGTAGAACCAGTGGGGCAGTGTAAGGGGGTATTCTGAGGGAAGATGCAGAGGGAATATTAAATAAATAATTAACTTTCCCTAGGCATTGTCCCTCAGAACCCCCATTTCACGGGCTCACTGCCCCACTGCTTTTACCTGCACGGACCGCAGCTGACTTCAGTCTTAGCATGATAGACAGGACTGTGTGAAAGGCATCCTTGTGTACTTCAGAGAGTTCTTTAGGAGTCATAGATATATCATCAAAGGCACTTTTGGGTATACGTACTGGATTTTAAACCTCCTGAAATCAGACACTTCTGGACGGTGAACTGCACTTCTGTCAGAAGAACTGCTATGCTACTTCAAGTACTCAACTGGACTGCTTTTCTGGAAGGACTGCTTTTCTGCTTATTGCCCTGCTGCTTGCTACTCCCTGACTCTGTTGAAAGAGAGCTGGACTCTGCCTTCTCTCTAAGGGATCTCAAAGGATTTGCTGACTCGCCTCCTGTTTTCTAAAGTCTCAGGGACACAACAACAGCCTTCCTGAAATTTAGCTGTTACTGCTGGGCTCTGCTTTCTGTGAGTCCTACCCTTGCCTGAGGTGCACTGCCCTTGCCTACTTCTGGGCCTTAGAAGTTGATTCTTGCAGCTTTTTCCACACTGACATTGATACAGCCATGACTTTGCTCCAACTGGAACTGACACATTGCCTTCAACGCCGAAGCAGCGGCCGCTTGACAACAGTAATTCTACAGCCAATGCAGCTGAACGCCATCGGACAGTGCTCCTCAACATAGACACAACACCTACATTGCAAAGGGATTCAACATCAAAGCTCACATCGACAGCATGGATTGGCACCAACGCTCTCCTCTATCCACGGGTCATCAACATCCACGGATCAATGATGATGACCCAACTCCTATACTCCTCACCCCGAGGCTTCGACGTCGACACTTTGCTCCCTCCAATGTACTTTGTTAGTGGGACATGTCTGAGTCTTGTAGTCAGTCTGTCCTTGATTGTAGTCACCATGGCCTTTGGATTTGCACCGGTCCCTCGCAACATCAAGTAACCTTTTGACAGCTAGGGACTTATAAGCACAATTTTTGATATGATCTTTAAAAATTCATATCTTGACTTCTACTGATTGGATTTTTGTTGATTTGGTTTCATTTTGCTCAGATAAATATTCTACATTTTTTTCAACCTGTGTGGAATCTTTTTGTGGTGTATTCATTGTGTTACTGTGTGTGTGTGTGTGTGTGTATGTGTTGTAAAAAATGCTTTACACATTGCCTTTGTAGATAAACCTGACTGCTCTGTGCCAAGCTACCCAAGGGAGAGCACATATTAAAACTAATTTCAACAAACAGAAGGGGAGTAGGCAAAATCGTTTAGGGGAAAACCAACCTAAGGCTGACAGATGTACCAATAACCTATAACCCCTTCATTGATTATAAACATGCACCTAATCTTACAGCAGATTAATACTTTGTCCAATTGCCTGCAAGAGTGTACCTGTGATTGTACAGCAAATCCTCTTACACATGCACACTCTCCTATTAAAGAGGCACCTGCACACATTGGTAAAATAAACACTACCCAGGAGGAGATGGACATTTAGCGTGACAGCTCAGGGAAACTTTTGACAGAGGATATCAAGGGTTCCAGGATCTTTCTGGGGATCCCTCAACTGTGATGGCCTGTTGAAGAATAACTCCTTTCACACCAAGGCCAGGAAGGCACAAAAGCAATCCTTTTCAGCATTTTGAGTGCCGTTTTGGCAAATTATACACCAGTGCACCCGCCATATTAACCGTAGAAGGTAAACCACTGGCCCAAGAGTGTGAATGTAGTCTATAATTTCTGTCAGCCTCCAGCAGGTCTTCAGAACCCTTTGAAGCTCAGGGAGATCAACCACAGACAGTGACAGTGGGAGATTAGCAATCAGACCATCACTGTCTATGTTGTACTTTCCTTCACCTAGGTCCTCGTAGCCTGTAAACACATTTTCAAGGAAACATATACTTTTGTTAATAAGGTTCATGACCCTGTTTGCATTTGGTGATCCCTACCTAATGAGTAGGAATATTTTGACCGTGTCAATCTACGTATGATACCAATGACGGAGAATGGTAGCTATTGTCAAGCAATTTTTTAATTTTGCAGCCCAGTTGTCTGCTGAGCAGTAGCTCTTCATTTCCAGGGGCATACCATAATGACAACTTACAAAGGTAAATTCAGTCATAAACATGGGTTTATGATCAAATGTATCTTTTTTTACCCTTTCAGGAACTCGCAAAAAGGATTTCTGGCAGGCATAAATGTATCTATTAATGTAGATTTCCCTCCCATGAGTATGGAGAAATCTACAGTTGTAAATCCTACTTAAAGTATGGAAAGTGGGTGTTCCAAGGCTACTAAAAATCAACACTATTGTGGCATACTAATTTCCAGGCTAGAATATTGAAGGACAAAATATCAAAAGGTAAAGATTTCCTATTCCAAACTCCTTACTATGTACCTTAAACATTTATGTACTGTAGAGGTAAAGATGTAGATTTAGGTGAAGAAAATCTAGACTTACTTACCTGACAATATTTTATTTTCGATATTCTGTCCTCAGTATTCTGTCCCATCAATGTTGCAGATTTGATATTCAAGGAACACACTCCCACAAATGTATATGCTCTTAAAATCCTTCACTGACCTTTTTCCACCGTGGAATTTGTTGATTTACTGCAGCCTAGACTAACTCCATTTTCGGGATGGAAAAAGAATGGATCACACCCCAGACTTGCAGGGAGTATAGGAGAAGGGCATTCTCCACATGGGAAACTGTTTTCCCTGTGAAGAACAAAATGTGCATTTGTTTTGAAGTCTCCATTCCCCATGTAGAGTATCAAATATGGCAGTAGTCATGTGACATTCCCAAAAATATATCTCTAAATCTATGCCTACTGCATGTCCAGGTTTCAGTGTGCCTTAGGGAACATCCAACGGTGGGAAAGTATAATTTTAAACTGTACAAATACTAATCATTTGGTTAAAATGATTTGAGATCGGCATTTATGCAACTTGCACTAGCTCCTAAATGTACCATCAAATGAAACGGTTCCTATATGGTAAAAAAACTGTTCTTATGCAAAGTGTGTGTGTATATGTGTGTGTGTGTGTGTGCATGCGTGTGTTTGTGATGGTAGTCCTCCATATTCAATATGGCAGTGTTCTCTCTATACTTTGTTCATTGTGCTGCTGTAGCTCACGTGTGCTCTCACATGGTCGCAGGGATGGGTAGTGATGGCCATCAAGGATGCTAAATGGCAGTCCTAGGCTTTCCTTGTACAAACCTTTCTATCAAGTTGACTTTGTTGAGGGGAAAATACCAGAATACCTTCGTTTTTTATTTAAATTCCAGGTAAAGAGCATAGAAGTCAAAAACAACATTGCTAGTTTGCATTTCACCTTGAAGTTCAAAGACTTAGATGTGTTAATTATGATCATGCAGGCAAATGTTCTTTTGTCTCGATTGAGGCAAGGATTTAGAGACTGTTTTTAGGTGTCTGGAATATAATTTGCAAATTAAACACCATTACCTCCCGTCCTTCCCTCGCCTTCCTTCAGTGCAAGTGAGGCCCCGACTCCCAGCGCATATAAACTCTGCCTGCCCTCACCTCCACCTGTTTTTTTCTGTCTCCCTATTGAAACTTACCTTTCAGTTCCTCCCTGTGGCTGTCTCGGAGAGTCTTTGTCCTGGTTCTCTGCTACGGTGGAGCCCTCTTTAGTGTTCTCCCGGCTGTGCTTCCTCTCCTTGTCTCTCCTTGGTTGCTAGGGAAGCCGCAATGTGTTCGGCGGCCCTCCTGTGACTAGGGCTGTGTTTGTGGGTCGGGCTGACGTGGCTGCCTCTCCTCCCGGACTGCACTCTGTCAGAGACCTGGTAGGACGGGTTTGTACCCGGTCTTTTATTTTGGCTGCCGTTTTGTTTGGTGTTTCTTTCCTGTTTAAGGCTATTTTCCGGCCAGTGCATTTCATTGGTTGTGTTGCCTGTTGGGTTTTCCTCTATATAAGTTGCTGGAGAGTTGCTTCTCCGTTCTTCTGCAGCCATGGGTCGCAAGTAGGCCATTACGAGTAACAACCTGGTGTCTTCTTCCTCTTCTTTCTCTCCTGAAAGTTCTCAGTTAGCCCTAAGCGCCCTAGGAGCCAGGGCCTTTCCGGAGGTGACGCGCCTCTCATGTCCAAGGAGGAGGTGCAGGGCATGATTGAGGCGGCGGTGACTGGGGCTCTTCAGGCTCGTCCAGTTCCTTCTGGTCCTTCTCGTCCTCATAGTTTGGATCCTGCGGACGATGTATACCAGTCGAATGGTAATGGCCCTTCTCCCTCCTCTGGCAGCAAGTATGTCTCCAGGGCGGGGAGGTGGGATGTTCTGGCGCATGTGCAGGACAATTTGGGGTTCTCTCTGTTCCAGCTAGAGGAGGCAGGTGGAACTCTCTTTCCTCAGTATACTACTCCCTCCCAGTTGGGCATGCCCTTTCAGGGCCCAGTCAAGGAAATGGTGATGAGGGAGTGGCGTGAAGTGGATAAGTTGCAGGTCCCTCACTTCCTCCAGAAACTTTACCTTTTGGAAGGGGAGGTCCCCTTGCCTCTCAATGTGAAGCTGGACTCTATCCTAGACACTCTGATTGGCAAGACGGCAATTCAGCCTGAGTATTATACCCCGGCTGATGCTACTGATAAAAAGGTGGACTCTGGCCTTAACAGGTCTTTTGCTGCTGGGAACTTGGCGCTGAGGGCTAGTCTTTTCTCTGCTTATTTGACGCAGTCTTTGGTGCAGGATTTTGAGAAATTAGGGTCCGCTGTTCAGGAGTACTTTGAATGCTCTGACCTTCTGGCTGCTATGGAACAGCAGGCTAAGCTGTTGGCGGGCATTTCGTCTGACGTTATTAAATCTTCGAATATGTCCACTGGGGCTTTGATGGCAGCACGCCATTCTCTTTGGTTCCGGAACTGTAAGGCTGATCCTGGGGAGAAGGTGGCTTTGTTGAAATTGCCTTTTGATGGCCAGGCTCTGTTTGGGGACCAATTGCCGGCTATGATCTTTAAGGCTTTCAAGGAGCAGAAGCATACTTTGCCCAATAAAGGGGGTTTGACTCAGTCTGGTAAACATTGGAATAGGGCCCCTCGATCTTCCCCGAAGCGTGAGTCTCGTCAGTCGTTTCGCCGGCGGCAGTTTCAGCCCCATTTTTCTCCCAGCACGCTGCCTCCACGCCTAAGGGCCCTGCCAAGAAGGGTCCCTCACAACTACTGTCTGGAGGGTTCGCTGCCAGTGGGTGGTTGACTTCGGTATTTTCTTCCTCGATGGCAGCAGGACGTTTCGGATGGCTGGGTCCTGAGCACTGTGGGTCATGGTTATGTGATCGACATTTGGCAGGTTCTGCCGGATTCTGGGGTTCCGCTGACTCCAGTGCCTGTCTCCCGTCCCCGCAGAGTGGCTCTACTGGACGAGGTGTCCTGTTTACTTGCCAAGAAGGCCATCTGCCGGGTTCCTGTCAAGGAGATCAGGACAGGGACCTACTCCATTCTATTTGGTGAAGAAGGTGACCGGTGGCTCTTGGCCCATCCTGGATCTCAAGTGGGTCAACTCCTGGGTTTGAAAAGTTCAATTCCGTATGTTGACCCTTCAGGCAATGATTCCGCTGGATCGGCCTGGCGAGTTTTTGGTCTCCGTGGATCTTGAGGATGCCTATCTCTATGTCCCGGTCACCATTTCTTCTCAGTGTTTCCTAAGGTTCGCTGTGGGGGGCGCCCTTTTTCAGTTTTACATCCTTCCCTTCAGCCTCAATTCCTCACCCAGGGTCTTCACGAAGGTCCTGGAACCCCTCATGGCTCTCCTTCATGCAGAGTGGGTTTTCATTCATCCTTATCTGGATGACCTCTTGCTGCATGCTGCCGGGGAGTCTCTTTTGCTTGTTCAGGTCAGGAGGGCCTTGGAGGTTCTTCAGAGTCACGTTTTTTTTGGTGAACTAGGGAAAATCTTCTTTGGCCCCCTCTAGGAACATGGTGTTCATCAGGGCTCATTTTCAGACTTTGCACGGCCATGTTACTCGGTCCGACAAGCGCCTGGTCTCTCTTCAATAAATAACCAAGAGAGAGATGCCAGTACTGCTTGTTATTCAACAATTATTTCTACCCCAAAAAATGTATGGACATATCATCAACCATTTTCAAGCTCGTTAGTAGCTTTTATTCAATTATCAAAAAGTTTTTTTCAAAGATTTTTCAATTAGACATTAAACATACATCTAATACATCTTTTGTCTACACATTACACAAAAATATATAATACAATCTCATTCAGCAATCCACAATTCTCTTGCCACCCCACATTTACGTCAGCCACTCTTAAAGAAAATTATAAACTACCCATTCATACTCATACTTCTCATATCAAACAACATTGCGGTAAATCATAAATCCTTTTATATCCTATACAATTTTCACATATTGTTCCATCCTGTTAAACATTTACATTTATTAGAATACAACAAAGCAGAATTATTTCAAAACCAATTGTTGAGAGCAAGTGTTTGGTAGGTCCATACGCGTTTCAAACCCCTTTTAAATCCGGGTTCTCATCAGGACCAACCTCACTGTAAAAACCGACAAAAGAAACCAATCAAAATTCAACCTTTGTACGTCTTTGTACATCTCTGAGCCGCCAATATTCGCTCCACCAGCTTACCTTTTTTCAAAAAGCGTCACATCATTTATTTCCTTATTCAGTGTAATGAAAAGAAGCCATCTGATCACCACCACCATAAAGGAAAGGACCAAGGAAAAAAATGAATATAAAACACTGTCCTGTATATGCTTGTTGCTTTCTCGTCATGTTTTTAACTATAGCACTTACATTGAAAGACCCTGAATGGCTCCCTTGTTCGTGTCACTTCCTGTGGTTAATGTTATCTAGTGCCGTGAATTACATCTCCATTAGTACTCTGCATAAAGGAAATATATATGTATCTGTAAAGCCCTATCTGCCTCTGGCCAAAAATCTGTTATAAAATATGCCTTCACAACGCGGCGGATGGAATTCTAACCTCCAGTGTCAAGTTTAAATGGTAAATAAAGAGACTCCTCGCGTGAGATCTCCGCTGGTGCTGAACAAAGGAGACAGAACGTGAAGAGTATTAAGCGCCCGTGTCCTCTGTAAATTATTGGTTTAAAATAATTCTTCAGCGTGCAGACCATTTCTGCTTGAGAGCATGGGTAACTCTCCCTATCCACGGCAGTTCCTCCCGTTTACAGACCGCTGTTCGAAAACCGGAAGTTCTTGTGACGGAGCGTAACGCTTCCTGATTTGAAGCGACGTAGTTCCACTCGCTAGTGCTGGGAAATGTAGTTGAACCCATGTTATTACATGGTGGTATGTGTTAACAACCCTTTTCCATCTATATCATTGCCAGAATTGTTGGAAAGAATGTGAAGCATTTTTTCTTTTGTTTTGGGGGTGCATCAATTGCGATCATGAGCTCTCAGTGGCGTGGTTCCACTTGCTAGTGCTGGGAAATGTAGTCACACCCCTGTTATTGCACGGTGGTGTGTATTAAAAAAACCTGTTTCCATCTATATCATTGCCACAATCGTTAGAGGGAGGGGGCTTGTATGTTGAATAATCACAATTCCTAAGGAAGGCATGTTTTTTCAGACTGGCATCAAAATTGTCATTGTAAAAACGGCACGTTTCACAGGAGTGCAGGGAGTCTTCCTCATTTAGAAGATCATAATTTATATAACTCAGAAAGTTCGTTAAGTCCTGAGACTGCAGTGTCAAATTTGACAATCAACAGGGCTTCCCTTTTTGATAGTTTCATGTCATTTTCCACCATCCACAGACACCAGCACCTGCTCCCACGAAGAAACTGGATCAGAATTACCAATGACCAGCTCACCTCCTCACTCAACAACTCCACCCCAAACATCACGGGAAACGACAACCCCAACACCGTAGCCCAAACCCTGCACAGATGGATCTCCAACAGCACCAACACCATAGCCCCCCTCAAGAAAAACAGCAACACCCACGCCAAGAAAGCCAGATGGTTTACCACCAAAATTCGAGAGTCAAGGCATACTTGCCTCGAAAAGGCCTGGAGGAACACCAAATCCACGGAAGCACACAACAACTTTAGAGCCGCTACCAATGCCCACCACCAACTCATCACAAAAACAAGGAAAAAAACAATTGAAGACAGAATCTCCACACACGCACACAACAGCAAAGAACTTTTCAACATCATCAAAGAGTTCGCCCAACCCACCAGCGAGTCCACGGACAACCCTCCCTCACAAGACCACTGCACCAAACTCAGCACCTTCTTTCACCACAAAATCTGGAGCATCTACAACAACTTCGATGAAGACAACCAACACACTGAACCCCCGCCAACCACCCCGACACCCTGAAGCCAGGGATCGACAACTGGACATCACTCACCAGCGAAGACACACTAAAGACAATAAAGTCAATCCAGTCCGGGACCCACGGATCCCTGCTCCCACCACATCTTCAACAGAGCTGCCAACACCTTCACACCCATACTCCGCCACACCATCAACTGCTCCCTGGTGACCGCCTTTTTACCCAACGACTGGAAACACGCCAAGGTCAACCCCCTCCTGAAGAAATCCTCTGTGGACCCTACCAACCTCAAAAACTACAGACACATCTCCCTGCTCCCGTTCCCAGCAAAAGTAAACGAGAAATCAACAGCCAACTCGCCACATTCATCGAAGTGCAAAACCTACTCGACTCCTCCCAATCTGGCTTCAGTAAAAAACACAGTACGGAAACCACCCTGCTCACTGCAACAGATGACCTCTGCACCCTACTGGACAAAGGAGAAACAGTAGCTCTCATCCTCCTCGGCCTCTCAGCTGCGTTCGACACAGTCTCTCACCGCACCCTAATATACAGACTCCTTGACCCAGGCATCCAGGACAAAGCCCTCGAATGGATCCGCTCCTTCCTCTCTGGCAGAACGCAGTGGGTCAAACTCCCCCCTTTCATCTCAGACCATACACCAACCATCTGCAGAGTCTCACAGGGGTCCTCCCTCAGCCCTCCGCTCTTCAACGTCTACATTGCTCCACTCACCCCCATCGTCAGAACCTACGGACTCAACATCGTGTCATACGCAGACAACACCCAACTCATCCTCTCCCTATCCAACGAGCCCAACACCGCCAAACACAACTTTTGAGAAGGCATGGAAGCCGTCACCAAATGGATGAAAAACAGCTTCCTACAACTAAACACCCACAAGACAGAAGTACTCATCATGAGCTCAAACCCCGATGCCTGGAATGACACCTGGTGGCCCCCTGCCCTCGGAAACCCGCACACACCCACTGAGCAGGCACGCAATCTGGGAATCCCCCTGGACTCCGAGCTCAAAATGGACCACCAGATCAACTCTGTCTCATCCTCCTGCTTCTACACCCTCTGCCTCCTACGTAAGACCTTCAAATGGATCCCCCTCGAACACCGAAAGACCCTCACTGACGCCCTGGTCACCAGCAGACTCGGCAACGCACTCTATGCCGAAATTAACAAAACCTCAACCACAAGCTACAGAACATACAGAACGCCGCCACAAGACTGGTCCTCAACCTGCCAAGACACTGCCACATCTCCCAGCACCTGCTCACACTCCACTGGCTCCCCGTCAAGGCTGAAGTGACCTTCTAGATGCTCACCCACGCACACAAGGCCCTCCACAACACCGGACCAGCATACCTAAACACAGCCGACTCAATTTTCACACACCCCAAAGGACTCTACGATCAGCCCAGCTCTCCTATGCCGTTGTCCCCCGCACCATAAAGACTAGATCACGAGGCCGTTCCTTCTCCTTCCTCGTGGCCAGAGCCTGGAACGCCCTTCTGCTCCACCTCTGACAGACCACACCGCTTCCCAACTTCGCAAGAAACCTAAAAAACTGGCTCTTTGATCGACCTACTCCTTGATTGACTGGAACCTGCACCCCCCTACCACCAGCGCCTTGAGACCCTTCCGGGTGAGTAGTCAAGCTTAACAAACGCCTGATTGATTGAGCTTAGGGGGGTGGATCCAACTGTGGGGGTTCAGGGGCGTTCTACTTACAATATGGTGGCTACGGCTGCTGAGTTGCAGGGTACTTCTGTGGTGGAGATCTGTAGGGCTGCGACTTGGTCTTCTTCCTCTACGTTTGTCAGTCACTATCGGATTGCTAGTCTGGAGAGTTTGGATACTGTTCTGGGCCGCAGGGTCTTGTCCTTTATGCGGGACCATGGATGTTGATCTGCTGTGTTTGGGGACACGTTATTAAATGTTGGTGTTCTTCATCACTCAGTTGTCTGTCTCTGTTTTCTTCTGATTGCTATGTCCTTACTTGTGCTGAAGGAAGGCGAGGGAGAGACAGGAAGTAATGCGTCCATTACTATCGATAATGGCATTACTCCTAGTCCTACTCCCTCGCCTTCCTTCAAGGACCCTCCCCCTCCCGGTGCTGTACATCTGAGTGCAAGTTCGGCTTGTTGACGTACAGGTGGAGGTGGGGGCGGGCAGAGTTTTTATGGGCTGGCGTAGGTCTGGGTGGGAGGCGGGCCTCACTTGTGCTGTAGGAAGGCGAGGGATTATGACTAGGAGTAATGCCATTATCAATAGTAATGGCTGCAATACTATTGGAAGCAGTATTTGGCAGATGTGGAATTTTGTGCACAATCCCTAGGTTTTATACTTCAAATTTGAGGCTACTCTACTAATAGTAAAAAATGTCCCCCATCCTAAGGTGCGGAAAGTTGTGTAGTGAAGGCAGGGCACTACTTGCATACATTCCTATGTTAGCATAGGCTTATTAGAAGTTTAAACTCCATTTTGCCTTTTTCCGTCTTTTGCACACAACACTGCATGTAACTGTTGTTGTAAGTTAGACTGCTTGTATTTCTTCACATGAGAACGGCTTGTTTTTAACATCCCTAGACTTACATCGCAACCTTAGTCTGTACAGTGAGTGCAGAAGCCTTCAAGGTTACCATAACAATGTTAGCTGTTATTCGGGCTGATCGGCCCACGCTCTAGACACAACATGCACACAGCTGCAGCTAACTGAAATTCTAGCACCTTTAAAATTGCACTGCATGAGTGATTAGGACACTTGGAGAAAATCCTTTTCCAGAGAGAGAAATCTTTGCTGGTCCTGTGATGTGATTCACTTCTGCTGATCTTGGATGTATGGGGTTCCCCATTCAAGCCTAAGAGACCTTCTATCATTATTATAAAACCTAGTTCCTAGCAGGGGAGGGTGGTACACAAGGCACCATAGGACCTGTTTACACTATCATTATAATATAATATAATATAATGTCTTATGTAATTGTAACAATGCTGATCGTATCATTTCTAATTATATGACTGCTTATGTTAGCAAAAATACTGCATCTTAGAGCAAGGCGCTAAAATAAACATTTTATACTATTCCGTGTGTCTATTTACTCATGTTATTTGTGGACTGGTATGAGAATAAAAAAGAAAGAGTGTTCTTGATTCACACCATTCCTGAGAGAACCCTAAGTCGTATGTTCTGGGTTGTCTAATCATTGGTACCTTCGCTCTAGGACGGAGAACTAATGAGACACTGATGCTAGTCGCATAGGGGTTCTGGGTTCTGAGGTGAGTTTCTGGTCCACCACAATTTACTGAGGGCCTGGTTTCCTGTGCATAGTTCTGTGCATAAGCAGAATCCCTGCAACAGTCAGAACATGTAATGTTCGATCTTTCAAATTATTTCTCGTTTTATTGGGCAATATTTGTACGAGCAAAACACAATGTATGCCAAGACTTCTGTTTGCGTTCAAATATTGATTAGAGGGCAACTCATAACGAGGCTAAATTGGTTTGCAACTGTGTGACATCACAGATTGGAAAATTACCTTTGGAGGGTTCTGGCCACCCATGAGCAATATAATAATGTACATTCAACATATAACTCAGTATTTCTTGATTTCAAACTTCCTGTCAGCGTATTTGGTTAGAGCTCACTCTCGTTGCAGATGTCCACCATTTTGCTGGTCTTTGTTGAATTCTTTGAAAAATACATTGCGTTTTATATTAAAAATTGAGACATTAAAGTAATTCCTCCGAACTGAATGTGATGCAGTTTTTAAAGAACCGATTATTGTGTGGGAGAACTGTGGTAAATCATAGTTATATCCCAGTCAGTGCTGCAAATAGGCATTTATTTTTCTGAAAGCCTATTTCATTTTCACACCGCGTCCTCTCCGGGTCGGGTAATCATCCTTGAATCATGACCACTTAGCTCTTCGGCGTGGAGTACTTTTAGGAAACGAGAACGTAGTTTAGAAATGCAGATGAAAATCCCACCCGATATATTCTAAATTCATTTGCATTTCCATAATCCCTTTCATTGCGAGTCCATGCAGGTCACAGAATCCAAATTCGCTTATATAAACAGCTCACGGTGTATGGTTCACGTACTTTGGTATCACAGAGGCAAAGCCTTTTTTTTTATTCCTTCTGCTTTAAATCTTGGTGTCCCAATTACAGTGCAGCCAAATAAACTGTGAAACCACAGCAGATTTTCCCGAGCAGTCGATGAAGGCTTTAAAGATGTCATTTATAAACTAACTAACGTTATATACAGCGGCCACATCTTTTATTAAAATAAAATGTATTCTTACAAAAATTCGACTGGGAACCCACAACCCCTTCCTTCAAGGGTCGCTTTAGCCTTGCGTTCACAGAAAGACATTGTATGCTAGATAAGGTTTTGGCACACACGTCACCATTGCGATATTTTGCAGGCATTAATATGCGTTGTGTGTTTATGGTAGAGGAGCAGATTAACCGCGCTATAAGAAAATCTTAACGTATAAAATATTTAGGAGTCATCCATCAATAAGAAGCACTGATTGAGTAAGTCATATTATGTTTTTACTTATCAGTTTATTCCATATTTTTCTGTCTCCAAGTATTATAAATAATATCTGTTTCTATTTCCCAGGTGAGTAGCATTCTATGCAGACCTTACAAGATGGAAGGTCGAGTTAGCCTTGTTAACTCGAAGTCTGAGGCGAAGGTTTAACTCACTCACCCATGTTATTGACACGAGGGGCTGTGTGGTACCAGTAAGGCGTGAACACAATTCAGGGCTGAGCAAATGTGGTGTAGCACCCTCCATTTTAAAAAGTGAAATACGATCTATGTTTACAGCTAGTCAGACTCGGAGTTGAGTGCTCGACAAAAGCTCTTTATATGTAAATTAGTCAATACCATGTGTAAGTGGCATTAAAAGAATCGTAAAAAAATCCTGTGGATATTTAGATTATTTTTAAGTCTGCACTAGAAAGATACCCAATGACTCCTTCAGTGTCTCCAGTGCTTTTACTTCTCTAGCTTTGGTATGGGTCTTGAGTCCTACCCGCACCCTAGCGGTTCTCTTGGTCTCCTGCACATTATCTCCCAGGAGTCCAGAAGAGATGAAAGTCAGCATTGCACAGCAGACTCATAAAGGGCCATATGTAGCAAAAATCCATTTTGCATTACATAAATAGCAAATTTGAGATAATCGTTATTTATGGAATGCTAAATGGAACGTAAGAAAATAGCGACTACCTAATAGCGGTTCCTTAAGATTCGCAATTGCAATTGGGTAATACTACTTCATTCGTTCCTATGGGCATAGGTGCGAATGGTTTACCATTAGCGATTATCTAAGTGACTTACCATTGACTTGGAGTCAATTGTAAAAGCTGTTCCTAAATGCACAGTTTGCATTTAGAAAATGATTGGTACATGCTAAGGGAATCGCAAATTGTGATTCCCTATTTGTAGTCATAATTTTAGCCAATCACAAGTTTTGCGATTACCTTAAATTGCGACTACAAAGCCTTTCATACATCTTGAAAGGCAATTTTGCATTCGCAAATGGGCAACATTACAGATTCGCAGTGTTTGCATATACAAAATTGTTTGAAACATGTGGCCCAAGATCAGTAGGCTATTTCTGCTGCTGGATTAGTGTTCATTGGTCCTTAACGCGCTCCTTGTTCTTTTGAGGTGCTTGATGAGTTAATGTGTGATGCTGAGTTTAATTATCACCAAGTCTGGGTGTAAATATCTCCATGTCTCATCATTGTTCTAGTGCTGATAGTGCGATTCTCCAGCAAGTACAGAAAGAGTTGTTGCTTAGTCTGCCTTTTTAATGTATTTATGGATGTCTGTCTGTCTGTCTGTCTGTCTGTGTATCCTCTCATCAGTCACAACCCTGGCCGAGCTTACATTATTAGAATCGATCTAGCCAATCTCACAAGTGCAATAGGCCCCACATACCCACTAAAGAAACCGTTCAACTAACACCCAATAAAGTACAATTGTATCTCACAGAGTTCAAAATCTACCAAGACCCATGAAGGCTCAGTATCTGACACAGCTGGAACCGGTTTTGTGCAAGGTGAAATAATCTATACTTCCACGGAGATATACACAGGTTACATTTATCCTGAATGTAAATACCTAAATGATGTAAGGGTTTGGTTTTGAAGTCTAAATGACTCAAAAACTCTCATCCAACACATCACTACTCCCTCTGTATTCAACACAGGGTATCCATGTACAGAACCAAGGACAACCGTCTGTAGGCAAACCTACATTATAAACACGCAATGCAGGCAAAATAAATTGAAGCTTAAAACATTTGCAGCAGAATATCATAAATGCTGATGAGATTTAGAGCAAGAGGTTATCCACAGGGAGTTTTAGATGCAACAGTCTAAGGCCAGCCTAAAGAAATGTGAGGAATTATTGTTTATGGCACAACTGAAACACACTATGCAGCATGAAATGCTGATTCTGAGTTGCAGTAGTAAATTTTCAGAAATATGTAAGTTCCTTCTGAAACTTTAATGAATGATGTTTTGAAGAAGTGGGGTTTGACCTCCCATTCACTATAAGTTTTGCTAAAATGGATGTCAATACTTACTGTCAGAGTGCGCCTTTTAACATAAGGTTCACTGCTGAACAGATAGAGCAAGAGTGTGTGAGTTAGTTACCCATGAACATGGGTGCACACCTTTGCGAACTGAGCAAGTTGGACTGGCATCCCCGCAAACGTACCCTGTTGAAGATGGGAGCCCTTGAGTACATTGATTATGGCGAGGCAGGCCAATTTATTTGGGCACCCAGAAAGAAATATTCTCATTTCTGTGTTTTACTATAATGTGAGTCTGTAGTGCATTGCTAACAGTCTGTAGTGCTTCAGTGTAAGTGTAGTGCTTTACTGTAGTCACTTTTTAGGTGAAAGATGAGAACAGATCCCCTATTTGAATAGAGGAGACATTCTGGAATTTACTTTCTGTTGCACTTGTCTGCATCGTGAGAGGCACTAATCTCCTCTCTCCCTCTGGAAGACAGTAGAGAATAGACTTGCTGGGGACACTCTAGGGGGGGGCTTGCTTTGCAATTACCAGGGATCAGTTCTAGCTGAAGGTGCTCTAGGCGGGGTGTGCAAGGTGAGTGCAAGACACACAGATGCACTACTAGTGGAGGAGAGGCTGTGGGATCTGGGAAGTAAAATAGTCTGTGCGGGTTACCTTTAGAGCCCTGGGATGATTCTGCTTTAAGCTGTGGGCAGGAAACTATGGGGCAGATTTACAAGCCCCTTGCGCTATTTTTGCGTCAATTATAACATGGGAAAAATGACGCAAAAATGGCACAAGGGGCGTGTAAATCTACCCCTATGTCTCTGAGCTTTCCCTAATCAGATGGAGTATCATTAAAAACAAGATCCTGAAACTTCTAAAAACATTTAAACTTTTACACCAATACTCCTGGCGGCAGCATTCCACCAGGAGCCAAATGTCACAAGCCCAATCTTTCTAGCAAAGATGGGGCCAGAGTCACCAGTATGTGATTCAGCTGCTCATTGGCAAAATGTTTCAGGCTCGGCGAACGAAGTCTGTACCACACTAGTGGTTTCTTTGCAACCGCCTTGGAAGGCCAGTGCCCCAGGGTGGAACCAGTCATGCAGTGCTCCACAGAGCGCCCAGAAATTGCACCCACAGGAAGGACCAGTACTCCAAGTGGATGAGAGTTTTATGCATGCCAGCGCACTTAAGTCTTACTCTTCGAGGCCCCCAGGAGAGCCAGGCCTCAAAAATGTGGCTATAGGCCTTACATCTAGGCCCAATGCCTGTATGTGGAGGAACAAGGAGACAGCAACTATCACTTCCTACCCGAGTTGGTGCAGGCAGGTGGATGAACAGATGCAACTGCTTTCCCCCGCCTGTGCTATGGCAGGCAGGTGGGAGAGATAACAGCCTGCTCCTCAACTGGCACTTAAAGTGTGCAAGCAGACTGGCCGCATGGGGCTGGCCTCCCTTGCAGCCCCAAATAAACATCCGGGTGGCCCTCACATAGGGCAGGGGCACCCAATTTATACAACTGGAACATTTTGGTTAACAACAGGAGCAGACGTGATCTGCTGCTCTATCAATGGCAAAGCCGTGGGTCAAATCAGCTCATTGTGATTGCTCCAAACGCCATTGTAGGCCTTTTCAAAATGTGTATAATTTGCTTTGTAGTGTCTCCAGGGGGTAGAGGCACACTTGTAAGCACAACAGACCTTTGCAGACTGCGACGAGTTATAGCAGTCCCCCGCCACTGTCCGCATTATTCCACCAGTGACACCCTAAATCTCCCAGGTAACGACGAGAAACCAGGGGAGAGTTAGAAAGCATCTTTAAGCATCTGGGTAGTTGGCTCTTCTGTCTAGAGGCTTTGGAGTTGCACTGATCTGTGTGGTAATGCCCTGTATTTGCTTAGCTACTATAATATAGGAAGAAGAAAGACATTTGCTCAGATTTGTGTTGAAGACTTTATTGACATATATATTATGAATAGCAAATAACTGCATACATTTGTTTAGTTTCATGGACCGTGGTGCCATTTTGAAGGGTTTTAAATGTCAATTTTCATTGCGTTTGAGTATATATTTTGCAATTGATTAGTATGGTGACTGCCTAGGAACAATTATTCCCGTATTGTGAACCAATGTCTTTCAACCATGTGGTTGTCCTGCAAGAGTGCATGTCTGGGAGAAAAGGGGCAGAGTTAACCTCAAGAAACAAGAAAAGAGAAACAGGATATTAGGTGGCTGAAAAGAAGGAAGAGGGAGCATGCAAAGGCAGACACGGGAAGGTGCTCTAAGACGCCAAACGAGAGGATCGAGAGAAGAAAACAAGATGAATGCCTAAAGGAAAGAAACATGCAGAAAAGTTGAGTTCTTTTATATTTTTTATAAGATTTAAATAAATCAAATACAAGGAAAAGTAAACAAGAGAAAGAAAGAAACAGGAAGCAGAGGTAAAATAATAAAGGTGAAATATAGATAAATAGCATCATCATTTACTTTGTTACCACATGTGTTCTCCCAGACACATTACTGGTATGCACTGGGAGTTGGAAGGGAACAACCAACCAGGGTCTCTTGAGTACCAGTCGCCCTAGAGAAGAAGAAAGTGGAATAAACAAGGACTGTGTAAAGGCCAGAAATGAGTTAGAAGAGACAATACAAACACATGAATACATATCAGTGTATTTTGGTAAATGTTGGAAGCCAATATTGAAGAAAAATAAAAAGCTTACACCCTTTAGAATTATGTGATGGTGCCTCCTGTCCACTGACAGTTAGAATTTGACAAAGTAAGTAGGCCTTATTTTAATGAATGCACCCTACATGTTGTCTTAGGCTCAAAGGGTGGGAATTGTGTTTTTAGGGGTTAAGGGTTAGAGGTTGAGGGCAAGTAATTAGGACTTGCTGTTGTGTAGACGATTAAATGGGCCTAATACACATTCAAGTGGTGCAGTAGTGACTGATTTTTCCATAGCAAATGTATTTTTTTGTTGCTAATAACTTCAACACCCTTTGACGAATCTCCACAAAACTTTCCAAAAAAGTGCTCTACTTTGTCTGTTTTTCTGCATGGAAAGATTCAGGGTGATCCGTTTAAGCTGGGGCTGAGAAAAAAGGGGGGTTCCATGCATTTCCAATAGACTTCTTAGGCAGGGCTGCAGTAAAAATTACCAATCAGAATTACACCAAATTTGGCAGTAAGCTAGTCTCCAGAGACTCATGGGAGCACCAATTTGAAAATAGAGCATTTTGATTGGCCCAGTTTTTCCCTTGTGCTCTGTTGGGAGTCAGACTCCTACCGGAGGGAGCACTCTGATAGGCTGCCAACAACTTGCGAAAAATGTTGATGGCAGCCATTACAGAACTTAAGGACTTAGTCCCCTGTCCTGAACTTAAAAACAAAAATAATAATATAAGGGGGGAGGTAGGTCCCCCAAGCCCCGGAAGGGAACCAAGAGGAACCTTCACAAGGCCAAAATCCACAAAAACTGGCCTATTTTTCCACAATTTTTGCTAAACAAAGAAACACAATGGTGGCCGTCATTATTCACATTATATATCGGGAGGCGTCACCAGTAGTGCCCCCTTCTCAAGCCCATTTAGGGCAGAAGGAATCCCATCACCAAGGACAAGGTATATTAAGAGTGAGGCGGCTTGCAGCCTACCCTTGCGGAGCTGTTTTCATCCTCTACAAATGCCCTGGGAAACCCATTCACCTTACTTTAAGAGGGATGGGGGATTCTTTAATGGGCCCAGGGACCCCATCTCCAGGCCAGCTCACTTTCTGTGTCCTGGGGAGCCCAACCCTGGTACACAGTGGTTTCCCTGCTTGTACCTGTGCAGGAAGGAAAATGTGTTTGCTCCCGTCTGGTGGGAGCATATTCAAATCTAATGACAAGGACCCCTTCACTTTTGTATTGGTTTTGCTCCAAGGGATGGGATCCCTGGGCCCTAATAACGCTCTGCAAGGGTGGGGCTGTGTGGTCTCCCTCCCCTTTTCTATAATATTTGGCCCCAGGGACGGGACCCTTGAGCCTAATAAGGCTCAGGGGACTGCAAACCCGCTCCCTTTATAATTTAGCTTTGGGCATGAGGCCCCCAGGGTCCAGGAAGGCTTAAGGAGGGGAGCTGCACAACTCCCTCCATATTAAAATGTTCATTTGGCCTGGGGAATATTGTCCCTGGGACTATTAAGGCTGGGGGAGGGGGGCTGCATGGGCTACTCCCGTGTTTAATTGAATTTAGCCTTGGAGAATGGAGTCCCGGGGGCCAATTAAGGAAAGGGGAGGTGGCTGCATGCCCCCGCCCCTTACTGTAAATATTTTGGCCCCAGGGGATGGGGACCTGAAGGCCAACCATAGACTGTTAATGCCAAAGGCTGTGCACAGGTTGGGGTTGGAAGTCTGCTGGGGTTTTGGCCACGGGGCCTGTTGTCAGGCCAAGCCATGTGTGTAACCCCCTGCGGTGCACAGCCAAAGGGATAGGGGTTGGCTGCCTGTGGGGCATTGCAAGGAGGACCTGGATGCAGCACAGGCCATGCAGCTAACCACACACCACTCATGAGCAAAGGCCATGTGCGGCATGGGGCTAGCTGCCTCTGGGGGGCTGCCTGCAGGGAGTTGGACATAGGGCCTAGCTGCAAGTCGGTGGATGACGGAATAGGTATAATTAAATAAATAAATAATACCCATTCCATTGTCTGTCAACTCCCCCCACCACACCCTGCCCCACCACGCTTACCTGTGCCAGCTGCAGCTACCTACTGCCAACTCCACACACGACAAAAGGCCGTACCCATCTTGAGGTTGGCTACCTACAAAGGGGGGGGGGGTTACCAACCCGCTGCTGTGCACGGGCACAGAACATGCTGAATATGGGGTTGAGTAGCTGTGGGGGGTTTGCCAGAGAGCCTGGCCCTAGAAATTTGCAGAAAAAAACAAAGGTTAAATTAACTTTATAGTTAGGTGTTATAAAATGTCACTGAAAAAACAAAAAAATCTCTAAATATAATTTGAGATGCCATCAGCGATGTCATAAATGATGTCCTAGAACATGCCATGAGGGATGTATTATGTGAGATCATAAGCAGTGCATGACAGGGGCGTAAATTGTAGTTAGTTAGTTAGATCTGCTAACTATAACCAGTGAATTTCTGTAGTATTTTGAGTTCAAAATGTTATTGTTGTCCATATTCACCTAACTATAACGTTACTTTAACCCCTTCCACGCTCATGACGAGCTGGGCTCGTCATGAGGTAGCCTCCTCGCACGCTCATGACGAGCCCAGCTCGTCATGAATAAAGGGAATATGCAAATCTCAGCACAGGAGGGGAATATGCTGAGCATCGATCTGGTTAACATTTTTTTTTCAGGGAATATATATTTACATAGCGTGAGTGCTCCGTTGTCCATGTGAGGACCTTTTGGTGATAATGTTATTATGTGACTGCCACAGTCATGCCGGATGCACCCGCCCGTGAAGTTTGTTCGTCACCAGTGTGGCAATTTGGTGTAGAAATGTTGTGGACAGCCAGAACCGCCACCTTCCCTCGAACATTTGATACCCATCGACACTATGTCGTCATTACAACAATGTGAGGATTTCGGTTACAAAACCGGCCCCTGTGGTCACATATCTTGGAGGCAGGAGTACGGCGGGGCGATGAGTTGCCTTCATTTTTTCGCAGGCTTTGATGAGTGAACTGTTATAAACAATTGTGGTTTCTATACTCATTGGGAGACTGATGATTGGAATTCAAGGCACACTCACTAAGAGACGGTGAAAATACCAATCATGCAGTAATGGCGGACATGAAAAGCGAACAAACTTAATGATATACAAGTCTGTTGTCCCTCACCATGAGGATGCCTTGAATGCGTACGAAATGAATATGTGCAAACAATGGCCATTGAAAAAGTCAGGATTTGCCGAAACGTGTCTGTCAATTTGAAAAGAAATCAATTGTAAGGCATGAATACCATGAGGGCTCCCTTTTGGTGAAAATGTTATTATGTGACTGCCACAGTCACGCTGGATTCACCCGCCCGTGAAATTTGTGGCAATTTGGTGTGTGTGTATATATATATATATATATATGTATATATATATACATACTATATATATATATATACATACATACATACACATACATACATGCACATACATACATTCATACACATACATACATATATATAAAAATTAGTTTAAGGGGTTGTTCAGGTTAAGGGAGGGGTATGGAGGAGTTCAGGGAGGGGTATGCTGATTCAAACTCCCACAAAACAGTAAGACCGTTGCTATTTGCAAATTTCTAAAGTTACAACTACCCCAAAGTTAACAAAACATTAGTAAATATACTGCAGCCCAGCCTTGGAGTAAGTCTAGCACTACCCATAACTTCTCACTGGTAGTGCAACACACTTCAATAGGCAATAATGGAGGCAGAAACCTAACATAACATGCCATAGGAAATTATATTAAAATTAAATTATGTTTACTTTTAAATTATGTGTAATTTTTGTAACTTTAGAAATGTAGAATGTGAATATCAATTGTCTTACTCATTTGTGAGTGGGAGCTGGTATATCTCTTCCTGAACTCCTCCTTACCCCTCTCCAAACTTCTCATTACTCCTTCCTAAATCCCTCCTCATTTCTTCCTGAGCCTCTCCCATTTAGTAGTAGATTTTCCCAATTTTTCCTCCACTCCCTCTAGCCCCCCCCTCCGCCCCCCCTACGTTTACTACAGTGGCCTTTATTTTGAGTGGCCTGGTTGGAGTTTGTCAAGTGCAAAAACTACTAGCCAATAACACATTTTTGGCAAATAGAATAAAGATTTTGGTGCTTCCCTCACCACAAACAAAACCTATGATGTTGATATGCGTGGTAACCAGCGTTACTGCAGCTATCACTATTAACTGGGCAGCTTGTAGGGAGGGTCTATGTAGTCATGGGTGTGACCAAGAAGGGTGCAGTAGGCACCACAGTAAAGAAACGTACTCGTCATCTGAGGAGATGGATGTAGCTGAGGGCACTTCTGTGATGGAATCATGTAAGGCTGCCACCAGTTCTAGGGATACTGCCATCCTGGGCTTGCTCTGGGGTGGGAGTAGCAGGAACAGGCCTGGTGGGAAGTGATCAAGGTTTAAGGTGGCAGTGGCAGTGACAAGCCAGACGATTGGAGGGTCTATCGTGGCATTCGTCCACCTGGGAGGGAGCCCTCTGCACTTCACCCACTCTCATGCCTCCACAGGGTCAATGAAAAACATGATGCCGTGATCAGATCAGTCATAATTCTGAGTAAAAGCAAGAAAGAGGAGAGAGTATTTGACACCCATATCGCTAAGTGTCTTCTTTACTGATAGAAAGGATGCACACTGGTGCTTGACAATCAGGGTATAGTCTGGGAAATGCTGGATCCTATGGCTCTCATATTCGATGTGTCCCACCACCAGGTGGGCAGCTCGTAAGGTCTTGTCTCTGTCTTTATAGTGCTACGGTCTACCCAGCAAGGGCTGCAGAGATGCACCAGGAGGAGGTCGCTTAGATGGAAACTGTGTACTTTCTCGATTGAAAAGAAGGGTTCAATTTCTGACATAGTCTGACGGATTTAATCCATTGCACCAGAAAGTCTACTACGTTGGGTCCCTCGGCCCCTCTGGAAGTCCAACCAGTCAGAAATTGCTCATGAACGAGCAGTCCTCTGCATCCTTGTGTCTGCCCTTGAGGAACTAGACTCAGTTGATCAAGTGCAGGAGCTGATAGTGATGATCCTCTGTAGTTAGATGAAGGTCCTGTAGTTATCTCTTTGTAACAGTGACATGCTCCCTATGTTTTTCCTAGTCGACATGCAGTAGTCCAGTATCTACCACAATGGATCGTGGCCTCCAGGGTTAGTAATGAGGTGCTGATTGCCTCATGGATCGAATGCATCAGGATGGTGGGTAGGCCCTACGCAGCACCCCCAAGGGTCTGCAGTTCCCTAAGCCAAGGAGGGGTGGTCAGGGCGGGCTGTATGGGATTTCCCCATGGTGGAAAGCCTCAGATGGGTATGGGAACCAGGGCCCTGGTTGTTGCCATGGTAGCGGGGTCCCAGGCAGGTGGGGCTCTATGCTTAATTAGACAGTCTTAGGGGTTCCTGCTGAATAGCCTCAGGTATGTGTGACACTGGCATCCCTAGGAGGAGGCGTGTTGGGGACGTCCATTCCAAAAATATATGCAGGGCCTCGTTGTCTGCGAGTGGGTGGGTTGGGGGAACCCTCCAGAATGACATAGAGCAGTGTACGGGAACACCAATCTCCTTAGTACCCAAATGGTCAATTGGGGGCACTCACCCATTCAGTGGGGCAGCCAGCAGTGTAGGGTGGGTCAGGTACGCTGAGGGGGAGACCATGGGCACATATTTATAATTTTTTCACACAGCACAGTGCAGCAAGCCACCAGGCATGCATTGGACCACCATCGCTTTACCCATGAAATGTCTCCCAGGTCAGAGTAATGCAAGGTAGCTATTTGCACTGCCTTGCCATTCTCTAGATTTATCAAGCCATGCAAGGTGGCATTGCATGGTTTGATAAATCTCACTTAGGTTTTGCATCGCCCTTGAGCCCCCTTGCGTGGCACAAGTGTGAGGCAATAAAAGAAAGTCGAGGGTAGAAGGCCAGGATGTAGCATCACTCTTGGTGTCAGTGGCCGCTGCCAGGAGGGGTATCCAGTAGCTGATGTGAAGGCGGTCATGGCAGATTCATACTGAAATGAGCACCCACGAGTAGTCAGCTGATGTAGGCTGGT
The DNA here is from genome assembly GCF_964261635.1 of Lissotriton helveticus. NCBI lineage: Eukaryota > Metazoa > Chordata > Amphibia > Caudata > Salamandridae > Lissotriton > Lissotriton helveticus. The sequence continues at coordinate 1,160,774,964 of NC_136057.1, read as the reverse complement.
GAAGGAAACACACCTGGGGAGGTCATCCTTAGAGGGCGTCAGGCCAGTGGAACTAGGAAGGTCCCTGGCTTCACCCATGAGGCTACATACAAGAGGCCAGCTGATCACGTAGGTGCTGTACGAAGCCAGCGGAGCAGGCCCAAAGCCAGTAAGATACACCTCTGCTGCCCGATGGAGAGGGATTGTACAGGGAAGATGCAAGGGTGGCAGAGGAAGAAGCCAAAAGAGCAGACGCATCCCTGGAGCTCCTCTAATTCACGTCCGCTATTTTTGATGTGCTAGCCATGTCCCCCTTTAAAATCCTTGATAATGGTAGCCCAGTGTCCCTGCAAAATCCTTTCAGCTCTGCCACAGTATAGCTGTCAAAGTTGCTGAGATTAATCTACGTGCTTTCAGGTAAATGTCAGAGGTGCACAAGCAATGTAGAAATTAAATTTGGGGAAAAGGGCAAAGTAGCCAATTAAGGAGAATTTAAAAAATGGTTGAATCTGATGTCAGATTATTTCTATGGGATTTATGGCTTTACACAAATCATTAGTTGGTATTGCACAAACACAAGTACTGGATCCCTCCGCTGAACACCAATGTAAGAAACTGTCAGAGTAACAGACTGTCTAGGGTGACAAAAAAAAGGCTTTTGTCTAGGGTGACAAAAGGCAGGGCAGACCTTATGCCAGGTTCCTTTGTGTGTGATGTAGACAAAGCCCTTTAAAGTGTAAGTTGGACTCGGTACAGCCCCTCCCCGTGGCACATCCTGTCCACACCGTAGCCACCTTTGTCTCACTGTCTGGAAGCAATACACAAACCTGTACAGCAGAACCATTCACAGTCATGTGACCCAGAACACTGGCAGAATGGCACAGTTAGTTGGGTGAAGAAAATGCCAAATTTCTAGAAAGTGGCATTTTCAAAATTGTGACCTAAAATCCAACTTTATCATTAAAAGGATTTTAAATAACAATTCATTTGATATCAATGATATCTGCTCCCTATCTAAAGTTAGCACTTATTGAATGTAATAATGTAACCCAGTGTTAGTCAATGGACGATAAGCCTTACAACAGTGAAAACTACTTTAGGGGTTTTTCACTACTTGGATATGTAAAACCAATGTACACATTTCATACTTTTTAACCCCTTCAGTGCTGCGCGAATTTCGCTGCAGTGCTGAAGGGTCATAAATCACATTGATTCATGACGGAAATGTTCCGTCATCAGCACCGGAGCACCGACGCTGATGACGGAACCGTTCCGTCATGAGCATGGAAGGGGTTAAATACAGTGCACCCTGCCCTATAAACCATTAGGGCCTACCATAGGGGTGTCTTCTAAGTATTAAAAAGGAAAGCTTAGGCCTGGAAAAAGGTTTATTTTGCCAGGTTGAAATAGCTGTTTAAAACTGCACACAAGAGCTGCAGAGGCATATCAGGAACGTTTTACAATGCTACATTAGTGGGTGGCAAAATGAGTGCTGCTTCTCACTTGTATCATTTAATTTACAGGCCCTGGTTCCTGGTAGTACCATTTACTAAAGCCAATAAAAACGAATTCAGCAAACAGGAGGGGTGAAGGCAATGAGGTTGGGGGAATATCATGCCAAGGATGTCAGCTCTAATGTAAGTCAATAGCATTATATAAATGTTATAGTTGCATTCATATGGTATGTTCCCTAGTTGAGTCCCACAACCTTCAACCCTCCACTCCTTCTCCTCTTGGTATTTCCTCTGAGCCAGCACACCATTGAGGTATTTTTGTAATGGTGCCGACCTCTGTGCGGACACATGTCAAATACAGAAAATGCACTTCCAGAATAGTCGGCCCCCATAATGGACATTGCTAATGCGATGCTATTTTAAAATCAATTTCAATAGTGACAGGCTCAAAGCTTTAGCAAGACTTGGCTTTTGCCAATAAATGCTTGTATTTTGTCCTGCGTTTTTACCCCCTTCTTGCTGTCATATGTCCCAGTAAATGAAAAGATCAACGCCACCTCAGGCCTGGTTTGTTGAGTTACCATAGTTTTGTATAATGAAGATAAGATTCCATGCACAGCATCAATCCAGTGTCACTGCTCAATAAAATAGCTATATACTCCTGAACCAAAAAAAAAAATCAAGAAAAGCCTAGGAGAATATTGATCATGTCAGTGTATTTCAGATCATTCTCATGTATATATTATATTATCAAGGTTGCACAACAAATGGAAACAGAGGGGATGGTACAGTCATCAGTGTCAAAGGTGAAGTCTGCCAAATATTTATGATTCCAAAAACATTATGTAAAAATAACAGAAAGACACAGTAATTATTCACAGTGCTTGACACGGTAAAATAAAAGTGCTGGTACCTTATCCCAGATGACATGGGGGCTGCTGAGAAGTGCTGGTACTCTTCATTTAAAATGCTGCACCACTGCTGATAAGTGTTGGTACTTTCCCTCACAAAATGAAGTAATGCAGGGACTCATTACCTGGCGATATCCGCCAACTTAAAGCACGGATAATACAGTGATTATTAAAAAAATAAATCTTAGACTCAAACATGTGAACGTTTGACTGGATATGGTCTTTGTCAGAACTGAAAATGTTCCTGCCTAGTGCTGCCTGGCCCCAACATGGCCGCCACCTCGGACATCTCTTAAATAAATTTGTAAAGGTGAACAAGGAGTCTTCTATCTTTAACTTTAACTACTCCATTTGGGACCCCGCTGCGCTAGCCTGATGCCACAACCAGAAGAGACAAACGCCGACCCTTAGGGGCACCATTCCCTGCACCCCACGTAAGCTCCAGTTCTTTCAGCCCCTGCCTAGGGCTGCCTGGCCCCAATATGGCCGCCACCTCGGACATCTCATAATCATGTACTAGGCGAATAAGGAGATTCCCAACTTTAATAACTTCATTTGGGACCCCGCGGCGCTAACCCGACGCCACGACCAGAGGAGACAAATGCCAATCTTCAGGGGCACCATACTCTGCCCCTCACGCAAACTCCAGTTCTCTCTGACCCTGCCTAGGGCTGCCTGGCCACTTTATGGCCGCCACCACAGTCATCTCACAATCTCGTTAAACAAACCTCTCTGACCAATTTCAACAGTCTTCCCAAGGAAGGTGCAATGGCGGCCGCAGGCTGAACTCTTCTCTTCCGAGCTTACAACAAAGCCCTCCCACCTCTGTCAAGGCCGGTCACCTCAGTCACCTAACGGCCGCACTCCCCCCTAGTTCTATTACGATGCCTCCATCCATTCGTTTAGACAGGCATCCCTACCCGTCACGTAACCACTTGTCTCCGCTTGGACGGAACACCTACGCCATTACTTTCCCATGCAGTCTCTCCTTCAAAGCTAAAAAACGCTTCAAACAAAATTTGATCAGGCAACACACCGAACACTAATTGTGGACACCTACCACTGCTCAGCGAGAGGGCTGAGAAAAACGGACTTCATTTTCCACACCACCAGGCCAGACGTATGGGTCACCACCTTTAACTCACTCCTCCCTGTCTCCAAAACCACCTTCACAGAACACAACCGGAAACTAACTATCTCCCCCCTGAACCAACAGTCCCTGACCGGAGACATCTCCATCACCATCTTTGTGAATGGCACCATTCTAATTCAGGCGAAAGACGAAAACCTAGAGTTCTTCGACTCCCTCTTCCCCGCTCTTAAAATGGCTACGACTCACTACCCTCAACAGCCGCGCACCCCCACCCCTAATGACTCCCGTCAAACCCCTAACCCGCAGAGCATGCTTCCTTCACCTCAACCATCCCTTCCCCCCACGCTTAATCACGTCTCCAGTCATTCGCCCCCCCAAGCCCCACCCCCCTCTACCCCTCATCCCCAGGCCCCCCCTTCACCCAAACTCCCAGAACTCGGCCACCCCCACCTACCCATCCGACTCCCTTCCCTCCAGCCCACGTCTCCCAAAGCACTCCAGGCTCTCAGTCTCCTACCCACAGAGATCCCAGACTACCTATCAACCCTGAGTCACAGCCCCCTGCGCGAACCCACACCCCTCTAGCTCACACCGTCCTCCTTAGTGAAGACAACCACCACCTCCAAAGGGAACGCAACCTTCTTCCCTCCTTATCCCTCGCCCACCCGAACTCAAAACACGATTCAGATCCTCCCACCCCGACTATCCTCCCGAATAATAACTTGCCCCTAAGCCTCTCTCCCTCTCTAGTCCTCTCACAATCGAACTCTAACTCGGAACCGGTCCTCCCAACCCCTACTCTCTCCCCCATCAAAGTCTTGCCCCATTGCCCCTCCCTCTCTAGGCCCAGCTTCACCCCCCCCCCCCTCCCCAGCACTCAAACTAACGCAACGCCTGGACCTTCTTGAAGCCCAGATCGCCACTCTGATTTTTGGCCTGAAGGAAACCCTATCCTCTCTAGAGAAACTCCTGCTATCCTATCACGTCGTACCACCCCACCTCCAGCCGCCTCCCATTAGGAATGACTCTCTGCCTCCCTTCGGACCCATGCCACCCCAGGCTCCCGACCTCCTCCCACCAAACCCAGGACTGAGTCACAAGTTGAAGAATTGTTCCCTCCCTTTCGCCCCAAGAAGTGAGCTCCCTCGTCGCCTCCTACGAATCCGCTCCTACTCAGCCAGCCCAAGCTCAACCACTATACCATTCACCCTTCTCCTCGATTCAAGTCATGACTGGAGTGGGGAGAGACCCGCCCCGCCGAAAAGCAGCCAGACCACCATCCTATCTCTCCTCCTTACCCAGAGCTACTTCTGGCAACCCAAAATCAAATGCTGACCCCCCGATCAACTGTATGCTCATCAACTGCCGTTCCGCCGTCAAACATGCAACGTAAATAGCCGAAACCATTCTCTCCCATGACCTGGATGTAGCCTTCATCACTGAAACATGGCTTAACACTCTATCCCTCCCCATCATGGACACGCTAGTGCCGCACGGTTTCTCAATTATCCACAAAGACAGGCCCGTACACAAAGGGGGCGGAATAGCTATTATCCACAAAAATGACCTCTCCATCACTGAATCTCCCTCCGTCATATATAACTCCTTTGAATGCCTTTCGGTCAACCTCAATTCGCCTCACCACTGTCCACTTCAATGCCTTCTCCTTTACCATCCTCCGGGCAACTCCTTCGAATTTGGCGCTCAGCTGACGGATCTGATCACGCAAACCGCTCTTAATAACGACTTCAGAATAATTCTTGGCGACCTCAACCTAAGATGGAATGTAACTAAAAACCCGCTCATCCAATCTCTCACCACCCTTCTACAAGACTACGATTTGACCCAGCACTGCACAGAGGAAACCCACCATAGAGGAGCAATCCTTGATGCAATCATCGCGGATAAAAAGACAATCTCGATCGACCACATCATCCCGGGGGACTGGTCCGACCATCACGCCATTCTCTTTCATATCAATCATTTGGTTCTTTCCCTCCCACCTACTCAAACCTCCCCCAAGTGGGTCAGAAACTTATCGAGAATCCCTCCTGACAAGCTAGAAGAGGGACTTAGCTCACTCCTCCCGAACTCGACGGAACTCCTCTCAACCACGGAACTCACCTCGCTTTACCACTCCAACCTGGAGCTCGTCCTAGATCGGCTGGCACCTCGGAAACTAAAAAAACCAAGAAGCATCCCCTCCAGGTCTTGGTTCTCCACTGACATCAATGAAGAAAGAAGACACCTAAGATCCATGGAAAGATCCTGGAGGACCAACCCCACCTCCCTCAACCGGGACCAACTCAAGGCAGCTCGCAAAATCTACTATAACCATATCAAGAACAAAAAGTCGTCCTTCTTCTGCTCTGCTCTAGACAATGCTAAAAACCGCCCAAAAGAACTCTACAACATCATCAGGAACCAAACCTCCATTCCTGTGATAGACAACAGGGTGGCGTCCAATTCCCAATGTGACGACTTTGCCAGCTTTTTCAACAAAAAAATTGCCAAAATTGATCGATCATTCTGCGCTATGTCCTCCTCCATCCCCTCTGCAACTACCCACATCAGGCCATCAACCGCAGCCATTCGCTGGTCCTCCTTCCAGCCTATCCAGGTTGAAGTGATAAGCAATCTCATAGCCACAGCCAAACCCTCATCCCACTCCCTTGATCAGCTTCCCCCGAGAGTGACCAAAGACCTGAAGCTCACTCTAGCCCCAATTTTGGCCAAGATCATCAACAGCTCTTTGAGCGAGGGCTCCATCTCTGACTGCCTTAAAATAGGTCAAGTCACGCCACTCCTAAAAAAAACCCGGCCAGGACCACAAGGACATGAACAACTTCAGACCAGTTTCGAACCTTCCACTCTTATCGAAAATTCTGGAAAGATGTGTGCTGTCTCAGCTATCCCATCACCTAGAAATCACAAATCTTCTCGACCCACACCAATCAGGGTTCAGAAAAGGCTGCAGTACAGAAACCGCAATCCTAAATGTCCTTGACGATCTACACATGTCGCTCGACTCCAACCAATGTAGCCTTCTCATCCTCTTAGACCTTTCTGCTGCATTTGACACAGTGGATCATGCCCTGCTACTCAATGTTCTCCAGGAGAGAGTGGGTCTGGAAAAGACCGTTCTAAAATGGTTCTCCTCCTTTCTCAACAACCGCACTCAAAGAATCAAAATTAAAAGCTGCGAATCGGACACCCTCCCCATCAGTAGAGGAGTGCCTCAAGGGTCAGTACTCTCGCCTCAACTTTTCAACATCTACATGGAGCCCCTCACTTCAATTCTAAGGAAGTCCAACATCCCCTTCCACCTCTACGCGGATGACACACAACTCTACCTGGAAACCACTTTGATCGCAGACATCCACAGACTGAACTGCACACTCACGGAAGTTCAACATTGGCTCTCATCCAACAACCTCAAACTCAATGAAGAAAAAATTGAAGTGCTCCTCATCTTGAACAAAGATGAAAACCCCCAAATACTAGAATGGCTCCAAGCCTTAAACGCCCTGAATGTTCCTCTTGCTCCTACAAACTCCCTAAAATCCCTAGGGATCACCCTTGACCCTAAACTGGACATGAAAGAACACATCTCAAGGGGCGTGGCTTGATCGCCGATGGCGGAGGTCGCCTAGCGTCTCGGCTCCGCGGCCGAGCTCACATTAATCCTGTTTGAATAGGGGTCCTGAGGACACCTGCACCCCGACATTGATCGCCCGGTGCCCTGGGTTCCCCCTCCCGCGAGTCGAGACCGGAGGGGCCCTCGCGACTGAGGAAGCCGCGGAGAAGAGAAGAGCAGCGAGGTCCCGAGGAAAAACCCAAGATGGCGCCTGCTCCTCCTCTACGGCCCCGGAGCTGAGACGGACTGAGTCCCAGGAGAGGCGGATGACCCGAGGCCCCCGGAGAACCAGGCGATTCATCCCCTGCTGGGGCGGCTCCCGGCGGCCTGTCCCCTGCTGACCCCCGAGGGGGCCGCCGACAGCCGGTGACCCGGAGACGCTGATCGGACCGGAGTGGGGGAGGGGCGAGGGAGCCTGCTCGCGGCCGAGCGGACAGTGAGGCGGAGGCCGCGGCGGGGACCCTGTCGCCAGGACTGGAGGTGAGCGTGCTGCACGGAGGATGTGGCCCCCCCCACCGTGATTGTACTGAGGGGACCGGCGCTGTGTTGAGGGAGTGAAGAGTGCCCAGGGGAGAACCAGGGGTGGCGACGGAGTACCCTGCACTAAGACTCTCCACTGCATGAAGAAACTTGCTGGAGGAGGGGGGGGCGGACGACGCGGCCACTGCGGAGGGGTGCCTGGAAGAGGGGCCAGCCGCTCCAACATTTCTGAGATCTGCGGGCTGGCTTCATCGTCATATGGCTGTGGGGACTCTCGGGTGAGCCGGGTGGCGGAGGACGGACGCAAGGCGAGGTGGGGTCCCGCTGCCCGCGAAACTTTCGCCACGCTCAGCTGGGGCAGTGCTGCCATTACTGCGGAACCTGGAAACACACCTTTGCACAGGGGTTTCTGGGTGTGAGGACCCTCTGTCCGCCATCTTGGCCCCGAACTGGCCCGCACTCGGACGGCCGACCTGGTCGACACTTGGAGCCCTGCTGGTCTTGGAGGGTGCCGGGGAGACACGGGGAAACGGATAACTGAGTGGCGTTGATTCTGAAGGCCGCGACGCACCGAGGGTGGCCCCGGCTCGACCGCCGCCGCTCCTGTTGAGGCTGTGCAGTGAACCCTGCCCATCATGGGGAAACCAAGAGGGCCCAAGGGAGGCACTCAGGCCGCGTCTGACGCAGAGCCTCCGGACAATGAGGAGCGCCTTCACGCGGAGGGGCCAGGGAGCCCCCTTATCCAGGAACAACTCGATAAAATCCTACTGGCCATCACGGAGACCAGATCGGCCCTTCGGGAAGACATTGCTCGGGTGGCACCGGGCTTGGGCCTACTCCGAGCGGATCATGGCAAGCTCTCCGACAGAGTGAAGGAGGTCGAGGGGTCGGTGCGACACCTGGAACCAGCGCAAAAAGCTTTGGACGCAACAATGAAAGACGCTCTGTCCAGTATAGAGGCGCTGGAGAAGCGGGCGGAGGATGCGGAAGGGCGCAACAGGAGAAATAACATTCGGATAGTTGGCCTTCCGGAAAAAATTGAAGGGGGGGACATGGTGACGTTCCTTGAAAACTGGCTACGGACGGCTGTGGCGCAGGAGGGGTTGTCCCCCTTCTACACACTGGAACGGGCGCACAGGGTGCCGGCCAGGCCGCCACAACAAGGCCGCCCGCCACTCCCAGTGGTGGCACGGCTGCTCCATTTTCGCGACAGAGACCTCCTATTGCAGGCTGCCAGACAGAAGGGTCCTTATCAGGTGGACAACAGCCGAGTGAACATTTTCCCGGACTATACCTACGAGACGCAGAGGCGTCGCTCATCCTTCCTGGCCGTCAAGCGAGAACTGCGCGCCGAGGGCATCCAGTACTCCCTACTATTCCCGGCATGACTCCGCATCATTGTGGACGACTCCACTAAGTTCTTTGAGACCCCGGACGAGGTGTGTAGTTGGCTTGAATTATACAGGGCGGGCAAGGATGGCTTCGGAACTTCCTCTCATCCCACGATGGAGGACATGATACAGAGGAAACCCAAGAGGTTCAGGCACCGAAGGGGCAGGACTGCTCGCCCCTCCACTATGGAGACTGCGGCGGAGCGGCGGGGAGCGCTGGAGATGGTCTCTACTATTTCTGGCCCTCAGGACGACCATGGAGCTGGGCTTTCGGAGCCCGGAGAGAGCGGAGGCCGCTCGGACACCGAGGGATCTGAATCGGACAGTGTGAAGTTCCCAGAGGTCACCCCTGAGACGGCAGAAGGTCTGCTAGACGAACAATGATGCCTTAGGATGAGCCGGTTCTGATTGGGTTGCTGGGGGGGGGAGTGGGCACATGTGGCTGATGGGACTTATGGGGGAGACCTGATTACTCGCTGACGGTGAGAGGGGTAGCGGGAATTCTTGTTATGAGCCCTGATGCTATCGAGCTCGGCCGCAATGCGGCTAGCAGCGGGACCCCGCGTCGACGCTAGGCCCCCACATTGCCCTTAAGGCACACCTACGGTGACCACCGATAGGTTAGTAGGGAGGGAGGTTTTGGAGAGATTAGTTTGGATGGGGACTAGATGGCACTATTTGGTACCTGTTCTGGGGGGGATGGAAGGGGGTTCATGTTTACAAGTTGATTTACTGTTGTTAAGGGGGGGACTCGTCATCGGTGTGGGTTTCAATGGGTACTTCTTCATAGCTGTAATGTGTTCAGTATGGCGGGTGGACGAGACATGGGACTATGGCTGACTTGTCGAATCTGAAATGTATCACCTGGAATGTGAGGGGTCTGCACACTATGACCAGACGACACAAGGTCCACGCTTACCTAGTGCGTAGGGGAGTACAGATCGCGCTGCTACAGGAGACACATCTCAACAAAACTGAGGGACTTGCGCTGCAGCGTAGATGGCGTGGGCAGGTATACTGCACTACCTATTCAGCTTACGCAAGAGGCGCGCTCATATGGATAAAGGCGGGGGTACCTCTGCAGGTTGATAGCCACACTGTAGATCCAGAGGGGAGGTACGTCGCGTTGGCAGGGAAATTAGGGGGAAGGGAGTTGAATATTTGCTGCATTTACGCGCCAAACACGGACGAGCTCGCCTTTCTAAATGTGTTGTCGGGCTCTTTGGCCCGGTACCTCTCGGGACCCATCCTGTTAGGGGGTGACTTCAACGCGGTGCTCGACGTGGACTTAGATTGATCTCATCCACCCCTCCCGGACTCCCCGGCGAATCGGGTTGCTACAGGTAGGTTAAACTGGCAGGCGCAGTGGGGACTGTCGGACATTTGGCGAGCGCACCACCCACACACTCGAGATTACTCCCACTTTTCTGGCATGCACGAATTGCATGTGCGACTGGACGGTTTATTGGGATCGGTCGAGATAGCTTCGTCGGCTATGCGGTCGGAATATCTGGCGAGAACAATTTCCGACCACAATCCATTGTTGATCACCCTGTGCTGGCTTCGGTGCGCCCCTTGTGTGCCCACCTGGAAATTGAGGCCCGAGCTGCTGGAAGACCAGGTGTTTCGCGGGGACCTAGAGGACAAGATCTCGGGATATTTCGAGATAAACGAGGGCACGACTACAGAGAGGGCTACGGAATGGGACGCCTTCAAGGTAATGGTTAGAGGCTATTGCATAACGCAAAAAGTTGGAGTTCGCCGCGTGCTTCTGGAAGACTTGGCCAGAGCTGACCGAGACCTCCGAGACTTGGAGATCGCCCGTCCTGGCCGTCCAGAACTCCAACAGCAGATCCTGGCGGCAAAAGAGGCAGTGGCTGTAGAGGTTGAACGATTGCGCAGTTATGACCACAAGATGTACTTGACTAGATCGCTGGCGGAGGGTGACAAGTCGAGTGCACTACTGGCTTGGCTTGCTAACCCCACGAGACGTACCTCGCCCATTGTGGCGATGAGGACTGATGGGAATGAGGAAGTTTACACTCAACCTGAGATCCTTAAATGCTTCTGGAGTTATTACAGGAAGTTGTATTGCAGTCGGCTACCGCCGGACACTTCCCCGACAGACTCCTTCCTGAAGGATCTGCCGATTCCCACCCTGGATTCGGAACAGGCGAAAGATCTAGGACGTGATGTGGAACTGGTTGAGATAAGATGCGCGATTAAGAACATGGCACGTAATAAAACGCCGGGCCTTGACGGCCTACCTGTGGAGTTTTATTCCACATACATAGATATTCTAGCCCACAAACTCCTGCGGGTCTATAATGAGGCAAAATCTATAGGACACCTACCGGGTTCGATGCGAGAGGCCCTGGTGATACCTCACCTTAAACCGGACCGGGAGGGATCGGAACCTGCATCTTACAGGCCGCTCTCAATGCTCACGGTCGATTATAAGATTTTGAGCAGCATACTGGCCGCCCGACTGCTGGGACACATGGGGTCACTAATTCATTCTGACCAGGCGGGCTTTATCCCCAAGCGCAACACCGCGATAAACATCCGTCGACTCTTTAGATTGTTGGAGGGAGATCATACAGATGCTTCCGATCCTATGATCCTCTCAGTGGACCTGGAGAAAGCCTTCGACAGCCTAGAGTGGATTTATCTCCATGGAGTCCTTGAGCGATTCGGTCTAGGGGAGGGATTCCTGAAATGGACCACAGTGTTGTACGCCTCTGCGGTGGCTAGGGTGAAATCGGGCCCACTGATATCCCAACAATATCCGGTGGAAGGGGGAACAAGACAGGGCTGTTCATTATCCCCACTGCTATTTGCCCTTCCGGTGGAGCCGCTGGCTATCTCGATACGTACGGGAGCCCACTACAGGGGGTTGCAATCTCCGATGGGCCACCAGTATATCTCCCTATATGCTGACGACCTGCTGCTTTTTCTCGAGGACGCTGGAGCAGCCCTGACTGGGGCAGATTCAGTGCTCACGACTTTTGGGGAGATTTCGGGGCTCCGGGTGAATTGGACTAAGACCTGCTTGTTTCCGGTCTGCAGAGATAGCCCTCAGCCGGACATACACAGGGAGATCAGATGGGAGCCGGCTTGTTTTAGATACCTGGGGGTGCAGGTTTACCATCGCCCTGTGGACGTATTGGAGGGTAACATCTCCAGGGGCATCCGGGCGCTCAAGGGTAGCATGTCCTTCTGGTCCACCCTGCCTCTCTCAGTGGCGGGACGTATAGCACTGTTGAAGATGGTGGCGCTACCCCGACTGTTGTACTACTTTAGGACACTGCCAGTATGGATCCCCAGATCCATCTTTCGGGGCCTGGATTCCACAATAGTGGCATTCCTATGGGGCTCGGGCCGCCGCAGAGTGACGCTTAAGACCTTGATGAGGCCGAGAGCAGAGGGAGGGTTGGCAGTGCCTGATTTCGAGGCGTACTATTTGGCTGCCCAGCTGCAATGTTACACTCAGGAGGTGGCGCGTGAATTTCGCGGTCCGGAGGAAACAAGAGGCAGTGGAATACACAGGCACGTCCTATTGTATATTGCGCTGCAACAGAAGCTAGAGTTGAAGGACCTCACGCAAGAGGAGCGCACCATACGGTTATGCTGGAACCGACTGCACCGCAGTCCGGGCAGACCGCGTCCTTATGCCCCAGAAATCCCCCTGGGGATGCTTACTGCGTTGCCCCATGGCTGAGACTGGTCTCGACTGGGTGTTTGGGAGGAAATGGGTGTGCAGATTGTAGGCGACCTTTACGAAGATGGAGCATTGCTGCCTTTTCAGGCGCTTCTGGACCGTTATGACGTCCCCCGAGGCGACTTTTTACTTCATGCGGCGATCACTAGAGCACTCCAGGCACACTGGAGAACTGGACACGAGGAACCACAGCTGTCGATGGCGTGCCAATATGTCATGATGTCCGCAGGGACCGTTAAAGGGGTGTCCTGTTTGTACTCCAGGATGGTGGATGAGAGGTTGACCCCCTTGGCGGTCCTCAAGGCCCGATGGGAGGTTGATATAGGGAAGGAGATCCCTGAGTCCACGTGGTCCCAGCTACTGCAGCGGACCTGGAAGGGTACGCGGAGCGCCCGATTCCAATTGGTCCACTTCTATATCTTACATAGAGCTTACCTCACCCCGGAGAAACTACAGAAATATTTCGACCTGGAGACGGCAGCCTGTCCTAGATGTGGAACGGACGGAGCGGACCTTCTCCACATGCTGTGGTCCTGCCCTGTGCTGACATCCTACTGGTTGATGGTAGATGAAACGCTGACTGCAGTGACGGGAAGATCGTTGCAGATGGATGCGGGTGTGGGGATCCTGCATTGGTTTCCACACACCTCTAAAAATAAAATCACCAGTAAATTTATAGATTTAGGATTACTTCTGGCCAAACGGGAACTAACTAGACATTGGAAGGCGCGGGTTGGTCCAACGGGCACTAAATGGCGCAGTGAGCTTCTCAAGTGGGCGGGGAGTGAGAGCACATTAAGATTCCAGCAGGCGAGGCGGCGACAAGATGAGCGGGCCCTAGAGGCGGCGCAGGCTTGGGAGACGATAGTGCAGGCTCTGCGCGACCATACTACACATACTGACTCAGACAGTGCAGATGAGGAACAGCCTGGTCCCCACTGACAGACTGTTCCTGGATTGTACCCAGGCTGGGGAATTACAGCTTACGTTTCATGCTAATCGACCACGAGACGACCTACCGATAACGGGAGGGGTGGAGGGTGGGGGTTAGAGGAAGAAGAATGTCAGTCGTTTCCACCAACCGTTGGGGTCATACATTGTGCTGAATGACACTTCACTCCTCTGGGGCGGGGGATTGACCGAAGGGAGGGTGGGGAACTTGTTGGGGGTGTTTAAGAAAGCAGACAAAACGTCCTTTTACCACCTATGTTACATGGCGAAAGTGTGGACATGACCACTGCAAAAAAATTGGCACACGCCGCCCGACCCCCGGGTTGTGGGCTGAATGGCCGTGTATAGCGTTCGGATCAATAATACCAATACTGATTTATTTTCGTACCAGGTGCCAATGATGTGATTATATTTGATTCCTGCAATAAAAACATATTTACAAAAAAAAATTAAAAAAATGAAAGAACTCATCTCAAAAACTGCCAAAAGTGCTTTCCTGAACCTGAAACTCCTCTAAAAACTGAAAACCTTCCTCCCCACGAAAGACCTGAAACAGGCCACCCAGGCTCTGGTACTCTCCAGAATTGACTATGGCATCGCTACGCTCACTGGAACAGCCAAATCACACCTGGGTCCTCTGACCTCTACCCTTAACGCCGCAGCAAGAATGGTCACGGGAACTAAGAAATACGATCACATCTCCCCGGCTCTTAAGGATCTGAAGTGGCTCCCTATTGACCAACGAGCCAGCTTCCGCACAGCCTGCCTCACTTACAAAGCCCTGCATACAGGCAAACCAGAATATCTGGCCAACAAGCTCAAAAAGGCCGGTCAGTCAAGGAACCTCAGAAGCTCCAACACGCTCCTACTCATTCCTCTGAAATCCCAGAAACACAAAACATCCAGCTAATCCTTTGCGGGTAATGCTCCCAAGATATGGAACGCCATCCCCCCACATATCAGAATGACTGCCTCCTTCCCGAAATTCAAGATGTTACTCAAAGCCCTCTTCCTTGAGCGCTCTGGATAGTATTAAGAACTCCAAGTTTGACTTTGAAAGTCCATTTTCTCTGCGTTCCCAGAGCCGGATGACTTGCTTTAGATTCTGCCCTGTTTTGCGCTCTTGTTGTTATTGTAAAGACTTTTACTTCACCCATGTGCTCCCTGCCCTGTTCTCCGTCCTCACTGTCTTTCTGATGCCTATTTGTACGTGTTGTGAAGCCCTCTGATACCCTCGGGTCCAGCTAGCGCTATACAAAACTTTAATAAATAAATAAATAAATAAAAAATGTTATATAAAAGCCCAAACAACCAATTTAAAGCTAATCAAAAGAATTAATAGTGTTCCCATGAAACGAAATATGTAGAATGTGATCCAATGTCTAAGTAGATAGAAATCATATTATAGAAAGAATGAATTGAAGTAGCATCCTATAAGGGGGTCAAATATCCTAAAGAGAAAGTGGTGAGCATGAGCAGTGCATTGAATACGGTAGGGCAAAAGTCCTAGAAGAGGGTAAAGGAGATGACACATCTGATGGGTGCCATTCAAGTGACAACATGTGATCACTGTTCCTGCAGCCAATGTCACACCCATATTGGACAGGGCATCCCGCTTCTGTGTGCCGCAAAGTTAAACCTATGCCTGCGTCGGTAAAATTCAGGGAAGATCACACTTCTCCAGGTGGATTGGGGTGAATAAAATGTTGCCTACCCCTAGAGAAAAAGACAAAAACGCCAAATGGCTGATGCAAAATCGTGCTGTGTACAAGTTGGTTGGTGAAAATCTTGGGGTATAATATCAAGGACAGGTGTTAAAATTATCGCAGTTTTACCGGCAGGAAACTGCCGATAAAACGGCGATAATGGGACTAACGGCATGTGGACTAACTGGTTGGTGCAAAAACAAGGGGGCATATTATCAAGGACCGGTGTTAAAATTATCGCTGTTTTATTGGCAGGAAACTGCTGATAAAACGGCGATAATGGGCTTGATAATACGCCCTTGTTAATTCCCATAGAAGCCCATGTTCTGATGTTAACATGGGCTTCTATGTGAATTAACAAGGGTGTATTAGCAAGCCCATTATCGCCGTTTTATCAGCAGTTTCCTGCCAATAAAACAGCGATAATTTTAACACCGGTCCTTGATAATATGCCCCCTTGTTTTTGCACCAACCAGTTAGTCCACATGCCGTTTTTGCACTCGTAATCTAATGCAAATATTGGTGGAATATTGCTTGGCACCAATGTAAAGTTATTCAGGATAACACTTATATTCAAATGTGCTTTTTTATTAAGATAGAAAAATATAGCAAAGTCCACACATGTTCTAAAAGAAGCGAAATGCAAGCAGAATAATCCCATAAACGTGTACTCGACCTCACAGCCAGAAGCACAATCATAACATGTTCCATTAGTAGATAAATTAATTTAATTACCACCTACCAACCGCTGACTACATCAGTTCTGTCTTCAGGAAAGCACAGATAAAAAAACGAGCTCACTAACAGCGTAATAAAATATAAAGGTGTAGAGATTTAAAATAACATTCTAACTCGTTAAAGGATAAAGAGACCTCTAGTGCTTCGTCACGTTTGGTTTTATGCTCTGTATTTTT
Organism: Lissotriton helveticus; assembly: GCF_964261635.1. Classification (NCBI taxonomy): domain Eukaryota; kingdom Metazoa; phylum Chordata; class Amphibia; order Caudata; family Salamandridae; genus Lissotriton; species Lissotriton helveticus. The sequence continues at coordinate 1,160,758,727 of NC_136057.1, read as the reverse complement.
ATTTTATTAATCAAAACAATCGGATAATGTACTACAAATCATGAGGGAAATAAAATTTGGATCCGGGAAACAGAAGCCCTTAAAAAGCTAATATGCGCATTCAAACAAACCTTTTAAGCAAAATAAAAAAACTTTTTTATGTGTCTGTTTATTTAATAATTGTTGAAATTCGGTGCGTTGCCAGTTTACAGATACTACAGTTCAAATGTGTTAACTTTTCTAATTTCCTTTTTCTTGATTTTAAAGTTCATGTGATCAGTATTCAGTCAAGTCAAGTCAAAGATCTTTATTCGGATTTGGATAATATCCATAAAAGTACAAAAAATCACAACAGTCATCCAAAACACGTGATGCCACAATCTTTTAAAAAAACTGATAAAAATGACATAATTGATCATGATATATATTACAAAAAGTGCAAATGACTGCATAGATGATAATATCAGAAAATTGTAAGGCACACAATAAGGTACACAGCAGTTAAAAACAATGCAGAATTAATGGCTCTAATATGTGCACAGAGACAACTACTTGTGCAAAATGAGCAATGTGCAAACTCAGCAAAAAGGCAGTGCAAAACTTTTCAAGCCATGTTCAATGACACTCTTGAGCGGACAGCAGCTTTGAGAAAGCAACTGACTCTAAAAATTACTTCATCAGAGCATAACGTCAGTAAGTCTCCGAGGGCTAAGTTAAAATCCGTCTGGGCAGTCTTACGAAAATATGGGATTAAAAAATGTTTAGTATATTTTACATAGAAGCCACAAAAAAGCATAAAATGTGAAAGGCTTTGTTTCCCGCCAAGGTTACAGGGGCAGTTTAGATTTTCTAAGTTTCTGTTAAAGCCTAATGGGAAGCATAATAGGTTTTTAATGCTCCCATCCCTGAACCGAAACAGCAGGCTCCTGTTCCATTTACTCATCTTTCTACACAGGTAGCCTTGGGGCAAGTCATGAGGCCTGTCACTTGGCACCAAGAGGGTTATGTACCTTATAATGGCCGGTTTTACAAGCTCTTTCTTTTCCCTCTCATTATTATAAAGTTTGTTCAGAGCCTTTTTTACTAAGTTCTTGTGTGTGCAGTCTATTGTATGGGGGGATGTAAATAAATGCCCCTGCTCCACACTTACTAGACTTATTTCCACGTCCTCAAGCCATGGTATGTGACTGGCCCGCTCGCTTTTTAGACAGTCCATAATGATGTCACGGGTCAGTGATGCAGCTGGATTCGTCCATATTTTCAACCAAAACAGGGCGGGTGTAGATCTTATAAAATCCTCTGTATGCTTGAGGCCCAATTCTCGGTGGCACACGAAAGTTGGGGCAGAAATAACCCCCCCAAAATCTTCCTAAAGAACCTATTCTCCACCGTCTGTATGTTAGTGGAATTCGTGTAACCCCACACCTCGGCACCATAGGTTCCTGTGGGTAAGCATTGGGTCCTATAAATTTGTAACAATGATATAATAACCTCAGCATGTAGGAGTTGGCGAAGAGAGGTTACAGAGTTTATAGCTTTGCCCAATTTATTTCTTCCCAGGGCAACATGAGGTTGCCATGAGCCAGAATCAGCGAACAACAGGCCTAGATATGGGAAAGTGCTTGTACTTTTTAAAACATTATTCCCTGTCAAAATTTGATTAATCTTATGTTTTTTTGGGCCGCAACACATTATGAATGATTTGTTCAAATTTGTGCAAAGGCCGAGGTCTGCCATATACGTAACAAACCCTGAAATTAAAATTCGCAGTGCATTGGGTGTGCGGCCCATAAGGACCGCGTCATCCGCGTAAAGGAGGGCGGGAAGTGGTCTACCATTTACTTGCGGGACATCACTTGTTACAAAACTTCATTTATGTACAAAATAAAAAGCAAGGGGGCCAGAACGCAGCCCTGTCTGACCCCCCTGCCAATAAAAATATCACTGGAGACTTCACCGGCATTATTCAAACGAACACGGGCTCTCAGATCACTGTGAAGGTGGGCCAAGAAATAAACCAAAGATTCATCTAAACCATAATTCAACAAAACGGACCGAAAACGATTAACAAAATCAAAAGCAGAACTTAAATCCATGAAACCTAAATACAAGGGGGATTTTTTTGCAATAGTGTACTTTGCCATTAATACATTTAAATTTAGGCATTGCTCCACAGTACCCACGTGGCTTCTGAAGCCTAACTGGCATGGGTGTAGGATGGAGTTGTCTTCTGCCCAAACTCTGATCCTATTAAAGAGGACCCTACCTAAGATCTTCAAGGTGTTGTCTATTAAAGATATTGGACGATAACAGGCAGGGTCCGATCTGTTGCCTTTTTTAAAGATAGGCACAATGGTACTATTTAACCAAGTTACTGGGGGTGAAGTGTGGGATAATGATTGAAGATGTTACACAGTAACGGGGCCCAAAAGTCTGGTTCCGATTTAATTTGGTCAATAGATAGACCATCGGGCCCAGGGGCTTTGTTCCCTGCACTTTCTGAGATGGCATTTTCCACCTCCATTAAAGGGATGTTCAGTATAGTTAACGGAGGGGCAATGCCCATGGGGTTAAGTGGGGCCTCATAGATTTTCGAGAAATGATCCACCCACACATCCCCTGGTATATTACAATTTATGGGAGTGATGTTTGTTCCCAATGATCTTAAACTCTTTACTTCGCTCCAGAACCCAGTGACGTCCCTCAATGACGCAAAACGCACGAGAGAGTCCCAGTGGTCTCTTAGTAACTCCTCTGATCTTATTTTAAGAGTACGCTTATAGCTAGCCCTTAATCTCCTCACAGCAGACTGATCGCGTGGGTCCGCTGTGAGGGCAGCCCTTAGTTCCAGGTTAGCTTTAGAGCATAAGGAGTAAAACCACCTTGGTTGTATTTGATTGGTGGCTAAGGCTGGTTTAGAGATCTCCTTTTTTATGGCCTTACATAGGCCCGTAAAGGCTTCGACAATAACATGTTCGGGACTGTCGGTGGATAGACAGACTGACACTAGTTGGGGGTGCTTTGGAATGGTACGAGTTAAAACTCCCTTATTATCTACCCCCCTCCAGACCACCCTAAGTTTGTCTGTGGATGCCGCTAAATTTCTCTTTTGTTCACCTGTTTTTTGATAGATTTAAGGCTAATTAAAATCGGATAATGGTCGCTATAGGGAACATTGACAACTTTAGCCTTTGATAGGAGGTCTCCTAAAAAAGAGGATATGAATACATAGTCTATTGTGGTGGAACTCCCTCGCCCTACATAAGTGGCCAGGGGTTCATCAGTCCCAGTAGTATTTGCCTTCTCCATAGCATTAATTAGATCGCGTGAGGCTAAGTGATCAAGCAGTTCTTCTCCTCTTTTACAGCTAGGGGTTCTTGGGTAGATGTGAGCATTGAAATCACCCCCTATACAAATGCCGTCAAAGTTGCCATGTTTGTGTCCATCAAAAATTTCATCGATAAAATCAAATAATCTTGTAAAATTATCGTTGGGATGAGTTGTGAAGTCATTATTATAAAAATTGATTAGGCATAGCTTTATCCTACTAGTGTATTTCATCGCCTGAAAACTCTTATCATGAACAGGTAATGTTTCAATTTTAACTCCTGCAATGATCTTGACCCAAGTAGATAGTCCCCCACTAGGACGGCCGGGATGGGTACAATCTGGTTATAACAGCTATACCCTTCTTGAAGCAGGGGGCTGGTGCACCAGGTCTCCTGGAACATCTGGACATCGAAATTAATAACCCACTCTGTCCACTCCTTAATTTGTGTTTTTGCGTTAAGACCAGCAATATTCCAGCTCAGAATGGTCATATCGTCGGTAGGTGTAGGGGTATTGGTGCCCTGGGAAGATGCTGAATGTGTAATTGGTAATACAAATACTCCTGAATCATTAGGCACCATTGCGTTAAGGCAAATTGGCGATACTGCTACGGAGTCAATTATGTGCGGCTGGTCGTGGGGTGTTGTATCAAGGGGGATAGATGGTAGTGGTCATTCAAAAGTGCTCAACTCAGATAGAGCACTAAATCTATTAAACAGTGGATATGGTGGTGGGGCTTGATTAAATGGTCTCTGGGGGGGCCAATAAAAATAGCCCAATGAAAATGTAGTTATAACAGTTGTTGGGCCAGGGTAGATGTTGTTGTTGCTAAGAATGTGTTTGGCTGTACCAGGGTGACGAAAATTAATCACAATGCAATCGCCGTTAAGATTCTTAAATAAGGGACCAACCCAACTTACTCGGCGTGCTGACAGGATTTCGTTGGAGATGTAATGGCCTACCCCTTTATGTTTGCACAGCCAATCGATAGATTTGTTATTTAACTGGACCCACGATTCTCCTTGAGCGGTGGTGCACCTGCTAGGATTAAGACATAAGGGCATGCATCTGGTGGTAAGTGCAAGGCAGGTCCCTGGGATTTTATGGGCCTAGTTGTCACAGCAAACCCCTTGTCGGGGGCAGTGTTAATTGATGCCGCTGGTTTAGGGATAGCTGGGGTGCGGACACCCTTTGACATACCACTAACCGTACTTGTGGCACTGGTGGGCCCGGCTGCCATAACCGAGGTGTGCTGTGGTTTCGTGGTAGTTGGGGTTTTCCCTACAGTGTTATTCCTAGGTGCAGCAGTAGATGTTGGTATGCTACTACTGGGAGTGTTGGGCCCTCCACCCATGTTGACCTTACAGGCAGACTCTAGATCT